>NW_027526445.1:30942506-31114259 GCF_048455015.1 Haemaphysalis longicornis | reverse complement strand
AGACGTTAGGATGCACCCACACTGAGGAGGACGTGAAGATCGATAAAGATGGAGTTGGGAAGCATGAAAGGCACGGAACAAACGCGATGTCCGCGCCAGCCGAGGTGGCCGAGAAAAACCGACTGTCGGGAAACTGGGCTCCTCTATTTCCCATCCCAGCCGCAAACAACCATATTATCGGGAAAACCATATTAAACTCAAATATTCAACGGCAGCAGCTTCCGAAGACCTTTCATTTGCGGTGGCATCATCATCCGACTCTTACGTCTGCTACGCATGTGGGCAGTCACTGAAGCCAACCATCCATCACCTTGTATGGGACTGCACAGGTCTCGTAGGGCCACGTGAGACACATCGGCCTGCCTGGGTACGCGCTTACGAGGAATGTTTTGTAGTTGCGTATGTAGCAAGGAAGACCCGAGTAAATGAAAGTCTTGTGTAAAGGGAGCTGGTGCTTGTAGCGGGGGAGCAGTCCCCCCCCCCCCCCCTCCCAGGACACAGGCTGTCCTCTCAGTGCACATTTTATGTACCAAGAAGTGTACGTCATTGGCATTCGTGTTCATGCAATGTTAGTTTTTCAATCATTTCGTATCTGCTTTGTTAATAGCAAGGAGAGATGTCGTCCTGCAATGTAACGGATGGACCTAATATGTGAACGTAGAAAAGCGTAACCACGAGTGTTTTGTATTTCCTTTTGTTGCAAGAGAAAAATAAAAATTCCTTTGCTGGATCCGTCCGAAGGGCAGCATCAAGCAGACTTTATCCGCACTTTGGCGGTTCGTTCTGGACTCCTCCATGTTGGGACACTATTGAGGTCTTCATCTCTCCTCCCTCCTCTTCCCCATGTGGCCTTGAGCCATCCCTTTTAATATATGTTCGTTTGTTTTGTTTCCGCAGAAACTCATCGCCCACATTCAGGGGAGACGCTGCGTAGTCCTTCCCCTCTCCTCGCGCACCACCAACGCCAGCTCGAGTTGCCTTTCGGGTTCGCTAACGCGGGAAACGCTCACAAAAGCCAAGCGCTCGAGCGCAACATGAAAACGACGCTTCGTGGTTTCGCCCGGTGGGCGTCTGGAATCAGCGCTTTTGAAGATAAGCCACGAGAATGACTTCAATTCAGTTCAACCCGGGGGCACTTTTCGGTCAATAGCTTTTGTTCCCCGGTGTTTCCAGGCAGAGAGCGGAATTTCCGCCCTCCCTCTTTTCAGCTATGCTTGTGAATTCCGTCTTCGAGCTAAGAATATTCCCGTCCACACGCGTTAAAACATGGCCTGGCGGGCCAATTATAGCTGTTTTTCGATGACTTTCGTGTCATCGCTGTGTGCGGAGCGACCTTTAATAAAGGCGGGCACACAATCTGTTTTATTTTACGAGCCTTCACCTTGGCCCCTCCTCCACCAACCGAGTCGGTGACGCTAAATTTATTAGCTCCTTTCGAGCGACGATAAATACTAACCGAAGCCGTTTATTTTATTGGAAAGCGCGCTTTAATTAATCAGTTCAGAACTCTCTGCAACGCCTGCTTCCTGTTACGTAGCCTAATACCTTCCCTCCCTTCCTTTCCTGTCTCTCTCACTTTGTTTTCCGGTTGTACTTAGTTGGTACCGGTAGGCAAATTTGCCACTTTACTCAATGTTACAAAGCCAGTCGTCGCCTCTCGTTCGATAAGACAATGCGGCCAGTAAAAAAAATGAACTTCCAGAATGTGTGTGGTGTATCTGCCTGCTTCATTGGTAGCGGTCTGTCTGGAATCGGTACAGTACTGGAACAAGCAGAGCCAAAAGGTCCGGGGCAGGTAGAGGAGCTCAATATTGTTACGTCCCCATCGCCCATGGTTTGTCGCCCATGGTTCGCCTCATCATTGTCCTGCCGCCGCGTAACAATATTGAAACATGCTTGAATATTGCGCGTTGGCTGGAAACTGACGTCACGCATCAGCGAACAAGTGAAAGGCAAGGAAGAAGACGACGAGTGGCAGTAGAGGAAAAGAAGAGGAGGTAGACGACGTTCTAGCTCTGAGTCTACGAGCAGCGCATCATTTCTGGGCACAAGTTCACCTTGTAAATAAACCTTTTCCAGTCCTCGTTCGTAACTATCGTTACAGAAGTGGTAGAGGTGCTGGGTAAATGATACCTGGTCTTACGGACGCGCCCAGCACCCCGCAAGACATCCCGATCACTCCTGTTCACGAGCGCGCCAGTCGCCGCCTGCAAGGACTACCTGCGGAGTGCGAGCCGTTGCTCGGTCGGACACCCAAGATGACTCGACGGGATGCAAGCGCAACACTCACACCTCCCAATGAGGCGATTCTTCAGTACATCTTCCAGCAACCTCGCACACCTAAGCCTTTCTACGGGGAAGCCTTAGAAGATGCGGAGGACTGGCTGGAACAGTTTGAGCGTACCGCCCACTTCAACGGCTGGAATGAACAGGGCAAGCTGCAGAACGTTTATTACTCCCTGGAGGAAGCGGCCAGAACGTGGTTCGAGAACAAAGAAGCCGACATGGCTACATGGCAGGAGTTCCGTCAGCGGCTACTTAAGACCTACGTTAGCGTCGACCGCAAAGAGAAAGCTGAGGCTGCGCTACACGCGAGGATCCAACGTCCCAACGAGTTCGTCGCCATGTACGAACAAGACATGGTGCGCTTGTTTCAACGCGCAGACTCATCCATGGCGGACGACAAGAAGGTGCGGCACCTAATGCGTGGTGTAAAGCAGGAGATTTTCGACGGGCTCGTGAGGAACCCTTCGCGCACAACCTCCGAGTTTATTGCGGAGGCCACCGCAGTAGAACGGGCACTTCAGCTAAGGTCACGCCAGTACTACCGAGCTGATGCCACCATCTCCAGCGCAAACTGCATGACAGGGCTGGAGAACAACTTCGACGACCTTCGCGAACTGGTGAGAGAAATCGTGCGAGAAGAGCTCCAGGCGCTCCGTGCAACTCAAGCTTTACCTCCGACAGTGTCCATCGCCGAGATCATAAGGGACGATGTGAAGCAAGCCGTGGGGATTCCTGAGCCGGCGGAGAAACCGCTGCCTGAAAAACCGCTGTGTTCGTACGCAGCCGCCGTACGGCAACCCTATTACGAAGCACCCCTGACCGTCGCCAGCATTGCGCCCAAGCCGCTATTCAACCCCAGGCCTCGTAGCAACCTGTCGTACCCGCGGGAAATGCCCCCACGCAAAATTGACCTCTGGCGCACTCCCGACCACAGGCCACTTTGTTTCCACTGCGGAGAAGAAGGACAGGTCTTCTGTGCATGTCCCTACCGTCGTGCCGGGTTGCGAGGATTCGCACCGAATGCTCCGCGTCCGAGAAATGGTGAGAACCCGCCGGAGATAGAAAACTACCTCGCCGAACGCCATGAAGCCTTCACTCCACGACGCTCTGATTCCCGCTCTCCATCCCCTATGCAACCCCGATCCCTGAGCCCACGCTTTGCCCCGAATTCCCCCGACCGTTCATTGCGCAGCCCTGGAACACGGGGAAACTGAGGTCAGCGACCCCGGGAGGTGAGGCCGCTGGCGTCGACATGAATCAAGATCCTCCATTGCGACGACGACGACGACAACTGCAAGATTCGGCTGGCCAAACGCATACCGGGAGCTGCGCCACTGAACATGTGACATGCGACGTATTTGTAGAAATCGACGAGTGCGAGATTACTGCGTTGGCTGGCCCTGGTGCGGGCCATTCCGTTATGAGCCAGACGTTGGCCACAGAGCTGAAGAAGGTGCTCACTCCCTGGGCTGGCTTGCAGATCCGTACTGCAGGAGGCCATTTGATCACCCCTGTGGGTAGGTGCACGGCGCGAATCACGATCCATGGATTCACATACATCGGCACCACCATCGTGCTCCCCGATTGCTCTAAAAGTTTAATTCTTGGTATGGACTTCTTACAAGGAAACGGCGCGGTTATTGACTTGGAGAAATTCACTATCAGCTTCTCCACAAAACAAGCCATCCGAAGGAGCATCGAGCAACGACGCGACACAGCTTTACGCATCGCTGACGACAGTGTCACTCTTCCTGCTCGCGCCAGCGTGCTCTTCAAGGTGAAGAATGACGCATTCCATGACTTTGAAGGAATAGCCGAAGGAAACATGAGGTTACTCCTGGATAAGGGTATATGCATAGCGAGGAGACTTGTCGAACTGAAAAATGGGTGAACGTCAGTTTTGCTCACTAATTTCTGTAATGAGCGTCGACATCTCGCGAAGAACACCGCCATCGCGTTCATCGAAGAGGCCGCGGACGTCACGCATCTAGCTACACTGGGAACGGCGCCACCGGATTCAGTGACAGCTGACGTCATGCTAACGGTCGAAATGAACCCAAACCTCTCGGACACTCAAAATAATGCTTTGATGAGTCTGGTGCGCGATTTTTCCGATTGCTTCGCCACGACGTCTAAGGTTCGCCAGACTCGCGTGGCGAAACACCGCATCATAACGGACGAATCCGCCCGACCTGTTCATCAGCATCCATACAGGGTGTCCCCAACGGAGCGTGAAGCAATTCAAAAACAAGTGAAGGGGGTGCTGAATGATGACGTTATTCGGCCGTCTAAAAGTGCATGGGCCTCACCCGTCGTGCTCGTCCGGAAAAAAGACAACACTCTCCGTTTCTGTGTCGAATACCGAAGATTGAACAGCGTGAAAAAATGCGACGTGTATCCACTCCTAAGAATTGATGGCACACTAGACCGCCTGCGCGACGCCAAATTTTTCTCTTCCCTGGACCTGAAATCTGGATATTGGCAAATTGAAGTTGATTAACGGGACCGTGAGAAGACGGCATTTGTGACACCGGACGGTCTCTACGAATTTAAGGTGCTTCCTTTCGGCCTATGCTCTGCGCCGGCTACGTTCCAGCGCATGATGGACACCGTTCTCGCTGGGCTAAAATGACAGATGTGTCTGGTATATCTCGACGACTTCGTTGTCTTCTCTAGCTCGTTTGAAGAACACCTGTCACGTCTGAGACGTGCTCTACAGGCCATCCGCTCTGCAGATTTAACAATCAAGCCTGAGAAGTGTCACCTGGGCTTCGAGGAGCTTAAATTTCTCTGCCATGTTGTAAGTGTGGCCGGCGTTCGGCCGGACCCCGAGAAGACGACTGCCGTCGCTTCTTTTCCTCGACCTACCGATAAGAAGGCCGTGCGACGCTTCTTGGGACTTTGTGTCTACTACAGGCGCTTTGTGGAAGGCTTCTCAAGAATTGCGGAACCCCTCACGCGACTTACAAAAGATGACGTTCTATTTCTCTGGGGGAAAGAGCAGCAGGGGGCATTTGACACGCTGCGTAGCCGCCTTCAGACTGCGGCAGTTTTAGCTCACTTCGATGATCCCGCCGATACGAAAATTCGTACAGATGCCAGCAACGTGGGAATCGGTGCTATCCTAGTCCAGTTGCAAGCTGGCGTAGAAAAAGTTATCGCTTATGCGAGTCGCGCCCTTTCCAAAGCGGAAACAAATTATTCGGCGACCGAGAAGGAATGCCTCGCCGTCATCTGGGCAATCAGCAAATTTCGTCCATATTTGTACGGCAAGCCATTCAAAGCAGTGAGCGACCACCATGCCCTCTGCTGGCTCGCAAGCTTGAAGGACCCATCGGGGGACTAGCTCGTTGGAGTTTAAGGCTGCAGGAGTACGACGTCACGGTCGTATACAAGTCCGGAAGCAAGCACAGCGATGCTGACTGTTTGTCACTGGCACCAGCTTCCGCGGGTTCATCCGAGGTGGACGAGGACTTTTCCTTAATCGGGATCATCCACAACACGGATATGGCTGACTACCAGCTGTCCGACGCGGAGCTGCTACCACGTATCGAATACCTGCGAGATGACACCGTTGTGCCGCCCCGCAACATCCCTAGGGGAATAGCTTCGTACTGTTTTCGTGACAACGTGCTCTATAAGCGGAGTTACGAGGGCAGTAACGAGAAATTCCTGCTCGTCGTACCATCAGCACTACGTAGGGAAATTTCGCAAGCGTACCATGACGAACCTACGGCTGGGCACTTAGGCATCACCCGCACGTTTGCCTGAATTCACAAGAAGTACTACTGGCCAAAACTGCTGGAATCGGTCAAACAGTACGTATGAACATGCCGTGATTGCCAGCGCCGGAAGTCACCTCCGGTAAAACCAGCAGGCCTACTCCATCCGCTAGACCCCCCCCGGCGCGCCGTTTTGGCAAATCGGAATGGATATATACTTGGCCCCTTCCCGACGTCAGCCTCGGGGAATAAGTGCATCATCGTGGCCACGGACTACTTAACGCGCTATGCCGAGACAAAGGCCCTTCCCCGTGGAACGGCTGCAGAGGTCGCTAATTTTTTTCTGAGCAACATCGTCCTCCGACATGGTGCGCCTGCCATCGTGTTGACCGACAGAGGCACCTCTTGCACAGCCGAATTCCTGCAAGAAGTCTTACGCCTAAGGCAGAAAAACATTAAGTACAACATAGTTAAAAAATATATCCCCGGGCTGGTTTCGAACCTCGCCATTTGGATGAGTAGGCGAGCACTTAAATTCAAAGCCACCGAAACAGAACGCGACGGCTTTGTAAACGTAGGTTAAAATATTTAAGCTTGCCTAGTCTTGTTAAGCCTCCAAGTGAGTGAATTATTTGCCTGTGTGAATTTGACGCATGGTGCCTTCTCGTGCGTGCGTGCTTGCGTGCGTGCGTGCGTTTCTCTCTCTCTCTCTCTCTCTCTCTCTCTCTCTGTGTGTGTGTGTGTGTGTGTGTGTGTGTGTGTGTGTGTGTGTGTGTGTGAGTGCGCGCGCGCGCGCGTGCGTGCGTGCGTGCGTGCGTGCGTGTGCGTGCGCGCGCGTGCGTGCGTGCGTGCGTGCGTGCGTGCGTGTGTGTGTGTGTGTGTGTGTGTGCGTGCGTGCGTGCGTGTGTGTGTGTGTGTGTGTGTGTGTGTGTGTGTGAGAGAGAGAGAGAGAGAGTGTGTGTGTGTGTGTGTGAGAGTGTGTCCGTGCGTGTGTGCGTGTGTGCGTGTGCGTGCGTGCGTGAGCGCGTGTGTTTGAGTACGTCTGCGGGAAATAATCTTTTTATCCGCCCGTTCTGTTTGTGAAAAGTAAAGAAGTGAATGCTTGGACAAAAGTGAACAAAGTGAACAAAACACAAAACGGTCAATCATGATGTAGATGACGATCATAATAACTTTGTTAATCCATTTTTATCTGCTTTTGAGTAGCAACAACTTACAACAAAAGACGTTGCTCGCATCAAGAAAATATACTGCCATTATATATATGTTTGTTATTATCAACTTTAACAAAATACTATAAAGGCGCTTACCTAGTTTGCTTCAGGGGTAATCATGAAGTAACCAAGTAACTGGTAAAACTCTATGACTATATATAGCCAACTGTAGTAATGAGTCTAGTCTAGGCTAGCATACATGCAGTCATTGTCATGGGTGCGCTGTGCACGAAAAGACCTGGTTGGTTCGTTGTGCGTGGTTTTGGTGGTTGGTTTTTGATTTGCTGGTGTTACGCGAATTACTACGTGCTCCTCCCGCCGTAATATTAAGTGTTAGTGCTCTTGTGCCACCTGAAACATCGTGAGTGCTGGCAAAGCGCCTGTGTCGTCGCCGTACTGCGCTGCTGTAGCAAACAGACATCGAGGTCGCCATTTGACAAAACACCTGACAAGTTGTGCATGCCTACGTGAATCAAGAGTCTCTACTGCAAGTTCCAGTCTGTCGGCGCAACGTGTGAAAAATGCTGCGTGTTCGGCCGTAACTGATTGTTTATCGTGGTGCATGTTAAAATTTTCGTCCGCGATGCCACAGCGCCGTTTTGTTAACCGTTTTTAGTATTTTTCTTGGTGTTCGGCTCGCCGCGCTTCTTTTATCTTAAATTACCGGCTGCGTCGGGGGGGGGGGGGGGGGGGGGGAACATGGATGGGCTTCCAGGAGCGGCGGCCAGTATGCTGTGTGAGTGATCGACTTCCTTGCCATTGCCGGCAACGAAAATGTTATCATGCTGACGGCCCAGCGGCCACCGCTTAGCTTGGGTGTATTCGACCGCTAAAGCTTGTTGCATGAGAAAAAAAAAGAAAACTGCGTTATTGTAAAACATGGCACCCACTCCCCGATTTTTGTTTTTTGTTGTGGAGGCAGTTGACCAACAGTTAATTTTTTACAGGACGTAGGCAGCTTAGCATTGTTCTAACGGGTAGTTATCATTTACGGGCAAAGATATGCAAGGAGGCTGCAATACTTTTGTAGTTATAATACGTAAGAGTTGCATGAGAGTCGTTCAATGCGTTACTGGTCACGAAACTGCTCCGTAACTCAAAGGGAGAGCTTCATATGCTGCGTTTGGCCGCCGCGCGCTGGCGCCACTATGTCACTGAGGTCACTCCTCGGGCGGCGTTCCTCTCGCTCGAACGGCGGAGACGCGGCATGTTGTGTTTATTTTGTGTGTGAAGGGGGGGGGATGTAACCTGCATCTTGCGCTGTTGTGATGCGGCCTAAGTAGCGCAACGACAATGCCGAACACGTGTTGCGTTCCAGAATGTCGTTCCTTGTACAATGATACAACAGAAAATGTTTCCTCCTTATCTTCACCGAGCGACGGGAAGCTGGGTGAGAAATGGAGGCGCGCCATTCCAAGCCAAGAAACGGGAGATTTCAGCTTCAATTATAAATGTGTTACAGTGTGTGAGAATGCACTGTGTGTGAGACTAAAAAAAGCAATGTACCCTTTTGAGAGCAATACTGGACATAGGGTTGTACAAGGCTAACTTAAAGCCGGATTTTTGTCAGATCAGTCAGGTAGTAGCGGTGCTTCATTACCTGTTTTCCTCGCATGCAAAAAAAGCTTTTGGACGTCCTTGTGCTTTTACTTTTCATATTTTCGCGAATTATCCCTAGAGTTCGTTTTGTTTGTTTTGTAACCGCGCGTGGCCGCTTCCGATTTTCTTATCTGGCGTTTCAACCGGAGCGCCAGTTTGCTCTTTTTGTCATACGCCCCGTCGGGCAATATTGTTTGATATGGAAAGCTTGTCGCTAACTTAATTTTTTGTTTCTTCGACAATGTTGCCGATCCTATTTTCATGGATCTGAAACTAATAACGTTCCCAGAGTAATGGGTGCATAGCAAACGCCGCGCAACTCACTTTATCGACGTTCATCTGCGCACGTCACACGGCGGACTGCTTCCTAGACGTTTATATTTTATTCTAGTCTTTTGTAGAGCAGGAGGTTGCTTTATTAAACTTCGTTCAGAAAAGATTTGCGTCGTTCTTTGCTACGTGGCAATATTCTCTTTGCTCCGTGTGCTGCACGTTGCAGTGCAAAAAAATAAATTTTTGTATGCAGGACGACGCTCTTTTGTCTCCCTTCGTAATATTGAACTTTTTTTGCTGCGTGTGACCAGTTTCCTGACCACTAAAGCATTGAAGGACTCTGGTTGCATATACGTTGAATTTTCCACATTTAAGCATTGCTAGCAACTTTATAAGTAGTACCACATGCACAAGGTCTTTAGGCAGTGAACATTTGAACAGATGCTTGATTAGACGTCGCAGCTTGAAAACATGCTGTTCCAGTCTGCATTGCTGTTGCAGTCACAGGGCAGCTTTCGCTGTTTAAATGCAAGAAATTTTTCCACCTTGCTAAGCTCATCAAGCATCGTCATGATCAGACAGAAATGCTTGTGTGGTGTGACGTTATTTGTAGCTGGCTTGCATAAATTGTGATGACCGTAACGTGTTGAGCATGGGTTGAGCGTGTTGATTCTTACAAATATGCATGTGATGGGGATACAATCACGGTGCGAAAAAGATTAGACACGGTGTGGGCTTGCCACCGTGCTCCTTCGCCATCCCGTGTTTTCTTTTTGTGAACATTTCAAGTTATCATTTCAGCATTTCAATCGGCCAGTGTTGTCCGAGACAACCCCAAAGCCCCGCAGTCCTGTGCAGCTAAACCAAGCATAGTGCGCGCAGTACCAACAGCAGTACGCATGGGTACTTCTATGGTTACGTGTGCTTTCCTAACCTCTAATGTTGGTCCCCCCATTCTTACTACTGTAAAAAGAGTGTGCCCTAAATTTAAGCGCAAATAGTTCGTTGGGCAAGCTTATAGGCTCTGCCTAATCCCCGTTTGCTGGTGCCGCCCTCCGGCAACTGCAGAGCTGGCTGGTATGACATAGGTTCTGTTGCGGGAAATGAGCTTCTGGGTTGCATGGCCATTTTCTTTGTTCCTAATTTGTAGCCTATTTGAGTGAAGTTTACATTAAAAATGGTGTCAGCATGATTCAAGCAACGCAATCCTTTGAATGAACCGAACTTGTGTTTTTTCTTCATGGCTCTTTTAAAAGCCGTCACCACGTTTCGCAAACTCTCGACCAGAGAATATGCTTGCACAGTTGAAATCTGGGTCCACAGATTTCTACCACCTAGGGATATTTAATAGGCTTCGTTTAACATTATTTCAGTGTAAGGTTGCTTCTGTTCCTTTAAAGTATGGCTGAAAGTATTGTAAGGATTGTCATGCATGTACAGTGCTCACGGATTGAAACGCGACACTGCGAGCGCGTGACCTGCTAAGAGTTCCTGTATATACACCATTTTCCATAAGCAGACGGGAAAGGAGTAAAATACTCTCAAACCAGTTCTCTCGGCGGCCGACCAGTGTTGCCTGTGCGCGCTGGGCTGTTAACATCTCTCGGCTCGGTCTGCTCCGCTGCATAGTTAAAGGGTATTTCGCACCGCGTGCTTTGTTTTTGCGGAACTTTCAACTGTTTTAGCCAATGCTGCGATGCCGTTCAAGGCGCAAACGTCGCTTGGTCAGCACTGCGCGGTGGTGGGTTATTGAACAACCAGAGAAAGCGAGAAACAGTCGCTGATAGCACGCATGTGTACGACACTGCCTGGAGAAAATGCAGTGCGGTTGCGGCCCGTTTTTGCTGCATCGCTTCCCAACACACACCGAGTTGAGATATTAATTAATGCCGTTGATAAATCGCAACGACTTTGTACCAACGACCAACTCCAGGGTTTGTTGGGTGCACTTGGACGGCAAGCAGACGGAGCAAAATCCATTTATCACACGCAAAGCTGCGACAGGGAACGGAACCCCCTTAAATGTTAGAAGCAACTTTATCCTTTACAATACAGCATTGATTGATTGGTTGATTAATTAATTGATTCATTATGGTGTTTAACGCCCCGACGCTTCATGGGTGATGAGGCGCGCCGTAGTGGATATCTTTCACGAGCGCCGATATAATACAACATTACAATAACTTCTGCATCCTTGTAGTCAATCTAAAATACCATATATTGTTTGGTCATTACAGCCGATTGGCATTAAACAATCCCCTTTTCATCTAATCTAACCTTTAAAATCACAGCGTTTTGTTTACTTTTTTTCAGACCAACGCCGTTTACTTTTTTTTCAGGATAAGCAGGCAGCCCTTTGTGGAAACGCAGCTCGAGATACGCGTGAACGCTGCATTAGAAAAATAGCTCAACCTGTTCACAACGCGGTCAAAGGATAAGCTTCTAATCCTTTTGCGTTGTCACGGAATCTAATTACAATTACAAAACAGTTACTGCTGGTCGCGTAAAGCATTTGTGGTGCACGCAGCGGTTTCACAAAGGTGGGCTCCGAGCGACAGGCCACATGCGCTGCGCAGAGTTAGGTCAATCATAATCACGATCATGATTAACCAATATTAACTCGCCCAAACGTCGACCCTTCTGCTCAACCTTCGAATAGTAATTTGACTGGTTGTGCGGATGTGTTATTTTTCCGCCCAGGTAATTTCGTTTCGTCAGTAACGTCAGTAAATTTCGTTTCGTCAGTCTAGTTAAGAAAGATTACATTACATTGCAATGTCGACAGCGTAGCGATCGCCTCATCGAAAGTCCATCGCGAGCACGGATCACCGTGACCCACATATGCTGTGCGCGCTTCGCATTCGACGTCCGCGCTTCCGTAAACTTGACTAATCGGTGAACATAACAAGCACGGTGGCATTGAAAACACGTATTTACTCCCCGATATCGCTTTCTATGTCAGTCGGTGCCATACCGGTACGTCTGCATCGCGAAATTGCGGAGCACCACCGGCACTACCACCACACTGCTACGGCTGCTCGCAACAGACGGGATGGGCATTTTCCGCTCTGGCAGCAAATTAAGACCTAAAATCCGTCCGCAGATGATGAAAACAAAACAGAACACACACACACAAGCACTGCAACCGCTAACTTAACGCCAAACCACAACGGTTCACTTGGTAATGCACGGGTACCAAGCAGACGCACGGAAAGAACGGAGCACTTAACAGCCAATCGCGGAGGTTTCGGCGGTCGCTTCATAGACGGCACTCGCATCCGGTCAGAAAAAGCAAATGGCGGCGCCCACGTCTAGCAAGGAAAATGGTGTATAGCTCCCGCAGGGAGCTAAGAGTTGCGCGACCCTTTTTCACGCACCACCGTGATTGCGACACTCCGGTTATCCATGCCGGGCAGAGAAGCCCCCACTACGGCTGCGCCGCTGCTGCCGACGCGGGCGGCACCACACCCCGATGATGATGATGATAATTAGTGGCTTCCCCTTTGAATCGGGACGTCGGTTGTCAGCAACCGACTTGCCTGTTTTATTACGTTTACTTGCCCTACTCCCAGCTAACCTATAGATTTGCTTCCTCCCTCCCATCTCTGCCTCTTTTCGGTTTTAAACTCATCGCCCCCACCCCCCTTTTTTCTCCCCTCGCTGTTATAAATTTTCGTCCGCATGATTACTCCGCCTGCGTACCCATCCCTTCCCTACTTTTCCTCTACCACCACTCCAGTCGCCTCTTCGTCACCTATATGGCCTTGAGGTAGAGGTTCCCCCTCGCCCCAAATACCAAAGCCTCCGCCAGCGTCGTTTCCCCCTCACCCCGCGGTGGTCGTATCTCTGTGCAGCTCCTGACAATATGGTCTATAGTTTCCCTATCACTGCCGCAGCATGCACACGTTTCATCCTGCTGCCTGTAGCTACCCGTGTATGCCCGGGTTCTCAGGCACCCTGCCCGTGCCTCGAAGAGAAACGCACTGCCTCTCGTATTGCCATAAAATCCTTCCTTCTCAATTTCCCGTTTCTCTGCCCTATAAGTCTCCAGGTTTTTTTTCGCTTCCATTCTCTCTGCCCAATTCGTCGTCTCTGCTGCCTTAACCTGCTTTTTAACTGTTGTGTAAACCCCGCTTTCCCCTACCGACTTTCCGTACCGCTTGGTCAGCTGTCTGGTCCTCCGTCTCCACCGCGTGTCCACGCTCCTCAACTACAGGTACTTAAACACCCTCGCGGCCCATTTTTCGTCCTTCATGTCACGAAGCCACTCCTCAAACTTTATCTTGCTCTGCGCCTCCCTCGCCTCGAATGACGACCAGCCCATATCCCCTTGTATCGCTTCATTTGTAGTTTTACTGTGGGCCCCTAGGGCCAATCTGCCTACCGCCCTCTGATTTACTTCCAGGCCCGCTTGGGTCTCTGACTTCATGCACAGAACCGAATTAGCGAAAGTTAATCCTGGTACCATGACCCCTTTCCAGACTCCCCTTACCACCTCGTATTTGCTGTATCCCCAGAGGGCTCTATGCTTCATTATAGCCGCGTTCCGTCTTCCTTTCGTCTTAAGGTGAGCCTCATGCGCCTGCGTGTAATCTTCGCTGTTGTTCAGCCATACTCCTACATATTTATACTCTTTCACCAATGGTATTTCTACTTGCTGCACTGATACTGTTTTGTGCTCCTCGCCGTAATTAAAAACCATGATCCCCGATTTTTCTCTGCTAAAGGATAGCCCTAGGTCCGTCGCTTCTTCACCGCATATATCCATCAAGCCCTGCATACGTATCCGGTTGTCCGCCATCAACAATATGTCGTCTGCATACGTTAGTCCCGGAACCCGTTGTTCCACCACCTGCCTGTTTTTCATGTAGGATAAGTCGAACCTCATCGTGCTGACTTCTAGCTTCCTTTTTAACCCCGTCATGTAGCTCATGAACAGCAACGGAGAGAGAGGACATCCTTGTTTCAGACCCTTGTAGGTGTATACAGGCCTATTGTATGTTACCCCTCCCACACTATTTGCACTTGGTTCTCCCGGTATAGCTCCCTGAGTAAGCTAATGAATTCTGCCCCAACTCCCTCGTCCTCCAGGATACTCCAAAGCCGCTGCCTGTCTACATTATCATACGCCGCTTTAATGTCCAGAAAGGCTAACCACAAAGGTCGGTTTTGCATCATCGCCACCTCTATGCATTGGCTTACCACGAATAAGTTGTCGTCTGGTCTTCTGCCTTTTCGGAACCTATTTTGAAGCTCCCCTAATATCATATTTTCTTCCACCCACTGCTCTAGTTCGAACTTCACTGCCTGCATTGCTAACCTGTACAGCACTGACCTGACGGTTACTGGCCTATACGAGCTTGGGTTTGTCCTGGCTCCTTTGCCCTTGTACACTAAGTTCATCCTGCTCATTTGCCACGCGGCCGGTATTGCCTTTTCTTCTATCCTTGCTCTGATGGCTTGCAGTAGCTTTCCCTTGATCTTTGGTCCTAACTGGTTAATCAACTCCATCGGTATCCCATCCGTGCCTGCCGCGGTATACTTGGGGACCTTTTCCTCTGCTCTTTTCCATTTCAGCTTGTCCCCATCTATCTCCAGACATTTCGGCCTACCCGCCGCGACATCTCTGTGTCGCTGCGGGGTCTCTTCATCCAACTTACCGAACTTCTCCGTGATGATTTTGTGCAGGTATGCTAATGCTTCCTCTCCCTTGAGCATCTGCCCCAGCTCGTTTTCTATAGTACCGCCTTCTGTGGGACTCGTACGTTTCCCTAATGCCTGCACATGGTTCCAAAACCTTTTCGGCGGGTCTATACCCCTTCCTCGTATTTGCGCTACCCATTGCTCGCTGTCCCCCTTTATTTTCGCCTGCACTAATTGCTGCACTTCGTGTTTCATTTGCTTATACTGCTCCCATTTTAGGTCCACCTCCTCCTGATGTCTCCCATCCTCTTGGTCTGCCTGTGCTCTCTAGACACCTGTTTACGCCTCTCTATTGCCGCCTTTATTTCTTTGTTCCACCAGCTTTTGGGTGTTTTTTTTCCTCTCCATCGATTGGCCCCCTCTGACTTGACTATTTTTTCCTGCATAGTCTTGATGAGCCTGTCATATTCCCACTCTTCTCCAGGATTTCTTTCTATGTCAGCCTCCATGCTTTTGGCTATATCCGCAATTTGTTTGCTGTTTAACTTTGTGCGCTGCTCCGGTCGACCCGTTTTTTCGCCCACCAGTTTCCCAAAACTCAGGATTATGCGCTTGTGGTCACTGCCCAGACTGTGGCCCCCTTCCTCATCTATGGTCATGCCATCCAACCATTCATAAAGCCCCTCTGAAATAAGGCAGTAGTCAATACTCGACTGTCTCCAACCACACTCCCACGTTATTTGACCCTCGCATTTTTGTTCCCTATTTACTATGATCAGCTTCTGGTACTCACAAATATCTAGCATTATATTTCCGTTGAAGTCGGTGTACCCGTCTAGATCTTCAATGTGGGCGTTCATGTCCCCTACCAATAGTACCTCCCCGGAACGTTTGAAATCTTCGATGTCCTTTTTTAGACACGCCACCAGTTTTTCGTTTTGTTCTTTGCTACCCTTACCCGTCCACAGGTAAGACACCCCTAAAGCCATCTCCCTACCCTCCACTATCCCTTTCATCCACACATGTTCTTTACAGTGTTCTTTCACTCTCTTCCAATTAGTCCCCTGCCGTACCAGCATACCTACTCCTCCGCCTTTTCTCAATCCAGCCGTCCTGTTACAACCTTCCCATACATACTCTCCGATTACCGGAGGTTCCTCGAAGTCCCGTAGGTGCGTCTTGGTCACAGCGTATACCTGGATATCTTCCTCTTCTAGCTGCTTAGTAATCTCCATCTACTTCTCTCTTTTCCTGCCACCCTGCATGTTTATGTACGCGATATTCAGTTTCCCCCCTCTCTTCTTTACACGCCGTCGTCGTCCCTTTCGTTTGCCTGCACCGATCTGCACCGACCCCGCTATCTCCCTTTGCTCCTTGCATTTGTCTACGCCATCTTCGCAAAGGCTTGTGGGCCCCCTAAAAAAGCCACAGTTCGCGCCGCGTGTCATCTTCCGATGGCTGCTCCCACCTGCCCATTGAAATGCACTCCGTCACGCTGGAACGCCCTTTTCCGGCCCATCCATCGGACATCCCTGTTGATGTCTACGACAGCGAAACTCAGCTCCTTGCCCCGCTCCCGTATGTCTCGGTTTACCGTTACAACTTCCATTTCCACATGTACCCCTCTCCCAATTATCTCTGGTACTGTGCTCACGACGACCTGCACATGTGGGCACAGCGCCCGAAGTTCGTTCACCCCTTTTTCTAGCTGCTTGCGCACTCCCGCGCCCCTTCCCTGCAGAACGTCATTGGTTCCTCCTGTGATAATCACTAGGTTCTGCCCTTGCATATTTTCCCACATTTTATCCTTTGCCTTTTCTAACACTACCCTGACCGTCTGTCCCGGGAACACGCCAACCTGCACTCTCTCGTCCTCTCTCACCCGGCCTCTAATCTCCATTTCTGAGTACCGCATGTTGGACTCCCCCGCCACGATCACCATGCGCCTTTCTTCCTTTTCCTGGCTGCCCCCCGGCGCGGCCACCTGCTCCCGCACCGGCTGAGTCAGCGCCAGTCCGGGATCGTCTTCCGGCGTGGCGTCTTTGTCCTCCTCCTTTCCCTTCTCGGGGTCAAGCACTGCCGACACATCTGCATCGTGACCTGCTTCCTCGTTTGTTGGGATGTCACCCTTCGTCGCCATTTTGACCTCCGTTTGCGCCAACCTCGCTTCGAGTGCCTTCCTCTGATCTTTTTCATCCTTCAACTCCTCCTGTAGCTCGCCTACCTGAACTCTCAGCTGCTCTTTTTCTTCCTCGAGCCGGTCGAGGCGCGACGCTAGCACACACACTCTGCACATGAAGTCCTGCCCTTCCGCGTCCTCGACCGACTCGAATCTCGTCTCCTCGAGCGGGTATTCGTGCTCGCACCCCGTGCACATCACAGCCGGCTTCTTCCTCTGAGGCATGGTACTGCCCGTCCAAGGCGTGCCCAACGCTGTCTTACTTCACTGCCGCTCTCGCGGCAGCGCCCCCACCGCGCGTCGGCCGCCGTCGGAAGCGTGGCGGCGAGGCTCCTTCACTCGCGACGGGCGGCTTTCCCGCAGCAATTCGGATAACAAAGATGGCGGTCGGTCGCGCAACTCTTAGCTCCCTGCGAGAGCTATATACAGGAACTCTAGACCTGCACTACATTCAGCGCCGCCAGTGGACGCCCGTGGAAGCTATGTGTGCAGTTTTGTATACCACGAGGACGAGAGCGTTTTGACCATAAGCTTGCTGCTTCCGGTTGCCATTAAGCGGGGCAGTAGTTCTCCGCAGCGAGAGCGGTGCAGCGCGAGCCTGGAGCGCAGGAGCGTGTTTGTGCGGCGGTGGTAGCGGCCTGCCGTTCCGCGCAGCCAATGCCGCTACATCGTGTGCTCGCGCGCTCTTGTTACGCGTGTCGTTCCGATGCGATACAGATCATTTGCATGTAAGGCACACTCACGCTTATCTGAATAAAACGAACATCTGCACGAAGGAGTAGCCAACTTTATTCAATGATATAATATAAAGAAAAGAGGAGAGCCCACGAAGTACTAATGCACTGCACCACACGCAAACGTGCCTGCAAAGGCGTCTTTCCTGTTTTAGCTTACATCATGGAATAAAGTTTGGTGCTCCTGCGTACAGAAGGTTCTTTTATTCTGAAGAGCGTGACTGAGCATTACATGAACAGTACTGTGCCGTATCGGAAGGGCACAAGTAACAAGAACGCACGCTCACTATGTCGCGAAATTGGCTGCGCGCACAGCCGGGCTACAATTGTCGGGACACAAACGCGTTCCAGCGCTCCAGGCTTGCAGCGCCCTGCTGTCGCTGCGGGGAACCGCAGTCCTGCGCACTGGCAAACGGAAGCAGTCATCCTACGTTCAACACGCTCTCATCCTCGCAGTATACCACAATGCAACACCTAGCTTCCACGGGCGGCCATGGATGGCGCTGCTTGTATTGGCGGCCACGCGCTCGCTGTGCCGCGTTTGAATCAGTGGGCACTGTACTTATTTTTTAGCTTCAAAGAACTGAAGGTGCCTTTCTTGCACCTACAAAACAGAAATTCTCTCATTTCCTGTCAGAGCGAGTATTTCACGGCATTATACCGAATATTTACGGCTTGTTTACTTCTTGACCTTCTATTTTTTACAGGGCCCGGTGTTTGACATGGAGGATGTACGTTGTGAGCAACCAGAAGAATTGGCTGCCTCCTGTTTATATCTCTCCTGCACGACCTGTAAGTGGAGTTTTCATTACGGCTGTGAAATGCATGAAAATCTCGATTTTGAAGGCTCGGAGGACATGAAAACATAGAAAACCATTGTGGCATCCTTGTGGTACCTTAGTGATATTAAAACATAAGAACGTTGCAGAGATGGGACAAAAAATAAGGAACCGATGAGGGTGACAAACGTCCTGATGCCTTTCTTATTTTTGTGTCGCATGAGGGCTGCGTCCTTGCTCCACAAATTAATTAATAACGACTTTGTCACCCTTGTTCACTGAGGTAGTTGCGTGGTGGCCACAGACAGTGTGTGGGGATTTTTCTTCTACCGCCTAATACAGATGAACTAGATCTTTAGACTTCTACTCAAAAGTCATATTGTGGGTTACATTACATGAGTGAAACAATTCCATGCACCCAGAAATAGAATTTAGGTGAATTCACTTCAATGCCGTAGATGCAACTTGTGCCTAGCAGTGAAAAGGGTGTATTGCATGCCTTTTTGCAACTTTGTTTCTTCTAGTGTAATGAGTCTCACTGGCCATCGTCCTCCCCCTCCCCCCCCTGAACAGCTATTTACTCTAGCGATTATAATGATGGTCCTAATTGTAGAAGGGTACTCGGCAATTGCAGAAAGAGCTGTAGGGGGTTCTGGTTTGTGTATCAGACTTTGTTTGGAGTATTGTTATGTAGCCACGGAAAATGCAGGGTTTTTGTAAAAATATAGATTATCGGAGCAAACTTGTGCTCTGCAGTGAGCATAAAAAAACACAAACCTCGAAGGAGTCAGCAAAGGGACGTGTATGGATGAGCGTTCGCGAATTGAATGCTGCAGGGTTTCTTTTGCAATCATTCATTTAGATCGAGAACATTTTCAATAAAAAACAGGAAAAGCTAAGATAGGGATTGCTAAGCAACACCATTTCCATATTAAACAAGACTGCTGGTGCAGCATACAAAGGAAAAAGGGGAAAAAGACGGTTCCCTTAAAAAAGGATAAGATTGCAGGGTTTGGCCAGGTGCTTGTAACAAAACATTTTGTAAACAAATCTATTGGCGTGGTTGGGGCAATATATGATGTTTATAGTAGGAAAAACCTGCATTATTTCCGAACAGTATGAATGCTCTGTGTGCAAACATATGCAAGAACGCTTGCGTGTTTTTAGCATTTGAGTGCACTTTACAGAGTAGTCAGCTCAAGTTACCGCAGTAGCTTTCCTCATTGATGACAAGCATAAACCCTGAAATTAAATTTGCTGTATTCGACCACTTTAACCCTTTCACTGTCACTGGTGTACTCGTTTGTCTTTGAATTTCCCCTCCAAAGTGTCACTGACCTACCGGTGCGTTTTCGTTTGTGCGTTGAAAAATTCGTCCCATGGTGGAAATTTGGCGCACCTGCACTGTTTGTGCTATCTGTGGAATCATTATAGTAGCTTGTTTTTTCACAAAGTACAGAGCGACCACGCCCGGCTTTCGTTACTTGTAGGGTCACTCCGTGCGCTGTACATCTGTTGGGATGAGCGACCATGTGGCACGCGTGCAATTATGGGTGCAAGTGTGCCATCCACCACGGTTTTCTAGGGTTGTTTTTTTTATTCCTGTTCCTGTGTCTGCTACGGCGCGCCAGGTTAAACCAGCACACACCTCGTGTTTCAGCAGCACACGAGGTTGTTGTATTAAGGTTGTATACCTTTTTATCTCTATCTGCCATCATGATTTCAGAAGGCACCATTTCTGTGCATTGTGGGGCTGCTGAAAGTGCTCCCTCTATGCGTGCCGTTCCTTTTGGATGGCTGAACGTGCGGGGCCTTCGACTGCGGATAGGAGCGATGGTTCTTCGATTCCAATTCGAATATGAGCTGAGCTCGAATTCGCACTCTGAGAGTTTCTCATCTGAAGAAGGGGTGTGAGTTCCACAGTATCAGATTCGGATGTTGAAATGGTGGGTCATCCTCCCGGGTGTGCACGGCAAACTGAAAACATCTGGAAAGGCGATTTCTCACCCACGCTCTTTCCTTCTGACACGTTACGTTCCAGACGCTACCATAGTCAAATAAATTACTACGTTCCTTCCTTGATATTCCGGAAACCAATCCGACACTAGGGGTGCGTCATGGCCAGAAACCCCCAACAGTGAAAGGGTTAATACCGCTGACATAATTATTGAAGAGCCCCCAACCCCCCATTCACAGATCTCTCTATACATGTGCACCTTCTTAACGCCCAAATGATGAATTTATATTTCTATCTAGCAATAAATTTGGAATTCACATGAGGGGCGTACACTTCCTTCGGCTTTAGTTACCCATGTTCTGGTCGACCCATCAACACAAGGAAATATAAATAGTGAGGAGCCAACCTAGAGGTTGTCAGTTCATGGTGATGTACATTTTGCTTTTTGACAGCAAGCACAGACAAACTAGACAATGCAAGGGCTGTCTCGTAAACGAAATGCACAATAAAACTGCTGCCTTTATAGGTTCCAAAGAACGCGTATACACAAGCAACTACTCATGATGACGACTGATCAATGCCTGTCTTGGCATGTTCATCCAATTTTATGTTGCCTTCTCTGCCCCCCCCCCACATGTTGCTTTGTTCCCACAGTGCCGCGGCACTAATCTGATTTCTCAAATGTTCTTGCGAGGCTGTATGAATGCCCGTCATGAGGAGGCCATGAATCTAAACAGTACTTAGTTCTGGGTTGTATATCAGTATATCATAACTGATGTTCGTAAGCTCAGTTGATTTATTTGGTCTAAATTTTGTGGCCAATTTTGCAACCTAGAATTTGCACATTCTCTTTCAGGATGCTTGGTTCAGTTTTGTATGGGAACACTATTTATATTTATAAGCATAACCAGCAAATGTTCGAGAGACGTGTTTTGTTTAAACCCCTTCATATGCGATCAATGCCTTTGTCTTTCAGGTTCAAGTGTGGCAGTGGCTATCCCGTCCTGTGAGGGGTAAAAATGACGAGACACCTGGTGTGGCAGGCTGCAGTAGCACGTATGTTTCCAACCTGAATAAAATAGCCGGTTTTGCAAGAGTCATATGGGATTCATGTGATTTTCGTCAGGTTGCTCTTAAAGAAACAACTGCAGCATCAAACAGTGACTGTGGAGCTTGCTGACATTTTCCACACGAAGCTGACTGTTGGGCGCTGTTATTTGACAGCATGCAAAGAGCGCTCAAAAGGTGGAAGCTTGGGGGACACGTAGAAGACGGAAACGTAAAGGATTCTTGGAGGACGCAGAAAGTCGGTGGCGAAATTTCAATACAGGGGACACAAGGGACGAATGCGGTCTGTTGCCTTCGAGACATACAGGGGACACACAAAGGCCGTATGGTGTCTGTTGCCTTTGGGAGATAAACTGGACTCATGGAGGACGGAAACACACAGGACACTTGGAGGACGCAGAAAGTCGGTGGCGAAATTCCAACACAGCGGAAACACACAGGACGCACAGAGTCTGTTTCCTTCGGGACGTAGACTGTCTTTTGACTGGACATAGAATATTTCATAAAAGTGAAGTGCACAGTTTCGAAGTGCAATGTGCAGTCTTTTCCTCGGCAGCGCGATGTCGTTCTCTCTCAGGCCATAAATAACGCTGCGACACGCCCCTTAACGCACGTGGGCGCATTTTCGAGCCCGAACACAGAGCCCGACTTGTGGCTACTCCCTTTTCGCCACATCTGCAGCTCAGCAAAAGAGTTTGAAACAAAAAAGGAAGGGGGAAGCAAATTTCCACAAACACCACACAATGCTAGAAACCTTTGCACTTTCGCGGAAGCCTGGAAAACTCCGGTCAAGGCGCCGTCTTCTCATTAGCGACGTGCAGCCTTGTTCGCAGGGTCATAAAACGCCGCGGGGTTTTCCTCCGCGGGCTGTGCTCGCCCAGCCCTGTGCACACTGTACAGTTCTCGATTCACAAGTCGCAGTTGCTTGGGACCATTGTGCACCCGACTTAACTGCCCCCGAATTGAGGGGCCTCCGGAAAAGACAGGTGTCCACTCTGGTAATGCAAAGCCATGAAGGACGACATCCCCGCATTTTTGAGCAGTGTCTGACCATCTGCGTCTTTGGTTACCCAAATAGGGCGATCAGTCACGCATTTGCTTAAAAAACAAACATGAATAAACCAAGACACTCATGAGAGGGCCGCGGGCCGCAAAAAAAAAACAACGGTGCGCGGGCCGGACGAGACCTTTGGTCTAGCGCATTGTTTTTTATGCACGCACACACACGCACGCACGCACGCACGCGCACACGCACACGCACGCGCACGCGCACACGCACACGCACGCGCACACGCACCCGCACACGCACACACACACACACACACACACACACACACACACACACACACACACACACACACACACACACACACACACACACACACACACACACACACACACACACACGTCTGTGTTTGCGTGCATGCGTGTTCGCGGGCGTGTACGGTCACGTTCGCGCCTAAATATATAACATAGGGCTTCCCCTTTTTCGCAAAGGCTTCCCATATTGCCATCATTTTTTAGGCTTTATCGTTGTGTGCGTGTTCACCAGCGCATGTGCAGAAATACGAACAAAATTGAGTGTTTTTGAAATTTCGTTCTCCTGGTGCGATGCCAAGAAAATATCCCGCAGCTGAGAATTGAATGCAAGAAATAGGCGGGCACCCCTTACCCGGTTCATTAGTTAATACCACCCCGATTGCGCGACCGAGGCAAACGTGCAGAGAACCACGAGAAAACGCGCACTACTTGCTCGCCCAAATTCCCCACAATTCCGTGCCAGTATGTTTCATCAACGTCAGTAACTGCAGGAAAATATGCACTGTATCAAACCACGTATCGAACACTGCGTGTTCTGAGGCGCATACGCGGCCGCCTGATATTGTCCGAATTGTTCATCCCCGTCTCAACTTGTCCCAATCCCCAACAAATTAAAGTGAAACACAAGTACGTTAGAAGGGAGTTTTCTCAAAATACAAGGTGCGAAATAATTTTTTTTTATTACGACCTCTCGCAATCAACCAGGAGTTTTCGTTAGCTCGTCACCGAATTATGAATACGTTTGTTGCGGTGCCTCAGTGTATACCGTTGAGGTAGTGTGTGACCCTCTTGGTAGCCGTTACTTGTTTCTTTTATTCTTTCGCTCCGGCCTTGTGTGTGCCTCAAAATAAATCGAAATAGGATGGGTCAGTTTTGCTTGAGTATACCCAGAACAGAAGAGGAGATGCACAAGTTATAATCCGCTTTAGCCGGGGCCACCCGGATTATGCCTACATTACTCTTCCAATGAGAGCCTATGATAATGGGCATTATGGTATTTTCCTGTTTACGTTTTTGCAGCGCTATACTCACCCCGCTTTCTGATTACATGATACCTCTTTCCTCTACGGCCTAGGAAGGACCGGTGGCATTTTAAATAAATACAGTAATTACTCGCCCGTAGACTTCTGTCGGGCTTTAAATACTGGTCAGCCTAAATTTAACTTAGGACACAAGAGAAGGGAAGGCGTAAGTGAGCAAGGTGAGGTGCAATAAAAATTCAGCCCGTAGTGTAAGCTTTTGTGCTTCGTCTTTCGTGTTTGTCTGTGTCTTGAGTTATATTTAGGCAGACGAGTATTCAAGCAAGTATAATCTAACTTGCTCATATTCTGCTTTTGTATTTATTTCGAGGTTCCGTCCCGAATGTTTGTATAACCACTGAAGTTAGAATATCGCAAAAAGCTCAACCGTTTACACGTTACATCTTCACGAGCTATCTAAATTACTCCAAGCAACACATAAAGTAGGTGCGTCCTAATGCATCAAAGTGCTAGGGAACTTGGTCATCTTTTGGCGCGGGCACATTTTTATATAACATGTGTGGTCCCAAATGCGAGAGGGAGCATCTACTCTTCTAAAGCCTTTTTTACCATCAACAAAGCCAGTTTTTTGTGCGAGTGACATTTGTAATCACCTATACAGTTCATTGGAAGGTCATTATACGGAAATTTGCAAGTATACTCAGAAAAACAGTTTTGGAATTTCTTAACTTTAACTTATATAACGAGGAAGTACTGCGCAAAAAGAAACAATGTCACGGCTAATTGGCTCCAGCGTCACTTTGTTATTTCTTACTTACGGTAACAGCAGGAAAAAAGCGTTGCTCTCGCAAGTCTGTTAAACACAGCAGAATATATAACTCTCCTGTATTCGTTGCTAAAGGAATCAGGATAAAGTTTAAAGTATTTACCTTGTGCAATACGTCGCGAAACATTGGACACGTAGCTGTCAAAATATGTAGCCCATTTAGTTACACTTTGCAAGCAGTAATTCTTTTTGTCAAGTAATACCCGAATTAAGACCTCACAAGCCACCCTATATAAAATTTAACATGGAGCCAATAAAAGTAAAGCCTAAAACTCTCTATAAATTTTTAAAAAGTTGTTTTGTACAATGTTGAGAAGCATATAATGCTTTTATATATTTCAAGCGAGCTACTAACCAACAATGTTTATCCGCCGCGGTGGCTCAGTGGCTAAGGCGTTGCGCTGCTGAGCACGGGGTCGCGGGTTCGATTCCCGACCGCGGCGGCCGCTTTTCTGATGGAGGCGAGAAGCAAAAACGCCCGTGTGTACGAGATTTCGGCGCACGTTAAAGATCCCCAGGTGGTCAAAATTAATCCGGAGCCCTCCACTACGGCGCGCCTCATCGCCTGCGTTGCGTCGGCGCGTTAAACCCTACAACCAAATCAATAACCAACACTGTTTACCCATTACTCAAATAGCCAGGGCTTTTTTTGCGTTCGAAGGAGTATTTATAGGTTTGTGAAACGCCTTCAAGTCGTGTGAGTGCCACGACCTAATGTATGCATACATTTTTGTACAACGTCGATTAATATCTTTGATGGCTTTTGTACTTCCTGAAGGTTCATGGCTAGCTAGACTAGAACAGCACGGTAAATTTATTGCTTGGTTTTCCTCATAACGTATCTTGAATTGGTGTTCTTGCCTCGTAAACTATTCCTAGGTATTTATTATCTCACTGCATGGATTTTGTGAGTAATTGTGAATTTTAGCGTGGGCGTCCTCGCCAACCTGTTACGTTATCCTCGCCAACGTGTTGCAAGCACATAAACAGTTATTTCTCACTGTTCTATGTGCATAAATTGTTTGACCGGAAATAAGCATTTTTCACGTCCTGCCGGCCAACACCCTCACATTCACGATCGAGACAACGTGGGTATTTTATGGCACGTTGTGTTCCTAACGCTTAGTATTACGCCATACACTTGCAGTCTTTACCTATAGTATCATTCGAGAAAAAAAAATCAAATGTACACACGTTACAGGCGTTGCTTTTAAAACTGTGAAAATATTGATCTTACATTATTTACCGAACGACAGCAATCCATTGCAGTGCTATATGTCCAGCGTTTAGCTTGAATGTCTTTTTTTCTGCCTAAAACTATTTCTGCTGAGACAAAAGAAACATGGCCAACAGTTAACAAGCATTGCTTTGCTATTTCATCCCAGCAGCTGCACCGGAGTCATTATGTTTTCGATGCTATGGTTTTTTTCTTCCCGTCCACCTTTTCTCTGCACCGAAATGCGAACGTTGCCAACGCGTATATTATGCACGTCACTTTACCGTTGCGGGAAGGAAAAGCTTAAAGCCATTAAGAACGAAAGTTTCGCAAACGCCTCTTTCCTGCAAGCTGCTGCCACTTCCGGCAACATCAGCTCTACGTTGAAAAGCCCCAGTGTTAACAGGGACGGGTGACGGAAGTTATTACACATAACGCAGTAAAAACAACGTACCAAGGAACTATAGGAAAATGTGCTTTGACACCGGTCACTGTTTGAAGACAAGAAAAAAAAAACGAAATTACGGGGGACAGGAAAGCCCTGTGGAACCCCGATAACAGGAAAAAGCTTGTATATTGTTTTTTTTTTTTCAAATCTGCAGGACAGCTCACGCACGCGCCGGGAGGTGTATCTGAGACGCGTGGAAGAAATTGAAGTTACAGGGAAGTGTTTATTATCTACGGGAGCGAGATGAAGCTTGTTTGAACACGAGGAGTATGAAGGCGCCTTCCTTTCTGCGTGTCCCCATTTAAAAATTCCCAAGAATCCGTCACTGCCAAAGGAGAGCAGCGTCATTTTTAACGCTTGCTTTGGTCGATTCCAGTATATTAGCAATCGCACGTGAGATTCATTTCTGCCCATAGGCCACTGTGGATTGTTAAAGCCCAAAAGTAACTTAACAACTTCGTGGTCTTATTTGCAAACAAAATTGAATTAAACGAGTTATCAGTATCTGTCTTTTATTGTGCGTACCCAAAATGAGTGCGAAATTGGAGTTATCGTAAAGGAAAAACCATTACTAGACGCTGGAAATAAGAGTTGGTACGAACAACTGCAAATGACAGGAACAAAGTGTGGGCATAGGTTCTTCACAGAGGGGAAAATCCGGACGTTCGGAATTCTAAACTGCGAAAGAACAGTTATTGTGAGACGTCTAGTTCACCGCTGATGCACAAAACAAACTAGACTACATTTGCTGCCATAGGCTTACACATAACTTATTTAAAAGAATGGCCAAAACCTCGCCGTGAAACTTCCTTCCTGTTGTAGCTAAGTGACGCGTAGTAATAACCGTTTACGCCACAACACGCCCCATGACATTACAGCTATAATTTGTGTGCACCAACTATAGATACAAAACGAAATGGCGCCCTGTCGACACAATCATCTGCAGGAAAGCCAGCTTTACATAATATATTTCCCAAAACGATGATGATGATAAGCGAAGGCATATCAAACGCTTGGAAAAAGCCCACTTTTCGTGGTCGGAAGCAAACCTAGGGACCTCGAGTTATGGAGCCGACGTCTACCCCACTGCGCAATTTTCGCGACATGCCCAGCCCCATTTGGCCACAGACATCCGTAGGACGTCCTTTTTACAGCCGAACGTCCGAGTCCCACGCTCGACGTCCGGCGGACATACTTCGGATGTATTTTTTGGGGGAAACGTGAACTTCCGTTCAATTTGGTCCGACCGACGTCCGAGCGACGTTTCTGCATGGATGTTTACTATGGTCCCACAAATAAAGTCCGCTGGATCCCCATCAAACGTCTGAAGGGTTGAAGCAATATTCCTCGATGAAGTTTGTCGCTCATCGTAATTAGCCTCGAGTTAATTATATCATTTATATTCTCGCTGTCTGCAGCGGGAGGTAAACTATTTCTCAGCTCAGAAAACAAGTATAATAGCTCTAACCCTTGCGCCTTTCTGGGTCGCGCATGATCCAATCGCAGCGCACTGAACGAGTCAACTTCATGTAGCTATGTTCGAATTCAAAAAAAGAAGTAGAGCAGATCTCGTAAAGTTTCATAAAAACTGTGGGGTTTATATACAATGTTGTAATGTTTTATATGCTGCTAATTAGTCTAAAAGTATTTGTTTTTGTAACAAAAAGGTTTTCATTATTTTTGTTTTGGGCGATGCAAAGCCAACACTGGTCAAGCCACGTCAAGCTGTTGAGCCATAGCCATTCGCTTTTGTGTGCGAGTTGCGAAGCGCCAACAAACTTCCACTATCTTAGCGAAAGAAACCCTTGTGCTTTCTTCTAAACATCTTTTGGCGTCCTCAACGAACGCTAAGACCTTTTTTTAAGTGCCGGTGAGTGTGGAGGGGGCGGGGAAATCGTCTTTAGCTTACTGCCTACTGCAAACGATGTACGCTGTGCTGAAGTTAGGGATAACTGGCTCGGCGCGTTTTGAATTACCATGTAATAAAGCTATTAGGGAATCATTTTTTCTTCGCATACATGGGCGCGATAAATTAGTTATACCCTTTAGTTAAGGCTATCAGTGGTATGTGTACGTAGTCTCCTTGAAAGAAAAAGTTGTTGAGTGCGCACGCGTTCGCATTGAGGCCGGCGCTACCTACGACGTGGTGTGTGCGGTGGCTACTGTTACATTCACTCAAGTTTACGGAAAGGGCTGTAACAATGGACATATTTAATTAGGCGTTCTGGACGTTAGCTTATTGCTGGGCGTAAAGCGAAGTGTAGGCTCGTCGGGGCGCGGCCATGGATAGTTTAAGTGCAGCGTTTTTGTGTAGCGTGCGCTAACGCGTGCGGTGCCACCTGTTGAACTCAGCGCGAAGTACTCAAATTTGAACTTTTTTACGTGGCTAACCGGGCAAGCTGCAGCTGGACAGTGGTTTTTTTAATGCGTTAAAGCTTGTTTCGATTGTAAAAATTCTGCAAGTATGATCAAAAAGACCCTTTTACCTTGATTCAGTATTAGGGAATAATATGATACACCGGTCGCTTTGTTTTGCTCAACCGCGCAATGGGGGATAACTGTAATTGTCTGGCCAAGAAGCACGGCACGTATCCTTCACCGGAGAGTGCATACAGCACGGCGGGAACACACACCGCGACAATTTTCAAGAAGTACAAGCAGGAAGAACTCGTTGTAGAAGCTGATAACTGGTGCGTTTTTTTCGTAACATTTGCCGGTCCCAGCCATTTGGAACGAGTTGCCCATTACACGCCAGGAGCTTAGTGCGAGAATGTAGCTTGTGAGTCATATGCCTACTATCGTTTTCGCTGGTTATATACCATAGTTGGTATTGTTTACATCGAAATGCCGTGCCTATGTTATTCTGGCAACGCAATCTTTCGTACAAACCAACCATTTATTTAGTCTTCGTACTCATCAAAATGCAAAAAAAAAGTGAATTTAAATTGCATCTGAAGAGAGGGTGCTTTTCATTAGGTGTCCCTATTTAGACATCTAGGCAGGATGCAATGCCGAGGATGTGGCCTCTTAAAGACAACTTTAAATTGCTAGGGTGAAAAAACTCCGACGTTCTAGTGTACGCGGAAATTCCTTCGAGCGCAACCCTACGTGCGTACGCGAGAACATGTTTCTGGAGCAGTTGTAGTGAGGGGAGAGAGGCTGTCAGGGTTTACAGATGACGAAGCTTCACTCGAGCGACCCTGGTAAGTGGGAAAGACGCATCGAGGAATCGAAAGAGAGTCTATTTCCAAGAGAAGGCGCGCGCAGCGAGCTACCGCAAGAATCAATGCTCAAGCGACAGCGGTTGCCAGTGGCGGAGGCTGTGCGGGTGGAGCCGCACCTTGCAGCTGTGCTGGTTAACCACCTGTACGAAGTGTATTCTCAGCAGTCATGGTAGGTGAGAATCGAGCAGAGAAGAACGACGCCCACGCCACGACCACCCTTAATTGCTCTGCTGAATGATATCGACAACCCATTGGATTTCCAATTTCGCAGAATATCTGCTGTGCGCGGGAGTCCCGCCTTCTGTGAATATTGGCATGCACATTTGCACGCTACTTATTTTCTGAACGAATGAAATAAATTGTTCTGCGTCCTGAGGCATGTGTTGAGAAAGGGGTGCACCACTGAGACACATTGAGGTGCGCATTTATTGGAACAATCTTGAGGGGATAATAGTGAGCACCAGGGAGGTTAAACGTCCTCGTTTTCCACATCTTGCCTCTCTCGAAAATAGCTACGTTTTATGGCCCATTTCGGTAAAGCAGTCCTGTTGGCAGGCGGCTATATGTCATAATGGCTGAAGAAAGCCGTGTCAGGCAACTCTCCTCTTGTGCTTCCAATGATGGTACCGCCACTTCTTAGCCTTCCGTAGTGCGCACCTTATGACAGCGCATTGCCCTTGAATGGTTTCAGTATGAAATTGTTTACGAACAGACTCGTTCTTTCCTGCTACCGCGTGCACCCATCGTTTTTCGCCAGGCGACAGGCATTTTGTTCATCCCAGAAATTCGCGTCATTCCTATCACTTTGTAACGCTCGTTGACTTCTGTAAAATTAAAGCTGGTAATTTTTTTCGTCTTTTCGTTACCTTTATTTTCTTCGACTGCCGGAGGCTATTCGCCACTCGTTTTTTTTGTTCATTTATTTTGCCAGCCCGTATCCACTGTGGCCGCTATCTTCTTGAATGTGCCGAATTGCATCGCCAACGAGCATTACGCTCGTTTCAAATTGATTTATTTCCTTCTTTTCTGCTTGTTCCCTCGACATGTCGCACATTTTATGAGATTCACTAGGTCACCGAACCTAAACATGCGCGAGCGACGCAGAACATTCGTTTATTTTCCGTCTTGCTCTCAGATTATCTGCTGTGGTCTATTTCATGAATGTTCGCTTTATCGGATCCTTTAACTGTCGCATTTGCCCTTTTTTGGGTCCGGTAGTCAGCGGTCAAGTCGTCTACTGCTTTCTTTTTGTGCGGATCTCGCTATATTCTGAATAAATGTAGTTCGCTCTGGGCAGTTATAGTCCCTTAGAATGCACATGGTATTCGCGGCGCAGCAACCACCACAGCCGTTCTCCATTGGCGGTATATAGTGCAAATTGGATGCCGATGTGTACTAGAATCCGTGTTTTGGTGTGCCAATACTTCTCTTTTTATTTGGTGTTTCAATAGTTTCTGTATCTATAGCTCCGTCGTTCCACTGCTGTCAGAGCTATGACGCCAACTGGGGGCTTTGGTGGACGCAATGCACTCTTGCTGGTTAGCTGTGGCACAGGTTATCCACATTTTCAGTTTTCTTTTTTGCCGATATTACCTTGGCTTCAAAGTCAAATGCGTAAAGCATTTCCGAATGCAGATTCTCAATGTTCACAGTAATATCTACTACGCAGTTCTGGGTGAACGAATCATTGTGCGAAGCCAAAGTGCCAGGATTGTCATCTCACGTTTTTGTGGTTGCTCAATGAAGTGAAAGTCCTTAACGTTGTCAAACACATCGGTCAGATGCTCCAGAGTGATTCGTCGACATTCGTATAGAGACATTGTTGGAAAAGCGCTTATTTTGTAACACAACGGACAAACGTAGAGCGAAGAAAACCAGACAGAACGAATGAGGCGCTACTTACAACTAAAGTTTATTCAACAAAGAAGACGGAAATATATAGATGATTCACTACTTATGCCAACACTGTGCGCATGCGTCACATTTCTTCGTTTATTTGTACCGGAGATACTCCTTTTCTTTCTCTAGCGAGGTAATGGAAGGGGAGCTCACGCACTCTCCTTCTATTTACGATGTCATGCAAAATACCTCCCAAATTTCTCTGGTTATTTTATCATTTGATTTGAACAATACCTCGGTATCATTGAATGCCGGAGCGCATTTGAATGCCGAAGCGCTTTTACAGTCGAAGCAGCGCAATGCGAGATTACCCGAAATGGTCTTCTGCTTACATAGCGCGCGGTGCTCTTTGAGCCGCTCATTAACGCAACGCCCTGTTTGCCCTATATATGCGCTCGTGCACGAAAGCGGGATTTTGTAGACAACATCCATGCAACAGTCAACAAACTTGCGCATGTGCGCTACACCATAGCTGCGCTCACCATTAATATCTCTGCTCTGGCTACCTATCTTTTTATCGACCACATTGCACAACTTCGAAAGTTTCTGCGGAGCGGAAAAAAACCACCGGAACCTTGTGTCTCGCGGCAACTTTTTTTAACCGATGAGACAATCCATGAATGTACTGGATCACCACAGGACGTTTGTCCTTTTTTTTCCGCTTGACCTGCCTTGCTTTAATATCTAAGGAAAGCATCGTTTCCGCCACAGAACCCATCAAGGATTGTGGGTAGCTGCTATTTCTGAGCCTCGCAGCTTGATTATCTAGGCTTTCCGCAATAGCACGGAAACAAAACTTCTTTATTGCCTGCGTTAGACAAGCTTTGGCTATACCACGCTTTACCAGCTTGCTGTGTGCCGAATCGAAAGGCAAAAGCTGCTTCTCACCCCTGGAATGATTGCACCAACACGTGTGTCTTAGTTCAATATTTAACTTCAAATCTAAGTACTGAAGGACGTTATTTTCCGGCAACTCAAAGGTAAAGTCTAGCCCTTCATGTGCCGCTTTAAACGTTCCCAAGATGTCCTGTACGATACTTTCATTGACGCTTCCGGGAAGCATACACACCAAGAAATCATCAACGTATCTAAAACATTTCCCTATGCCAAAGCTATCAAGGCTTTTTTCTAGCTCTCCGTCTCCCCGAGCCAAATAAATGTCTTATAGGACGGGGGCAATGCAGGAGCCGATGCTTCTTCCTTCTGTCTGGGAAAATACCGTCCCCCCAAATTCGATGTATAAGGACTCGAGGTACATGCTCAGAAGACCGAGGAAATCTCTGGTACTCATTCCACATTCCTTTTGGAACTTAACATATCCATAAGCATCCATGACTTGCTGAACCACTCCCAAAGTTGAGTCACGCGGTATGCTGTAGAAAGTGTCCGACACATCCACAGAGAAGAACGACACAGGCCTCGAGTCCTTCAGGAAATGCACCACCTCGTCGGACTTCTTGATTAAGAACGGGTCTTCTACTGGAAGTCTTGCCAACTGTCCTTGCAGAAACTTGGCCAAGGTGTTCTGCCACGTTCCCTTGTCCACGAGTATACTTCTGAAGGGCTGTAGCTCTTTGTGTGTTTTAATGCTAAAGCACGGTTTCAGGCGAAGGCCTTTTCTTCCTTTAATGACCTTCGCCACGCCTTCCAATCCAACATTATCACATAACTTGACTGCATTCCTCTTCAACGCCTTTAGTTGCCGCTCGGTGACTTGACTTGCTTCATCGAAGTTTTTTGTGACTGCTTCGAGTGCTTTGGCTTGAAACTGTCTTTCTTTCAGAACGGCAAACGCGCTAGTTTTATCAGACTGCATTAGTCTCCGCTCATTGTCACAGAGAAATCGCACTGTCGGTCCCACCACCACACCACGGCTTCTTGCTGTCGATTGGTTCGAGATGACGCCATCCACGCACTCCGAGAGGAACGCCTCCTTTTTTTCCAGGTCAGCTCCGATGGCCACCTTATGCGCCATGGACAGGAACTCAACAGGTTTTACGGAGGGGTGCACAGCGTACTTTGGCCCTTATTCCAAGCTGGCCTGTACTTGCGGAGGAAGAACAGATTTCAACAGATTGACAACCTCATGCGCCCATTTTCTCAAACGTTTTTGCTTCTTTGGCAAAAACCTGAATGAAGCTTCAAACAGCCGCTCTCCATGCATTTCAGCAAGTTGAAAGAAATACCTTGTCATTGACTTGGAAGGGCCCGTGTCCAGGACTTCAGTGCCGGAGACCCTGATGTTGTCCTGGTACAATCTCAATTGTCGCCAGGTCTCGTCCCTCAGAATCTTGCAGTCTTCAAGCCGTTGAGTCAGTTGGCGTTTTTCTTCCCAGAAGAGTTGTGATCACTGGAGAGCTAATGCCGTGCGTCAAACCGTCTTTGAGAATCCTGGTACTGCATCTGGCTTCAGCAATCAGGATGACAAAGTGGCAGATACGAGGTAGTGGAGGAAGATAGGGAACATAAAGGCCCGATGTACAAGAAATTATGTTCAGTAAGTTTTGTTGTTGGGCTATTTGGTATCGGTACATGGTTGGAAACGCGCTTATTTTGTAACACAACGGACAAACGTAGAGTGAAAAAAAACCATACAGAACGAATGAGCCGCTACTAACAACTGAAGTTTATTCAACAAAGAAGACGGAAATATATGGATGATCCACCACTTATGCCAACACTTTGCGCATGCGTCAAATTTTTTTCTGTATTTGTACCGGAGATACTCCTTTTCTCTCTCTAGCAAGGTTATAGAAGGGGAGCTCACGCACTCTCCTTCTATTCCCGATGTCATGCAAAATGCCTTCCAAATTTCTCTGATAAAATGATAAAATAACAGACCAAACAGCCTTCAGACCAAAACTTTCTACAATCGCACGATTCTCTCACACATCGCCCCATTCCTCTTCCCCCATAACGGCCAAGCGTGTGACCTTCCTCTTACCACCTACCACATAGTATTCTCCTGCCCGCAGCACTCAACCCCCCTTCACTACCCCACCCTTGAGCAGTGGGAGTCCGCTCTGACCAGCTCAGCACCGGAGCAGCAACTCGCCCTTGTGAAACGAGCTCCGGAACTGGCGCGGGCTCGCGGCCTCCTCGATATGGGAGGCTTACCACTTCCCCTTCCCTTTCCCCTCAAGCTCAAATAAATGTTTTTACCACCACCACCTGTACGGGAACTCCACACCACAATTGTTTCATGATTGATGTTGCAATGAACAAAAATATTTACTACAATTTATAATTTTTAAACCAGAATCTATATTAAAACCATATATGACTCAGTGCAAATATACCTACAGAGCAAACGAACGGCAGCCGGGGTTATTTTCTCAGTTAATCCAGTTCCTCACGTGTACTGAGCGTGAATAGAGGCAATCAGAAATACCTGTCTGAAACCTTTTCAGCAGGCTTCAGTCTACTGCGCCTCTGTAAAGGTACGCGTCGGATAAACTTATGGGACGGCGCTAACATGGGGGTGCACAGAAAGGCTACCGTATCCTTATAAATTATAACATATCCATGAGAAATTATTTTCTAACTGGCTCAACGCGACGCTCAAATTCCTTTAAGAATACTGCAACTGTTTAGCGTAGCATGCTTTAAATAAGGCAATAGTTCATTGTGACTGCTGTTCATCATCACCAGCCTATCTACGCCTAAATAAAACAGGTATACCTTCGCCAGGCAGAGCTCCGCTTCTAAGGAACCTGTGTCGTGTTTACTGTTCCCTTTGCTAAAGTAATTTGCTCCAAAATACGAACAAACCAAAGCGAAAAAGGAAATGCCAACACATGTCGCACTAAAGAAGTCCGGCGAAGTAACCCTCACCAATGCGCCATGACATTAGAGAGAACAAGCGACAAAATTCACGGGAACAGTTACGAAGTCACGTTTTAATACTGCCCGTGTTCAACATGGTTGTCATTAGTCGATCACTCGATTTGGGATTACTCGATTAGTGATTACTCGAATTAGGGTTTTTTTTACTTTGAATAATTATACCAAATTAATGCAGAACATCATGTCTGCAAGGCATCGTAACACGACACATTGTCAGAATATCTTGTTTCTGCAATGCTTTTCACGTTCCCCCACCTGTCAACCATCGTTTGGACGAAGGTGACTAATAAACAGACGTCACCTATTTCATAAAACAGGACGTGCTGATTTGCCTTCTTCCAACAATTACGCAGTATGCACATTCTTTAGCCAGATAAAGAAACATTTCGCCTTTAAGAGTGATCAAATACGGATCTTTTGCTTTTGTAGGCCGCCAGTTCGACATTTCTTCACCAAAGTTATGCGCATAAAATGAATCTTTTGTCTCGAGGTTGCGCAGGAATTTTCCAAATATTGTATCGGCGGATCAGCCGACTTTTCGCTGCATGCCGCCCAATCGCTAAAGTAAAATAGCAAAGCTACACTGCATGCTCGTTGAACAAGCTCACGTCGCGTCGAAGAGGCTCACGTCGGGTAGGCTGGGAAGCGAACGCAAGCAGAGTAGAGAGCGTCTTTCTTTCCACAGCAAAAAGCAATTTTTTCATGGCGTCTGGTGTGGACGGTATTAACGATCAGGGAGCGCAGTGGTCACTGAGCAACCGGCTTCTTTTGCATATGGGGCTCAATGTGGAGGCAGAGGAACACAAAGATAAGAGAGAAAAGTATACTGCCAAGCGAACGGCCCCCCGCCGTTGGAAGAGTGCAGCCAAGGATAAAAATGAAGACTCGGGAGTGCGCGTATTATCAGGATTACTGGAGAGAGCGAAGGTGTGCTGAAAGCAAAGAACCTTCAGACGTTATCTCTAGGGAATAGTAAAAATAAATAACAAGTAAAGGGGGCCCATCGCTCGTGGAGTCAGTTCCCTCTAGTGAACCTCGAGCACAAGGAGAGGAAAGTAAGCGTCCAAGTCTTCGGCTAAAAGTTCAAGTCTTCGGCTAAAATTGCTTTTTTTGTTTCCACCAAAAATCCATTCCTCGTCCCTGCAGTTGTTCCAAGGAAGGCGAAGTGCTCACCCTATGACATCGTTCTTCTAAACATTGGCCTTCCGAATATTCCGCTTTGAATCGCAACCCTGATCGTGTCTTTTATCATGGAGGCGGATTTTATTATACATAGCTTTCATCAATATTATTGCCGAAAAGAAGGAGTTATAAAACAGTTACTCGGCTATCATTTCAAGCACTGAGGAAAAGCCGTTGGACACTTCATACGGTGGCTGTCTCGGGACTGGTACGTACAATGGAGCGTATTACTGAGTTGAAGGATTACGCGACTTTCAAGTTTGAGAACACCAAGTTAGCGGATAGCCACAGCGACACCTTTTCAACATACAATCCTGGTTAGAGAAAGTTCGGCAGTCATTATTTTGCTAAAGTTTCATTCGTTACCTATCCTCGTCCGGCTCTAGGTTACCCTCTACATACATGGCCTCGTGAAATTTAATGAACGTCTGCAGAATTCATAATCTTCCGTAATGAGCACTGAAGGGCGAGGCTAATCCCCTGCCGCCATTTTGCGCAGCGGGGAAGCTCACCTCTCTGTTCTCTCCGTATGGTCGATCTACGGCGTAATAATAAATCAGAAAAGTCTCCAGAGAGGATGAAAGAAATAGCAGGAGAAGAGCATACATAGACTAAGAAAGAGTTTTATCGATTGCATCGCTGTACAGTCTTGACGTGCAATTGTGTCCGGCATTAAATCTCCCAAGATAAACGAATATCTAGGAAGAGTAATCAGGTCTGCTTGAACACAATTCAAAGCGCAGTACTCTTTAAAAACTATTTTTCAGGAACGTGTTAAAGCAAAGCCTCGAAACACCAAACAATGTGTCGTTTATCTCAAATTAGGGGCTAATTTATAATCAGGCTGCTTTCCGTTCTGTATTCTCAATATAGCAGCTTCTCGTGGTTCAGGCTCTTTTTGGATTGGAAGGAGATCGATTTCTGAACACAGGGGGTATTGTTTTAGTGTTGGAGTAAAACGATAGGGAAATTCCAATTACCAATTTAAGGCACCGATTCCATCATTTTGTTACATTTAGGGCAATTTTGGTGCACAACTATGGAGTTAGAACATTAGGAAGAGCCATTTAAGAAGGATTTGAGAAATGTAAGCACGTTTTAAATTACCGGCCTGGTGTGCCCATTTGTTCTTCTATTCCAATTTCACGGCGCAACACAGCTGATGTTTTTGGTCATCTCGGTCAACGAAGCTTTCAGCGCGAGACGATCCATTTCTTCTGCCTCGTTCTGAGTCATCTTCGTTTTGTACACCTTCCTGCTTTCTTTTTTATATCCAGTGTGACGGTCCATTGCTCCTTCCGGGGATACGTTTCACTCGTGTGTGCTTATTTCTGCCCCCTGGTCGAACTCGCCGTGACATTCCATTCCGGTCTGCACCATGCCCGCTGACCCACCGTCCACAGCGCCTATCGCTAATCGATCTTGTTCTGGGCCGTCTAAAGGAGGAGAAGCGAGAGCGGAATTTGTTGTGCGTTTGCAGCCCTCCATGGCGATTCTCTGTTTTCTCTTGCCGCTCCATTTTCTCTTGCCGCTCCTGGCATTCCTTTTCATCGCCAGGATTTAGCGCAAATCTTCCGTTTGGGAGAGCTTTTCCGAGAACATGGCGATGACCTCACCCTTCTTGTTCATTCTAATTTTTCCAAAATCTTAATTCTCTCTTCTTTACAACTGAGTGAAATTGGAAGAACCCTGGGTCACTGGCGCTTTCTTTGCGCTGCTCTCTGAGGCCTTTCCCGTTTCACTTTAGGGGTAGTCCATCGAAGTAAAAGCAATCGTTCCATCTGTACAGGCACCCTTTACAAATTCCGGATGGAAACGGGGGCCGAATTTAATTAGGCCGGTCCAGATCGCTTGAGCCTTTCAAAAGTTACGACAGCCCTCGACCATGTAGGGCATTATAGAGCACGAAGACTGGCCATTGAAAGTGATTGCGAGAACAACTTTGTCTCGAATAGTTCTGTACAAAGCTTTATAAACTATTAGGGGCCCATCCACGCTATAAACACGGCAAAATTTGGAATAAACAATTCAAGAGGTATCCTCCAGCCCGTGTTCCTGTGCAACTACAGCCAAAGTTTCTCGAGGCACTTTAGATGCAATCTCCGCAGTCCCTCGCAGTAAAGCAAATTGATATGTACAACTTGATCCCCAGGCTTCCTACACATATATGCTTGAGGTTGTTTATAAATTTACGCTTTATTCAATGACAAAAAAGCAATAGTATTCTTGCATGGAGGTAACAAATCCCAGCGGGCTCAAAATTCTGCCGAAATATTGTATAAGACAAAATGCAAACGACGCTTTCTTCAACAATCACATATGCCATAGCATGTCGCGACGGAAGTTTGCCGCTGAAAAAGAAAGGCCTGCAATCCAGACTTCTGTGAAATAGTCGACATGCGAACGTACCGTCTTCTCCGGTATGACTGCAACATAGTGAGCTATGGAGAGGCCTTTCCCTCCGCGTTTGGCACAGGAAGTTGCTTTGTTTTGGCACTTGTGACTGTTGCTTCAATATGTACCAAAGCGCTGCTGTTAACCGCCAAAATATTACTGTTTGCGGAGGTGCATGTGCTTATGGGATTGTTTTTATCATTGCAGAACTCTACTGATTGCAGGCATCCAATTTCCCGAAAGGATACATTGCAACCGTAAAAATAGGTTCTCGTTTTCTTCAAACAAAAAAAAAGCGAAACAGTGCGACAGTGCGAAATTCTCGTTCAGAATGCTATTACGTAAACTAAACGGGTGACGGTTAGCGAGCGAGTACCCTGACTTGAAACTTCAGATGAGGGACAGCTGGATAAAAAAAAAATAACGTTTTTGCTGCTACACACCAAGACATTTTCAGATAGATGAGTTCAAGCAATCCGACTACAAATGTGATTTCCACAAGTTTCATTCACATAATGATCGTGCTGCGTCCTATTTATATCGCACATTTGCCTGAAATTGAGTGAAGTTAAAAAAACACGCACCATGACACAAACGATTATGGACATTGACAAACACTTCACAATATACTGAGTAACGCTCATATTTACGCTTTTGCGTCTGGAGATACAATTTGCTGTGTTCTGGAACAGAAATGCGGTTTTTTAATATGCATAGCCATAGCCTAGCAGGTTTATGTAGTTTTTAGTATATGACATTTCAGCATAGTCCACTGACACGATAGCGCGCAAGAAGATTCCAATATCTTCACAGATTACCTGAAGTTTTACACAGGTTTAGTGCGCAACACACTCATTGTGCCTCCCGTCCCAGAACCGACGGAGCCGGACTTGTAGAAACTAATATGTGAACACAGACAACGAAACAGGAAATTTTCAACTGTCGAATCAAATCCAACTTTCTGCCAGCAGTGTGTGAACGGAAACAGATCAGTGATATAGAGGAAGCCGTATATTTAACAAAAAAGTTACAGCCAGTAACACGTTTCGGAAATCCGCTGAAACAGCCGAGCTAACTCAGGCACGCTGGTGGCCACCTGCCGCTGAATGGGAGGGGGCGGGGGTAGGAAGGTCGCTCAAAATTTGTACGTACTCGAGGCATACGCATGCAGTCCTGGTAGGTTATCGGTGCATGTATTGGCGGTGAACTTCGGCCGCGTACGGGAGCCGATATCGCGCACTGGACTGCCGGCGAGGTGCCGGCGTTTTCGCTGTTAAACGCTTATCTTAATTTTTATGGCGTCAAAATTTGTAGTTACTACTGTTACTCACTCTTAATTAAAAATAAAATCCAAATAAAGGAACCGAAACTTCCTCTCACAAAGTTAAAAGTAAATCTCCGTTTTTCACAACGATAGATATCCTTGAACCACCTAAGCTGTAAGCAATTTATCCTTAAAGTGGTTTTTATGATATTCTTGTGGACTATTCTGGGTGATTACACGGCGTCTGTCAGTGGTTCTTTTTTTTCAAAATTTGAGCGTCAGAACTCACAGGTTGTTTAGTGCAGTAAACATATAGCATCGTTCTAAAAGATGTTTCCTATGACTTAGCCATTTTTCTTAATGAAGTTTGGCATTGCTACGTCGTTGTTTAACTCTTTACTAACTAAATTCCCTACAGTCGTGATATCGCTGTGAAATTGCCGCATTACTGCGTATGTCACGAAATTGGTATAATAACGATGATGTCGTGCATATCAAAGTGTTACAAACTAGCCTCCAAAACCAAGGTTATGCGGAGACTGTTATAATAAAGTCGCCTGCTCTTCTCTACACACACGTATTTGTTGGAAGACTTTTTTTTATGAATACGAAAGCCCTTAATCATAGCAGTAATCAGGAATTACTACATTGGTTATTTATAGCACACATATTCAGAAGACAACCAGCTCTGCACAGACACATGGTTGGGGCGTGTAGTTATATATACTTCAAAAAATGGAGCTTTGAGGGCATGTCTCTTTTCTTCTGAAGCACAAGATTGTAAATATAAGATGCGCCTGCCTAAGAAATAAACAATACATTTATTTACCAGAACACCATATACATGGCTTTTTCGGAGGCGCTCACATTTATTTTATTTTATTTTCAAAGTTTACACTGGTATATTCCATTTCACATGGAACATATAAAGTACTTTATTTTATGATATTGAAAAGCTATATGCATCATCATTGTACTGTAACAAAGGGGGCTGGGGCCTATGTCAGGCTTTGTAGCCTTTAGTCCCAGCCTGCTTCCTCGTACTTCTGAGGAAATAAAATCTTTCAATCTTTGAACCTTTATTAATAGGGAAAAGGTAATAATGATGCTTGTTTTCTACAAAAAATACATCAAACCTGGCTGTTACGGGGACACTCGGAACTCTTGAATGGATAGCAAGAATTGCAAAATATTTGGCTCAGAGCTAGACAACTAACCGCGTTGTGCACATAACGAGGATCTTTTCTATCTGATCTATTGCACTCATGTTAGAGTGAAAATACCAAAGAAACCAGCAAAAATGAACATTTTTGTTTCCATTACTTAATATAAATCGCGATTACATCAAACAGTATCAAACGTTTATAAAAATCCCTGTTCTTTGCACAGCCTAGTAATAAAGGAACGAGCTTGCAAAGTTTCATTGAAACACATTTATTCATTTCACAGTTGCAACTGTTCGCGCAAGAAAGGGCAACAAATAAAGTTTTGAGAAAAAGACGAATAATTTTTTCGATCCCTGTACGAACAAGAGCATCGTCCGTTTCCTAAAAAAATAAAATTCACCAGGTTCGCAGCTAGAGCCCTCCTTATATGCCACAAGTTGTTGTTGTCTGTTCTGTAGCTGCCTGTATTTTATTGTGGAGATGTTTTGTCTTACTTGTTTGATTGGCGCTTGCCCTTCTTTATGCCGTACTGAACACTGGTACAACATCCTGCGGGAGTTTGGTGGCCTGTTTTGAGGCCTGTTTCCCTGAAAATATAAGCGGTACTTTTGTTGCTATCGTTGAAGGGTCATACCGCATAATATGCACAAAGAAGTAGTGAGGGCTGGCTAATGTGTACGTCTGGTTCAAGCCTAGCGAGTGTAGCGAAAACAGACAATACAGTCCACATACCTGTAATCCTAATAATTTGCAGTAAATGTTTTCGAAGGGACAGACCACAGTTGATCGCCAAGCTCTAAAGCTTTGCGGCACTCCCATATACCTTCAGGTCCACATGATCTTCCGTTGGACTATTCTCACAAAACTTAGGCTCTTTTCGCCAAGTAACTTTTAGCTTTGACTTGGTATTTTTAGCCTTAACATGACAACGCCTTTTTATTGAAACGTTCGGCTTATGTTGTTACTGTTCCTACAAAGAACAATACCTTAAAATAACGAGATTCTACCATTCGCAGCGGGAGCATGACGCGGCGCACAGTAAACAACAAACACGATTGTAAGGTCATGCGCCCCCCTTACGGAAACATTATTCAATGTTTAGGAACAATGAGCTTTATAAATGGTTTTTGAATAATCGTTTACATATCGCACTAAAAGATACCGAAGGCGTTTGTATATATCCTGATGATTTGGCGGTGTTATCAGTTTCTTTTACCGCACCTCTTTAGTTTCTGTTTTAGAGCCATCCGCCAGCTGTTAAAAGACTGGCTACAACATTTGAATTAACTAAAATAAGAACATGATTCATTCTGTAGAACATTTTGTAATATTTGATGGTTCCCAATATATAAAAAAGAAATAATGGTATCTTAAAAAAACAAAAAAAACGGTGTTTTAAAGGTGAGGGCATACCTTACATGAAGCACTATTTATATTCAGCTCCTCTACCCGCCCGGACCTTTTCACTCCGCTTCTTCTAGTACGCTTCCGACTCCACACAGACCACTGCCAACGAAGAAGACACATACACCACACACATACGTAGAAGTTTTTTTTTTTACTGACCGCATTGTCCAATGGAACTTGAGGCGACGCCTGGATTCTTAACAGGAAGCAAGCGTCACCGAGAGTTTTGAACTGAACAATTAAAAGCGGGCTTTCCAATAAAACAAATGACGTCGGTTAGTATTTATCGCCGCTCGAAAAGAGCTAATAGATTGAGCGTCCCCGATTCGGTTGGTCGAGGAGGGGGGGGAAGGGTGGGGAAAGGCGAAGGCTCGTTAAACAACACCGATTGTGCGCCCGCCGTTATTAAAGATCGCTCCGCCCACAGAGATGGCAAGCCATCGAAAAACGGCTATACGCGGCGCGTCAGGCCATGTTTCAACGCACTGGGACAGGAATATCCTGAGCTCCAAGACGGAAGTCGCAAGCAAAGCTGAAAAGTGGGAGAGCGGAAATTCCGCTCTCTACCGGGAAACACCGGGGAACAAAAGGTTATATGCCAAAACTGCCAGCGAGTTTACCTAAATTAAGAGCCATTCTCGTGCCTTCTCTTCAAACGCACTGACGCCAGACGTCCGCCGGGCGAAACCGCGAAGCGTCGTTTTCATGTTGCGCTCGAGCGCATTTGCTTGTGTGAGCGTTTCCCGCGTTAGCGAGCCCGAAAGGCAACGCGAGCTGGCGTTGGTGGTACGCGAGGAGAAGCGAAAGACCACTGGGCGTCTCCCCTGAGTGGGGGCGATGAGTTTTCGCGCTAATGCAGTTGTTTGCAGCTGGGAAGGGAAATAGAGGAGCCCCGTATCACCACAGGCTGCTTTGCTCGGTCGCCTCGGCTGGCGCGGAGTTCGCGTTTGCTGCGTGCCTTTCACGCTTCCGGACTCTCTCTTTATCGATCGTAACGTCATACTCAGTGTGGGTATTCCCAAAATCTTGCCGGAAGTCTCCAGCACCGAGCTTCAATGCTGCGTGGTTGCATGCCTTAGCCTTAAAGGTTATTATGTTATGTTATTCCCGCGTTTCCCAGTCTAGTCCGAGCTGAAACCTAATACGTTGGCAACTGCTAGTTGTGAGAGCTCATGCCGCTTGTTTGACTGCCGGGGCTATAGGTGAATTGTTCGTTGGCAATAAATACTTGATCCGTGCACATCGTGTACTGTAGTTTCCGGCTTGAAGGCAGGGAGCTAGGTCTAATTCTTGATTTTTGCGATATGTGCAATTAATTTTTCTTGCGTATGACGTAGCTTTCCGTATTATGAATGCCGCACTTGCGCACACAAATTTTCAGATCGTAATAACCGTTCAAGTGGTTAGCAAAGTTTTGTTAACCAATCTAAAAGTTATTTTTATATAAAATTATTTTACAAGTGCTGCCTCAGGTATTTAAAACATAGTATAAAAGAATTATTTGCAATAAAACGCGTTAATAGAAAAAAAAGCAAAACAATATCTGCAAATAACTAAATAATAAAAAACTGCAAAACTCTTATCCCCATACTTAAAAAAATTATGCACATTTTTTCGGTTCTGAAAGTGCTCAGCTCCGCAAATTCACAACGTTCGGGTAAATCCCACAACGCATATTTGATAAATGATTAACTATCTCACTTTTTGATGCACTCGTGTGGTACTTAACATTAACTAGATTACTTTCGAGCGGGCTCACCAAGGCTAGAATATTTCAAAGGTCAGCTATCAGGGTGTATTAATGTAGCACGATGGAAGAATTATGTAGCGTTAGAATTTACCTTTTACGCGATACAGGTGCCCACGGAAGCTGAGGCTGCTCGCGTGTATTTTATTTTGAAGGACGTCGTATTCTCGGCTATCAGGACTAATTAAACACTGTCGCAACCTTTACGGGGATACAATCTGGCTGTTTTGGGGCACATTTTTAAAACCTCAACTCTAGAGTGCGTAATTGGCGACGTAGCGCGCGAACTTACTTAAGGTGAGCGGTCCATAGCGACTCAAAGCGCCGCTGTCATCGTCCGTGCTAACAAATACCGGGAAGTTGTAGCGTTTAGTGGCAAAGTTATTGCTTTTATGCGGCGCGTTTTCGTTTTGCATAGGCTTGTGATTTAGGTTATGATTTAGATTAGGTTCTTTAGATTATGATTATAGGTTGGGCTCCAAAATGTACTGCCGCTAAAGAACTTCGTCGGTAAACTCTCGGAAAATACCTCTGGCCCTGGAAGCGGCACAGCAAATCTTATATACACTAAAAGTAATTTTGTATTTTTACGGACAAAGCTCACGTAAAGAAACTTATACTGCTTCCATATTTCGGAAAATGTAGGTAGTGTCTATAAACAACGTACACAGTTTCGGTATTATAGGAAACGAAGGGCGTTTCCGTAATTCGAGAAAAAGCGTGATAAGAACAAAATTTGCCTTAACTGAGATAGGATGTTATTAGAACCTAATTTCGTAAGCTGCAGTCGTGATGGAGACCTTCTAAATGTATTGTCACGTAGCCAAAAATGACGCAGTTGTCTTGAAGGAAAAACAAGTTTATTGGAGCGAACTTCGGCTCCCCTAAAAACTCAATGAATGCCCAGGCGGCTAAGCAGCAGTCAACAAAGCGACGTGTGCAGGCTAGTGTCGGCGAATCGAATGCCACCGCGTTTGCACTAAGGGCATCTATCTTTTGGCGCGGGTGCTTCTCGAACCGTCAGAATGTATCGATAACACTGTGGCTCAAAGAAGCCTATTCCAAGCTTGTGAAGCTAGGAATAAACAATCTACCTATCAAATGAGGTTACCTGTGCGGCATAAGAAAGAATGGAAGACGCGCTTCACTTTGGACCACATAACACAACCCGGTGCAGCCGCGAATAAAATAAACAAACCCAATGCATGGTTTGCGACAGTATTGCTTGCCTACACTGCGTCGCAGATGCAAAACTCAAACGTAGCCTGCAAACGTACCCTACCTCATCTCTCGCTGCTCTCTCGGACTCCATGTGCACACGGCACCGCATTCGTCCATCACACGTGGTTTGTGTTGGTTTTACTCTGGAAACGTTGGCTCTGGCATGGGGTGTGGGCGGGAAAAGGCTTTGTTCGCGCAGCGTTTGCGGCGTTTTCTTGATATCATATGCACGTTCGCAGTTATCGCAGTTATCGCTTGATCGACAGATAACGTGACAGCAGGTAAGCGTCATTTCATTGCTTGCTTTGAAGTAATGCGACGCGAGCGCATTGAAACAACGTCTTGGTTGAGCCTGACTTTGCTCTCCCCCAATTCAGAACAACGTTTCTAGAGATTGCATGACGCGGGGACCGAGACGTCGCCGCGAGACACCCGTCGTGCCTTTCAAGAAGGTAAGCTCGATATAATTTCTTTCCTTGAAGTGTTTTTCCCCTCGTGGCTGATCGTAGAAATCAGCGTTACTGCAAGAGCGAGATTTACCTTCGGTAGTCATAACGGTTGATTGGTTTTCTGGGGTATTTCCGCAGTCAGGTAAAACTCTTCGCGTTCCGCATACATGTTCAGTTCTTATTCCACTATAAACTTTGAGCAGCACGCTTACGAAATTGCGGCGAGTATTTGTTGTTGCTTCTGAAATAATTTATGCTCGCACATCTATTGCGGGAGTCAAGCAGCCAGTTCTGATTTGACGAATCTCATTCAGTCTTCGAAGGCGCAGGTCACTATCTGAACCAGCGCAACACAATATTCTGTTAACAAAGGTACAGGTCATACTTGTGTACAGGGCGCCAAAAGCGTAACTAAGCAGATTAATGTCTCTCAGGTGTACAAAGTGTTGATGTACTGAGCAGAAGAATTATGGCTGCAGTGAATTTTACATTGTAATGAATATGTCATTTAGAACAGCAATGCAGGATGAAAATCCGCAGTTGTTGTAGGAAACCTTTTCTGCGTAGCTCGCCTGCTTGAAACATTTTGCGCTTCAGAGCAGTGTGCCTAAAGTTATGCTTTGTCCCGTTAGTTCCCGCAGTGTTGTTTTCAGAAAATACTCATAATTCAAAGCCATAATTACAGACACACACAAAAAACCAAGATTGGCAAACAAAGAATGTTCCTTTTTTGTGGTCTCTGCTGTCATGTGGGAGCCACGAGTCAAGACGTATGAAGCCCATCCCACACATTGAGTACCGCTTCAAGCATAAGGCAGTCTGTTGTGCATTTGTTCCCCGGATTCGGCAGCGTGCTAAAGCCACCTGGTTCAATTATGATCCACGAGTCTAAGTTCCACAAACAAGAAAGGAAACATCAGTGCACTCACTACATAAACAACAATATTGAATTTCAACCAGTAATTGCGCCCGAGCTATCACATAACCCCTTCCCATTTACGTTGTTTCATGAGGACAGTACATTGTTAGCCATTGCAAAGATGTTTCCCTTGTCACAGAGAATTTTACGCTGTTTTCCTCCAGCTACAAAGTCAGCAACAAGTGCAGTAATCGCTGACGGGGTTACTTTAGTATTTGCACAAGAAAAATACAAAGAAGGACAAATAAATGGCAATTCGCCGGTATATTTTGGTGGAACGACGTGGTGTTTACTTTGTTTTGTTTTGGTACTCTATTTTTTTCCTAATGCCTTCTTGGCATCTCCTGGCTCCCGCACATTCATTTAAGGTTAGGCTCTCCGTGATGGTACATTATCATATCTAATTTTCAAATAAAATTTGTGAACAATGACTATGTTAAAAAAGGAGCGTATGAAAGGTCTCTAGGGGTGAAAATTTAAATTGCACTGCAGTGATTTCTAAACATTACGGGATTACTAGCGCAAATTGTAGTACGGAGACCATAGGTCATGTTTCGACCCCTCTGAGTGCGTTTACGCGAACCTATTTAGTAGGACACGCCTTTCGTTACTTTGTTAATTTGTACACTCTATAAAACTCCAAGTTCAGGTAGCTCCACAAAAAAGCGCCCTTGCAATGCTTCTCTGACTGGCACGCTAGTAGGAAAATCTAAGGCCACTTGAAGGCGGGAGAAGAGTACGCGAAGTCAATATAGGTACTAAAGAAATAAAATCCACTGAATATTTTACCGTACAGCGTAAAAATAGGGAGCAGGAATCCCTTTTTTCGCTGTGTGAACCAGCCCAACGGGCAGCAGCACCACCACACACCTGCGAACGCTTTTCCTTCTACGAAATGCAATTGCTAGTCATCAGATATTATGAAAATTTGGGGGCGCTACCTGCACAAATGCTATACAACACTCACATAAGCTGCTTGAAATACTAAAATTGCGTAGACGTTTAAACTGGTTATATGTTATATACCTTATATTTCCCTCACCGGCTGGACTGGACCGCGTCCGACCCGCCGCGGTGGCTCAGTGGCTAAGGCGTTGCGCTGCTGAGCACGAGGTCGCGGGTTCGATTCCCGGCCTTGGAGGCCGCTTTTCGGATGGAGGCAAAAAGCAAAAACGCGCGTGTGTACGAGATTTCGGCGCACGATAAAGATCCCCAGGTGGTCAAAATTAATCCGAAGCCCTCCACTATGGCGCGCCTCATCGCCTGCGTTGCGTCTTCGCGTTAAACCCCACAATCAATCTGGACCGCGTCCGAGTAGTATGGAGGGCTAGCTAGGTTGTTTGGCAAGTCGCAAGTTAGAATTCCCAAGAATACGTTCTTGTGTGACTGAATTTTTTCGTTTTCGGATGATGTTTTTCATGCTGACTTCACCATTTTTCGTCCGAAAAGTTCACTGCGCCGCGAGCGAGTTCGCAGAACAAGCGTAGGCTGATACTGACGCTCTAGCGAGTTCTCGTTGGCGTGCTGTGGCCATAAGCACCCACTGCTTGCGGGCACATGGGCACAGTCCAGAATAGGTTAGACCCTTGGTCTGGTACGAACACGCGTTTTACGATACAGGCGTGAGTGAGGGAAGCTGAAGATATGGGGGGAAGTGCATGGAATTTGAGCGTCTGCGGTGTCTCGGAGGGCGTTCATCCGCTGCGTAGGCCTTGGGTAGTGATTGCTGCGATTCCAATCCGTCCTGGGAGGCTTACCTCAGGCATTTTACAGCAGACAACATGGCAGAAGCGCGGTACGATGATTACTGAGATATCGAGAATGCCCACCCAACGATAACTTGGGATGTCAACCATGTTTCTTTACAGAAACAAAACCGAAAACAAAATTTGTTTGAAGGCTAATCTTGGACATCGTCCAATCGCGGTTCACCTCCTCCCGGCGTGAAAGCCGGGAGGAGAACCACATTTTGATATATCCTGTTCTTACTAGATAGCGCTGGCTGTCTAGCATGAAAGAGTTGTATTTTTTTATTTCAGTACAGCAAAGTCAAGCTAGTAAATAAGCAAACTAGGCCGTTGTGAAAACTGATATCTATTTACAGAGCTATTTGTATTGGGAATGATGGTTTATAGCATCGAAGGTCATGAAGACGTAAGTCCCCTAGGGATGTTAACAGGTGAGTCCCCCGTAAGTGTACCCGGAGAGAACACATGTGTTTCCCGTATACGGTGTGTAGGCGCTACACACGCAAGTGAAACGCGGAACTTCATCATTCGGTCTGGGGTTGCGCGAAAATTTTAGTTTGTTTGTCATTCGGTCTGGGGTTGCGCGAAAATTTTAGTTTGTTGTGAACGGCAATCGTTTAAGAATTGCCCAGGGGAATATCGCAGGATCAAAACAGTCTTTTAAATGCAGAGCATTTCAGTAACTCACTATGTCACCCGCGTTGGCGTCCGTTGTCCGCGTCCGCATCGCTCCCCCTACACTATATAAAAAAATAATACTTGCCGGCGCCAGGTTTCGATCCCAAGACTCTGCGGGCGGAATGCAAGGTGCACGGTACTCTACCAACTGAGCCACAAAGCCGACAGAGGACGGAAGGTTACGAACGTGCCTTATATCCCTGACTCATTCAACCCTCGGCCAGAGGTGCGCCCTGTCCCCCGCGTCCTCCTCGCCTCCTCTCCGCTCGCAACGCCCTCTGTCGCCGCGTTCGGTTCGGGCGCACAACCGGTGGGGACGTGCGCAACACCCTCTCTCACCGCGTTAGGTTCGCGGCGAGGTTTTTTTTCGAAGGTTTTTTTCGTCAGGTTTTTTCGTCAGGTTTTTTTCGTCAGGTTTTTTTCGAAGTGACGCTTGCTAATCGGAAAAAAAGTGCCCACCGTGGCCCGTAATCGAACCCGCGCATGCCATGCTCAGCAGCGCAACGCCTTACCCACTGATGCACCGTGGGGGGTATGTGTCATACTAGAAGACGTGACAAAGAAAAAAACATCCCCCTGGCGAGGGGCACGATCAAATGCAGAGCATTTCTGCGGGGGGGCGCGCCTGCAAGTCGTATGGATTACGTATTGGTTGTTGTTGTTGTAATTGTTGTCTTCCAGCGTAGACATTGTCGATGAAGTCGATGGTGGAACGTGCCGTGAACCCCCTGCCACGGCTATGACGCAACGTGGAGCGGCTATGATGCAACGTGGCGCAGCTATGACGCAACACAATCCAACACAATCCACTTTAATCCAATCCAATCCAAATCCAATCCAATCCAAGCCAATCCAATCGAATCCAATCCAATGCCCCTCGCGAGAGTGTGTTATAGCGCCCAAATCGCCACCACGCGAACGCGTGATGCCGACGTCACGATCACGCCACAGATGTTAGCGACCGAAGCGCGCGCGAACGACATATGTGGTTTAAGCGCGAACCGACCGCGGCGAGAGAGCGCAATGCGAGCGCCCCACCTGTTCTTGCGCGCGAACCTAACGCGGCGAGAGAGGGTGTTGCACACGTCCCCACCTGTTGTGCGCCCGGACCGAACGCGGCGAGAGAGGGCGTTGCGAGTGGAGAGAAGGCGAGGAGGACGCGGGGGAGAGGGCGCACCTATGGCCGACGGTTGAATGAGTCAAGGATATAAGGCACGTTCGTAACCTTCCGTTCTGTGTCGGCTTTGTGGCTCAGTTGGTAGAGTACCGTGCATCTTGCGTTCCATCCGCAGAGTCGTAGGATCGAAACCTGGCGCCGGCAAGTATTATTTTTTTATATAGTGTAGGGGGAGCGATGCGGACGCGGACTACGGACGCCAACGCGTGTGACATCGTGAGTTACTGAAATGCTCTCCATTTAAAAATTAATAGTAATCGGGCAATAAATAATAGCAACGCATATTTTAGTACATTTTTATGGCTTTTTGTATTTTTTAAATGCTATGTACAAGCTGCGTAAGGCATTTTTGCGATATCATGGCTTCAAAAACGTATGTTTCTACTCCATACAACGAGGGCTTCTTTTCAGCTTATTACCAACGAATCCGTTGGCGTCTCAAGATGAAGAAATTGCATTGTATCCGAAGAGCGCTGCTTCTTTCCGTTCTTCTTATTTCATATAACAAGACGTAATGGATTTTCTCTAATTTAGCAATGCGCTGAATTATTGTGTTTCGAAGTGTATTTTTTTTGTCAATAAAGACGTCTGACAACGTTTTTTATACGAAAATAAATTGAGGCGTATTAGAAAAAGAGGACTTTTTGGTGTCATCCGCAATTATATATTCACATAAAATATTTCATGGATATGTTTTTTCTGACATTGGACACGCCACGGAATGCTTTACTGATGTAAAGGAAGCAAATTGTACTGACGGAAATAGAACTGCTTGGAAAAGTACTTTAAATAAAACGAAATTTTGGGTGTTTTATACGTCATTAAAAGAACTCCATTGTATGTTTTGTATATGACGAGAGCTCGGTGAAGCCATGTCATTTATTTTTTGTCAAATTGCTTTTACGACTTCGCTTGTCAGACCACATAGCGTTAAGAGTAGTGAAAGGAACAGTTCAGTGGTACTTAGGAGGCGATAATCAACTCAGAGCGCGTAGCGTGGGTAGATCGGAAGTTCATTAAGCACGACCCGTTCCTTCAACGTGAAAGATACAATACGAAAATGGATAAGACGAGGTAAGGGAATAATTTTTGCCACTTTTGCTGTAGACGACTATCACGTGCCTTACTAAAGAAAATGTAACCGCGTTTTAGTCGAACAGTATGTTCGGTGTAGTTGAGATATGTTCACATTGTTTAGCGATTTCCTTCGTTTCTCTTCTTTTGCAATAATGATATTGTGTAACATGGACAAATGTTGCGGACATAAAATGACGTCACACTTGCAACTCTAAAATACGCTTGTAAAACGGTTGAGCGCAGTAGAGCGAGCGGACCAAAAGTTTATTTATTTTTTGTTATTTTTTATTTATTTATTTACTTACTAATTTATTTATATATTTGTTTATTTACTTATTGTACCTGAACTTCCTCATTTCGGGGTAGTACATGAGTGCCGGATGAGCAAGCTATCATTTTTATTATCGTCGTCACTGTATTCACCCGGAATAGCACGCCATACAGTTTAACTGGCTTACAACACCAGTTTTGTTAAGGATCATTATCACTATTTCCTTCTTTCTTGTGTATGCTGATATAGGCCCAATATTGAGGCTCCGAATGCGATTTCCCTGGATTTCAGTAAAATATAATGTAAAGGGGAATGTAATTGTCTAAGTTTACTTCTGTGTTGATATGGTAATAAGGGGACAGAAGTCTATGGGCTGGAGGAGCCCTTCCAAAACGCGAGACTGGGCATTGAGTGCTTTGTGGAGCCCCCAAAAGAGTCCATGCGTTGGGTGTCCCCGACGCATGCCCTGTTTTCCCTACGATTCCATTTCCACACATGAATCAAAACTTACACCGCCACATTTCCCGTTACAAGCGATTTTAGCGAAATCCAGTTAACCGCAATCGCAGCTTTTACTATGATTGTCTCAGCTCAGGCAATAAATGGATCCTTGCCTGAAAAAAAAAAATTAGCGATACTTTTTTTCTTTCAGGTGACCACCCCTGCATCAAAGACAAACTGGTATCGTGCTTTGCGTGGTTTACAACGTGTGATCTTGACAGGTCAAGTCGATGCATTAGCCTTGTTGGACTGTATTTTTTGGAAGTGCCAGGAACGTAAGAATTTCTAAAAATACCTTTTTGCCAACAAGGAGTATTATGGAGCCAAAACCAACGGCCCATGGCGATGCTAATCGAATACCGGCGCGGTTAACGTTTCCAGCGTTTTAGATGAGAGGAATTGATTTCTCCTCTACGACCTCTGATAGCAACCCCGCCCCAATCGTTTTCCGCTGGTCATCGCTATTTCTTTCCCCTCCCCCTCTTTTCTGTTGAACAGACGATTTCTAGAAGTGAACCATCAACCTGCCTCTGTGAACTAAGAAGGACCTGTTTTCTCACAAATGAACGCCAAACATTGAAGGTTGTACTTTTCAGCGTTAAGCTCGGTTTTTTTTCTCGGGGAAACTTCGAAATGGATTTTCTCTGATATGTCGATGTTGCAGGGTCGTTTCTGAACTGGGTTGTTTCCAATGACGTCGTTTTTTTTACTTATCGGGCTCCTGTATCGATTTCTACTTGTATCTTTTACGCACGAATAAATAAACACCCCGGGAAGCTAAAGTTCGAGCGCAAACAAAGAACCGGAGTAGTCGCTGTAGTTTCCCTGCAATTCAAAGAATTTACTTTTTGCTAGCTGATGTGGACCCGTGTTGTCTAGGCGGTCAGTTGCGGCACGAAGCAAGCCAGTCTGGAAAAACAGTGGCTCATTACATAGGAGTCCCGAACTCATTGGAAGGTAGCTCGGGAAAAGGAAGGGGGACAATAAGAAGTATAATGCAGAAGAGTCTGTGGGTGTGAGACTGCGTACTAAGGAATACCAGCTAGCGTTGGCTGATAGAAGTGGGCGAAAGCAGGAAATGGAGTGGAACCGAAAAAAGGCGCCACCGCCACGCCTCGAACTGCTCCAGACATAAGGCTGTTTCTCGTTTCCCGCCTTAGGTCTAAGGGGTTCCTTCCCTGCCTTTACCTTTGCTTGACAAAAGCAGGATTGTCGGTGGCGTGAAACGCTTGAAAGGGGGCGGGCGCTTCGCTGATATTTTTTTCTCTCTATTTTCTCTAGTCTGCTCCTTCTGGTGCGGGTGATTTCGAGAGGCTTTCGAGCGACTCATCGAGAAGGAAACAGGGAGTTTTGCTAATTGGCCGTTTGCATTTTTTGGCTACCTTTTTGGTACGCTCTGCGTAGGAGGCCATGCCTTGGGCCTCTAGTTAAAATTCGGACATCCGAGAAGCTTACATTGATAACCGCCGTTCGGCGTTCGTTGCCGCAAGTTTCCTTTATTTAAGCTATCTAAAAACTCTTAAAGAAATCGACAAAATACATCTTGTTCACACAACGCACCCCCATTAGTAAGAAAATTTCGTTTTGAGCCATGAAATAAATAGGACAAACGTTACAAAACGCAGAGAAATTCAACAACAAAGCCCGGAATGGTGCAAATGGTCTTTGCACACGCGCAATACAGCTCCTAGTGCATGATGTTGCAAGAGTGAGATTCGTTTATTCTGGTGTGGTAGTTGTCTGAGTGCCCATTTATAAGGAGAAGTTTAGGTTACCTGGTGAATAATCGAGTGAACAATAACCACTCTTTAACTAACCAATAACACACGGTGGTAGCTAAACGAAAGGTGGGCACAAAGAGTACAATATCAGCACTGATCCCCGGCAGCACAAGCGTTGTTTCCGTGAAAGCTAGAGTGTCAGTGGGAGATTCAAAAAATAAATTACCAAAAAGGGCCTTGGGAGGGGAGGGGGGAGAGGGGGGACGAATGTGCATGCAAGAATTACGCGTAGCGAGGCTGGCGGAGAATAGAATTTTACACACTGTTTTTAAACCAACCTATACGAACGGTGTTATGAATCCCTGACCTTTGTTTAGCATTGGGATTTATAGTGCACGCTAGCATCATAATCCCTTTAGTACGTGCACATCCGTTGTACGTAACGGGTGTTCCTGGACACAGAAGTAACCACTCTTTTTACTTTAAAAGGGGCTGTGGGCTCCTGCTGCTTTGCTGTGTCATTGCGTAGGTAATTCGTTCATTGCTTGCGATCCAAAATAAAACACCGTTCTACGCATGCAAATATAGAGGTAGATAATAAAAAATACGCGGACCAGAAGAGAAAATTAAACAGTGACGTTTCGACACCCCGAACGGGAGCCTTGTTCACATTCACGTCCGTCGAAGCCTCGATTTCATTTTTGCACCGCAAATATATTTTAAGCTGATAAGTACCTCCCCTCCTTTCAGGATACAAATTCTACAACGACAAAAAATTTTATATCGGGTTTCACGACAGCTGCCGCCTCCCCAACATAAATGAACAAAGGGCAATAGTATCAAGCTGCCCCAGCGTCTGTTAACGTGTCAATACGTATTGCACATATTAACAGATCTTCAAAAAATGTCTGATTTACCTCGAAATGTAGGTCCGCGACCGCCGCCTTTGCTGGAGACAAACCTGTTGATTAAGTCTGAGAACAAGTGCCAAAAGCCTAGTGGCGACCGAACGATCTATTTATCGGAGCTATGCGCGCTGCAGCCCAAAACCTCTACGAGGACTAGTCTAATTCTCGAGCTTCTAGCTCGCGGCTCGTGCCCGAAGCCGACTGTAATAAAATGTCCGTAGAGATGGCGCACATGCTCGGCGAAAGAGCGAAAATTGAATTCATAAATAGTCTATTGCGTTTATCTTGCGAGGACCGAGAATGCAGGGCAGCAGCGCGGTATGTGGAAGGCGAATATAGGAGAGGCAGTCAGGTTGCAGCGGCGGCACAACGCAATCGTCCTTCGACAGCATACCCATCAAGGGGGGGGGGGGGGGAGGTGTGTGGCGAATCTATCTTTTCGACCTTTGAAAAGCTACCGCAATTTCAGCAGCGCCTCGAGGTTAGCTAAAGTAACCAATAATAGAATGAAATTCATCGCCGCACTGACAGTTGTCTTGGGTAACAGTTTTTCTTTAAAAATAGTGAGTGAATTTTCCCGAGGCACTAAACTGCGCTAGGGAAAAAAATTGTTGTGCGCGTGTTTGTGGAACGCCACGGCGTGTCGGAATGCTAAAACATGTTCCAAAACTTTCACACGTTCTGGGAATGCGGAAGCGGCCGTCAGGGTTTCCGTGCTCGCTGACAACACTAGTCTAGGCATCGATGTTGGCACGTACAAAGAACCTACATCGACGTATCGCCCGCAAATGCACAAGTTTATTTTCGGGGGGCATTTTGAGGTGCGTGCTGATTCCGCCCTCTGCGTATAATCCTCACACCTGCGCATTGTAACACGCCGTGTGGTAAGGCACACCGACACTGGAACCAGGGCAGTAATGTGTTCTCTCTATTGCGGCCTACATTCTTTTATGTTCTATTTACCCCCTACATCGATTCTCTTATATCTGGGTAAACTAAAAACACGCAATATGCAGAACAATGTCTAGGCTCATATTGTCAATGGAATGATGTATAAGCTCAGCCAATCGTACATGGTGCATGAAGCTATGAAGTGTGCACGCCTTCGGTGTGATTTGTTATGTGGATATTGCCATATTTTCTAGCGCTTTTACACCTGTAATTTGGTATATCTGTTAATTTTGCCCCGATCTTGGTGGTGGTTCATGTATCTGTCTCTACACAACTACATAAATGGACGCAAAAAGACACCTGAAAAAGTGGGGGACGGGATGTTTAGAGGAAGGAAAAAAACTCCGTTGGGAAAGAAAGTGTATGTAGTTATTCCGTCTGGCCCTTCTACTTCGAAAGGGGTGTTACTAAACGAATGACACGCGCACGCCAATTACACAAAAAGGAATACGGAGATTAGCAAACCCTGTTTCGGCGGGATACACCTTTTTTTCTCGCAAATGCGAAAACGGGGTTGTGCCATGCCATGATAATACCGAAAAGACAAAGCAGGCCAAGGGGAAATGATACTGAATAGTATAGAGGACAATTAGGTCTATTGGACACTGATGTTTTTGTGGAAGGTACATCATTGAGATTGATAGGGTATGCTCATAGGTTTTTTATATAGAAGGAACCCTACAAATTACAAAGAAATCTCCCGTTTAAAGATCTCTCTAAATTTATTGCGTAGCAAAATTAAGAAAGGACGAGAAGTTAGTTTTCCCACAAAGAGCCTTTGGCAGGGTTCTAGTATTTCTACCTGCATTAAAAGGCGAAATTAAGCTCTTTGTCTTCTTTGTTTACTCGGTATGTAGTGCTCTAATAATGCGGACAGTGATTCCGCGTCGTAAGTATTATGGGTCACCTGTTTCAAAGGGTAATCAATATTTTGTACCTTGTGTTTGCCGGGTCATCCGTAATTTGCCATTAAGTTCTCATAAAGTGCCTAAAGTGCCTAAATACTCGCCCATTTCTTACATTCGGGAGTCATTGCGTGAACCATTTTTTTTTTCTCGTTTCAAACGTAGCGTCGCAGCGGTCTGATTCTCTGCAGCCACAACGCTTTTTGACTTCCGAATCTTTGCGACGTGAGTTTGCGCATGCAGCCCAACAAAATTTAACAGACATAGAGCACTGGTAAAGGCATGTAATGAATAAAAGAAAAGCGGTTGTAATATTCCTCCACGCGCTGTTTTTTTTTTCACCATTTCCGAGTAACGAAGCCTTAACAGCAACATGGGGCGCACACGGGATGTGCGTCGAGTTGGACAGCCTCACAATAAACAGAAAGCAGAGGCACGGAAGTGCCAAACGCCGTTTCAGCTGGACAAGCTCGTTTTCGAGTGGTGCCCGGATAGAGATGGTGAAAAAAAAAGATAAGAGGAAGTACCAGAAGCGCCAGTTCAGTGAAATGCTGAAGACAATTTTTGTTCCCGATTGCCGGGCCAAACCCTCCGTTCATTTCTCCGCCATCACCCCTGCCTATCGCACTTACCAATTTGCAGACCCATTTGAGCGCAATTCTTGCTTTCTATGCTCCACTCACTTTAATGAGTAATGGTGCTTCCTCGGGATCCCTTTTGGTCATCACTGAGGTGATCGTCATCGCAGGAATACCATGGTGGTTTTGCCGGGTGTTTTCTTTCTTTGTTTGGAAGCAGGCGTTCTACATTTATCGATTTGCGACTAGGATGTCTTGATAACAGCCATAGGCGGCAAAAGATTGCCTTCCTTCGATGAAACCGCAACTTCGAAGGTCCTCGAAAGGACGCGAAAACTGCCACAAAATATAAAACAGTGTTGGTTTCCACCTTCCTTGCTTTTTTCTTTGGTGAATCGATGCGAAGGCGAAGTCAAACAGCCTCCGAGCCCGTCCCAACCCCATATCGTAGATTGAAAAAGAAACAAAATTTTATTGTGCAAGGTATAATTAGTCATCACTCGCTAGAGTTATACGCATTAGCTATAGCTGCTAAGAATACAAGCATTGCAAAGGAAACCAAAATACATTATCGATAAAGAGAAAATTTTAAACATGAAAAGCAAATTGCGATAAACTATATTAAAATGCACTTTTGTTTACTATTCAATTAAAAAGCATTAAGTATGCAGAGAAACACAACGTGCAAATTGCGTAATCCTCCTTGCCTGGATTGCGTACTTTGGAACATTGCAAGTTTAACAGTGCTCGCCGAACTTGGTTAGTTACGAGTTGAGGCTGGATCTCAAAGGATAACGAAGGAAATTCGTGAAAGTAATAAACGCAGCATCGAGTCAGTAAGTGACTGCGTCCTCTATGGAGGAGTGTAAAATCCCTCTTCAGAACAAATTTCCGCTTGTAAACGAGAACGAGGATACTGTAGACAACTAAATAGCAACCCAAGAACAGCAACCACGGAATGTGCAGCAACTGCCGGAGAACCAGCATGAAGGAAAAAATTGGAAAACAAAGAAAAAAAGGAAACAAGGGAAATAATTGCGAAACATAGGAACATGAAAGTGTCGCGTACGGTTAATAAAGCGTAATTAGCAGAGTTGTGCGAATTACTTAAAAGAAGTAAAAGAACCGATATTGGTGCATATTACGTGACACTACTCAAAGAAACGCTGGAAATAAGAGGAAGCTAGAAAGCAAACAAAACGACGCAATAAGCTTCGGCAAAATATAAATGTACGCATCCAGAGACGATAAGGGTAACAATACGCAAAACATGAACAAGATAATAAAGGTCGATGAATAATAATTTTTTCTACAACAGACATTACTCCAGCGATAATAGAATATCGAAAAATACTTACAGTACAAGCGTAACTTGCAGTGTCCTGGTAGTAACTAGAAACGAAGTCGGAAAGGCTCGCAAGTGCATAACAATATGAAAAGCTTCAGGTCAGTACGACATCACCGTTGAACATTTGAAGGAGATACTGTAGTGGAAAAGCTTGCTGCACCATTTTTGAAATCCTTAAGGACTAAAACAGTCCTTGAAATCCTTAAGGGCGCATAGCATAAAAACGCCAACATTGTAAATAGCGAAGCTGTTGAGCAAATCGTTAGTGTAAACTGTCCCAAGTTAGAAATATTAAAATATGCCGAGCTCACAAGGGCTCCCCACGTGAATGCATTGTATCGCCGCGACCATTCAGCAGTTAAAAAAACAAAGACATTGCCGAGCGATCGTGTGTGCGTAGCTCTCGGCTACCACCCAGCGTTCCCGGAGAACGTTTTTCAAGCCAAGCATAACTATAAAGGTACATTGGTCATGGTCGCAGCAACCGCCAAGCTGCTAATATAAAAAACTGCGAGTGCCCCTGTGTGCGTCCACTCACGGTGACCGCGTAGAGCTCCCGCGCACGTTTCCATTCCAGCGTACACGCTTGTGGAGATTGGCCGATCGCCCCCCCCCCCCCCCCCCCCTGCCCCCCTTCCCCCCCCCCAAAAGAAATATCCTCCGTTCGCCATAATCGTAGCAACACTTGTTCCGAATGAGAAAGGCTCCAGCGTTTTCCGTAGGCGTAGCAACACTTGCTCGGAACGAGAAAGACAAGTGATGCGGTACGACCCACCAAGGCTGTGACCGATAATCATAATTTCCAAAAAATGAAGGACGCTCAGACTTATTGCACCAATCATTGAATGCAGCTTCTTGCGGCAAGGAAGAAAAAGCAAATCCGTTGCAACCTTCCAATTCAATCGCCACGATAATCGAAAGGTTGCGTACAGTTTCGCTACCTTCAGGTAATGAGGGTTTGTGTGAGCTGCCATCATTTTTCTGATTTATAACAACACTTAAACCAAGTACCTTAGGAATTACCGACCCATCAGCCTACTCCCAGTATCTAACGAGGTGTTTACAAAAGTTATAATTAGCCGAACAGGTGACAGCCTGGATTCCTTGCAACCCAGAGAGCAGGCTGAGTTTATGAAAGGGTTCTCTGCCATGGATATCATCGCCGTTGTCAATCGAGTGATAGAAAAATCCCCAGACAATGTAAATTGACTGACATGGAATTTGAACCCTATGGGAATGCGTATGACCCAGTACACACCACAGCAGTGATAGAAGCAATAAAAAACCGGGGAATAGAAAGAGGCCTACACGGTTTTTAGGGTACATACATAAATGGAACTTCAGGGCTTCCGTTCAGAAACCTTCACAAGGAAAATAGAGGATTACAAATACAGTGGAGGCACTTAAGCAAGTGGTGGTTTGCAGATGGCATAATCTTACTGAGTGAGACTGCATAACACCTGCAAAAAACGCTTGAAGATCCACAATCAGAAAGGAATAAAATAAATCTGAATAAATCCAAAGTAATGAGAAATACGCATTCCGAAAGCGCCCTATAAAGCTCGGAAATAACGCAAATAGTTTAGGTGCAAGAATGTAACCATCTCAGACAGATGTTTATTGCTGACCCGAACCCTGAGAGAGAAGCCTAGCCCAGAATTTCGTATAGGCCGGGCAGCAGTCGACGAGCACTGCCGAATAAAGCAAAGTAAGCTACTTCAATCACTCAAAAGAAAGAAAATTTGCAACCACGGCATACTGGCGGTGATGAAATACGGAGCTAAACCTTAGCACCTAAGTAAAGAACTGAAAAGCAAAACAGATCTGCTCAACCAGGTATGGAAAGGATAATAATAAAGAGAAACTAGTTGGGAACAAGAGACAAGCTTTCTGGGTCAGGGAACCAAGTCTAGTAAATAGTATCGCAGTTGAAACACGGAAAAAAGGAATGGGCTGTGATCATAGAGGAACAGTGACCCGTTGGCACAAAATAAACAGTTCCTTTTTCTCAGAGAAAAAGGAACTGTTCCTTTTTTTTCCGTTTTCCTTTTTCTCAGGGAGGACAACCCCACAGGCCCTTGGGATACTAAAGTTGTTAGATGCGTATTACAAGACAAACTCTGTGACTTCATACTTTCATACTAATTCCGACGAACGTGACCACCAGGAAGTTTTCATTATAGAGTCACAACTGCTTGCGATGCGGACTAGAGTTGAGCGCCTTCGGAACATGGGCGACTGCATCGAATATGAGTTATTCTGATCACCCCTGCGGTTCGTATGATATTACTTAATTATGCAAATGTGAACGCGGCTATACAAATGTACAAGCTGTTTCGAGGCTTCAGGTGAGTACATTGGTAGGTGATATTCATGCAAGTGAATTCTTAAAAACAAGCGGCCAAAGAGAGTCACACTGATTAGATTACAGGAGGCATTGGTGGACTGTTTTATGCCGGCCATAAAAACCCTGTTACAACAGGCTGCGCGGGAGTTTCAATGAGTGGTTCAGACAGGCCTTATTTCGTTCAAACTCACGAGGGGCCTCCCTCCGCGCCGCCAGAACCATTTCGCGTGAGCAATAATAATAAGTTTTACCCCAGGCGCTCGGGGAATTTAACCACGTTTCAAATGAAACTGTTCAAACGTGGCTCTTTGTCCTATCGCAAAAGCGATTTTAAACCAAGCCCGACAGAAATGTTTTCCGAACCGTTGCAGGAGCCGTCTCTTGGTATTCGGTAGAATTTTGCTACTTGTATTCTGCGCTACATTCACCTTGTTGTTGATAACGCCGCCAAAGTCGATGCCAATCGAGCCCGCCTTTCCGCCACTACTTGTAAAGGTTTCCGCCTGAGGTCCGAGATAATTGAAAGCTGTCCGCGTGCTTGACAGCTCTGCTTCTACGGGACAAAACATTCTGCGGCAGATAAGTGTTGCGTGACAGCTAGAGAGCTGCGAAATAACAACGCCAGCAACGTCTTTACAATTGCAGATCACTAGAAGTCATCGATCCAGTTTTAAAGCTTTCGGAATGTCGCTGAAACTGACATGTTAACAGATCTTTTGCGAAAGCTCGTGTATTGTAGCTCCGAGAACAGATCTTCGATGAATAGGGACCCTTTATATAGTTGATCGGACCCGGGCACACGGGATTTCTTTTGATGCCGAGAACGGCCATAAATGAAATTGCAGCTTGATAGTAGCGTCTGCGCCTCTGTACGAGCGAATGGTTAATTAAGCTTGGAGGTAGAGTGTTCTTAACGAATGTGGCATTGCTACCTTCTTCTTTTCTGTAATTTATAGTTGATTCAAATTTCAATGTGAATAACGAACGTGAAAGGCAGTGAGGAATAAGTGGAGCGCTAAGCAGTATTTATTTAACGAAGTCATCAATCTATTGGTTTCGGCCCGTCTGAGATATTGGCATTCAGACATTACGCGAAGCCTCGATTTCAAGAGGGTAAAAGCCATGCTCAACTCACATGCAGTTTCCGAATGTCAGATCGCCACGAGAATTGAGAGATAAGGCAGGCGAGTTTGTTTCTGGAGAAATAAATTAAAATCAACGTAACAACTGTACAACTCCCACAAAAAACGATGGGGCAGGTATTGTTTTTCCGCTGCCATTTCTACTCTAGAAGGTATTGTGTTAATACAAACTGTTGTCGGTCGCTCCGTGTTTCCTTTACTAAACAATGCATACTGAACAATCCTCGCGTTACATTGCCAATGAATTCATCAGGGGTGAAGAAGTCGACGTCACCTAGCCAACCATGGAAACCAGAATTGGCACACTCAGGGAACATTCCACAGATTGCTGGCGTTGCTAACGGAAATAAGGTAACTCAAGAGAGTTAGATAATTGGCGCAGGCCGTTTCCGTTTCTTTCCAGCTTTATCTGCGTACACGTCTGCACGGCCCCTTCGTAGGAGGGTAAGATGTCCGATCAATACACTTATACATTTTACCCCAATCAAAAGTTATGCTAAATAACTGTCGCTATTGCCAAAATGATGACCTGAGATTTCAAGTTTAAAATGTAATTTTTGTGTAGGTCATTAAAACCACGGCCCCTCGATCAAGCGCACGCAAGGTGCGGCCTGCTATGTGCGCAAAAACGGCGTCCGGAGTCTAGTTTTCTTGGCGGCCGCCGCGGCGCAACCATCTGCGGAAACGCTCTGCGGAGAAGGCTTTGGAGGAACGCACTGATGACGGTGCCGGTATGCCGTTATGTTTGGCTATCTTTAAAGCAAACGAATGCATTTCGAATTTTTTAAAGTTGTGAGAGGTAAAATTTATATAGCAAAAGCCTTCATATTGACAAAGTCTTAATTCTGCATGCCAGCGTGTGCCGGAACACCCACACAGCCTGGTTGTCTGCGTGTCGCATGGCCGCTCGTCGGTACCCTCACAATCCGACCACTCATTGAGCTGCTGCTGAGTGTTAATAGTTGGTCCGCAATGAAGGTAAAGCTTACTGCGACTAAAAAGTGCTCATAAGGAGCCTGAAGTTATAAACATCAATACTACGAACTGGCATAGCGTTTCATGTGTTTACTGCGTTCGCATTGACAGGCTTCTCACGCAATATCATATTGCATTGTGTATTTATATCGGGAAAACTCCCTCAATTTTGGAGCTTTCAGATTAAGTTTCATATATAATTATATTCCCCTTAATAAAATTTCTTGCGAGCTAACGGCCCTTTCAATTTACAAGCCCATTTCTGGAACACTGCTGTTCGAAGCCAAGACTAAAAGTTAGAACAGGGAGTCACATTCAGACCTTTACAACAGCAATAAAACAAAATGTATTTACAGGCAGAGGTTCTATAGTGGGGGAAAATAATGCAAAAGTAAATAAAGGAAACTTCATCTTCTGCAAGTAGTTTGACTCCCCTTGAGCGCGAGTGAGGATTCTTAATCGCTTAACCAGCAGCCCTAACGGTATTTCAAATATTTCCTTCAGATAGAAGCCGCCTCTAATTTGTTTATCTCCGTCCCTCATCTCTCACCCAAGGAAAGTGGCGAGCAGATTCTTTATGAGATGATTGGGATCAAAAGAAAGGAAAAGTGGGTCACCCTTCCTTAAATTGCGAGGCACACCATGAAGAAGACTGGCATCTTCAGAAAGACGTTTGAAAATGTCAAGTACGACTTTGGTCACGAGAAATCACACGTCTTCGACAGCTTTAACAACTTCTATTGTCGTACAAAACAGCTTGTCATTCTTCAGGCATCGCGTCAAGAGATAGCCAAAGGGTATCACATAGCTGGTTGACAATTCCCATAAAACAACGCACCACAGACGTTTTGCCACTTGAGGTGTCGTGCTTGCTTCTCCCCCGGGGCACATGTTAACAAGGCCAGATGTTTGTCCACTTTTCGGTCATATATCACCTTATGTGCGATAGCAGTTCCATCAATATTGAGCGAGGAATAACCTTCTTGGACAGTTCCTTCCGCTCCACACGAAAGCGCTCCTCTTTCAAGGAGGTCACGTTAACCTCACCGGTCCACATACTTTAAAAAAGTGGAACGACATGGTAACTTCGAAACACCTCTAGCACGTAAATGTTCATACCCCTTTTGCGAGCATGTGTTCACAGCAGGAGGTATTCACAGTATGAGATCTTTCATTTGTTAAAACTAGTCACTTGGTTGCTAATAAACCTAGCAAATTTGTCACTGTCTTTTGAATTTTCCAAAAATGCACGAACGCTTGAATCCCCTTGTCATTTTCATAAGCTTGAAGGTGATCTTTCAGTTCGTCGAGTTCGCTCTGTAATCTTTGCAGGTCGTTTAATAGGCGAGAAATTTTTTTTAGCTGAGCCTCTGTTTGCTTGTTCTCTTCTATGATGCCCGCAATCTCTACGTTCGTTTGGTTCCCCGAGGCTGTTGAAAACCTATTTCCTGCGCGCACTACTGCTGCAAAGCCGCGAGCGAGCGCTTCTACATCATTGTGATCCCGCAGGAAACCTTCGCTGGGGCTCTCTCTTGGGCATCTGTTTGCATCAACATCACCGTTACATATACGAAGCTTTGCTGGCTTCGCCGTTTCTTTCTGCGTGTAATCTGGGTAGTTGGAAGTAAAATCGGTACCTTCGCGTTTGTCCTGTAGTCGCTTCCTGTAAAATTTCTAGAGCATACCAGCGACCACTCAATTGGTTGCCATTCGCTTCATTTTCCCGTGGATCCTTCGCCAGAAACATTCTTCGGCCACGCCTCATGACGCTGCGAGTTGCTAGAAAACTCGTGGTACTGCACTCCGGGGTCTTTGTTAGCGTTCGAGCCGCAGAGCGGCCCACAGCAGTTGCGCGGCATCGTGCCGCTTGCGCGAGACTTACTAGCAGTAAAAGACACACAGAACAATGCTACACTAATAACAAGAATAAAATTTCACACCTGCACCACATGCGTTTGTGGGGGTGTGCGCACCAATGCAAGCGATGCGCTTGCTTTTGTGCACCCTTTCCCGCCAACAGCGCGTCTATGCGCGGCCGGCTCTCCGACTCATCCCCGGAAGGGGGCGCACTGACTGAAAACAACGGCCGCAACTGTAAACTTCGCCGCGACACGTTCGCCCATTGGCAGCGACGCGACTCGCCAGGCCGCACCTTCCGTACGCTTGATCGAGGGGCCGTGTTTGAAAACACCTTTTAATGGAGTTCTTCGTGGGTGTATCCAAGCCGGTCATTCGCTCATCATACTACTTTACTTCTGTGACGCGCCACCGTCACTCTTAGGCTAAGACGTGGGGCTGCTGAGCCCAAGGACGCGGCGTCGATCCCGTTTGCCTGCGCTGCTCTTCAGATGGAGACAAAAAGCGAGAACGCCCGCGTGTCGCGAATTTGGCGCATGTTGAAGACCGCCATATGGTCAAAGTAATATCGTACTGTCCACTATTGCGCTCTTCATAGTCTATATGAAGCTTAGGTGCTTTTTAGGTACTTTTGTAAGGACTTAGATAAAGTTACTTATTAAAAATTATTCTACAAATAAAGTAAGATAGGTCTTCCGCAGGTATTGGTAGCATGGGTAACTGAATACCTTAGTAATCGGTTGCAGTACGTCGCCATCAGGGGTCAATATTCGAGTCTTTTGCCAGTCACGTCGGGTGTACCCCAAAGCACTGCATTGGGGCCCTTGCTATTTTTGTGTTACATAAATGATATTCTACATGCAATTTGGTTAGCCGTCCAGAATCGGTTGTTTGCAGACGACTGCGTTTTATTTCGTGTAGTTCATAACATATATGATCAAATAGAGCTAAACAAAAATCTGGACTACCCATACAAACACCGCAAAAAAGGGGTATGATTGTAATTTTATAAAAATGTTTCCATCTGTATAACTGAAAAAAAAAACTCTCTTTCAGTATACTTATTCCCTTGGTTCATCCACAGTTAAACAGGTGAATACATACAAGTATTTAGCTGGAACATTCATGGTTAAACTGATCTCAAATTCACGCAATGACAACATTTCTTCGTCTTTTTAAGAAAGTAATGTTTCTTAAGACAACAAGCATCGCAATTCACCACCAAATAGAAACTTCTCGGTTAACAACCCTAAATTCCACCAACATTGCAATACGATTTCATAATATGGGATCCTCACAAATAATGTAACCTTGAAAAATTGGAAAGAATTCAGAGGAAAGCGGATCTTATGTACTTTTTGGACGACTTACACACAACCGCACATATATACTTGATAACGTTTACCTATCTACCGGAAGGAAATGCGTCTTTTGTAGCAGTAAAGGGGACTTTACCACCGTTTTTTAGTGATTGAGAGCAAAGCAAACAATGGTCTTGTTAACCTGGTATAGGGTTACACGCGCAAAATCCGACACAATTTTTCTTGTACGTTGGCTTGCACCCTCAAGACTAATTTACTGCTTCTCCACATAGCCGTAAATAAATCAGTGTTCAGTGCTAATTATTTTATAGTATGTTTTCTTTGCGTAAGCCCGGTTTTGAAGAGTACGCATGCGTCTGTAAAATTAGAATAATCGATTCTCCCCATTTTTGCTGCTAGACAGGATAAACAAGGCAGTGTGAAATGTTTCCGCTCTGCCGCATCTTTTATAAAGTAAGATATACTCAACGTTTTTGGGCTGCACAGAAAGGCACCATGAATGGAAACAAGAGACTGGAACGCTGATGTGTAACACAGCTTCAGATAATTCATGGCACATTGCGATTTCACTCTCAAACACTGCTTTTTCGCCGCCCCAGATAAACTTGCATGAGTGAATCCTCATTCAAGGTAGGGATGTTTGTATGGGTATGCTGCGCTTGAATCAGCAGTATATGGCTTATTAGAACAGTATGTTGCTGGTCAGTAGAATTCCAGCACAGGTGCCATTGTGGCTGATTGGCTAATGGATTGCTCAGGTGTGGCCAAGGAGACAGATTCCATCTCGGCTGTGGTGTACACTTTTATGACGGAGGCGAACAAAGAACATGCGCGTAGGTTGAGATTTAGGCGAACACTCCAGAGCCTTATTCGGCCAAAATTAATCCGGAGCTGTGCATAAAGGTGCACTTCAAAGCCAAGATGAGGCTTCGGCGCGTTAAACCCCACAATCAGTAAATCAATCAGTAGGAGCCCCACTGCCATGTATATGATATTTAAGGAAAGTAAAATAGGAAATACTGCAATGGTGCAAAATAAAATGTTCAAAATTGTTATATTGTCCGGTGTAAGCATTTGCGTTTTTTTCAACGCAACACTTTTAAAGTACGTAAACGGATTCCATTCCTCTTACCTAGGAAGCTTCTGAAAAAATAACTTCCAGAGCGCACTGTGACATTGACGTGTATTTTCTTTATAACATCATTCGTATATTTTCCCAGATCGCTTCATTTTTTCGTCTTGTTGTTTTGCCGCATTAATGATTCAACAGCGGTCTATGTCTTGCCTAAAGCTAGCTGCGTCGCTCACAATTTTGGTTTTGACTCCGGGAATTAGGGCCGCGTGATTAAAGTGCAAAATAGGACGGAGCCATTTTACAAAGGCTGAACACCAAAAAACGATTGGGGCCGAAAAAACCATCATTGCAGCAAAACAGTGGGCGTTGTCCTCAGTCGCGCATGGATTACTTCCTCCTTCCTAAATACCCCCAAACGTTTTTTGAATACAAACAACCTACTTACATGTTCTTAAATGAATATAGCAGTTCCCGGCCATTGCCTTCCGGAGTACATTTGGATTGTTTTACTGCCTCCTTTATTTCATTCTATGCGCAGGATCTGATTAGACTTGCGAGCTATGCTATGCGGAGCCATTCATGTGACAAGAATGGCTCACTGAAATGCTGCGTTCAAGGAACGCCAGGCTTGGGTTCTTCCAGACGTAGTATTTCTTGTAATAAATCAGGCAATTCGCAATAATGACGCTAATATTATGATCCTTGACGCTCAACCGTCGTTTTTATGCAATGTGTGGTCATCGCCAAGCTTGTTTAGTACTTTGTATTCTTTTTTCTGTAAGATAAGTAGCCTCCATTCCGGTGCTTGCGCGTACCCCGTCAAACTGCTTCCTTCCCTAAAGTTACATAAATATGCTCCAACCCCGGTTGGGCTTTCAAACGAGGGGCTATTAGAAAACAAAAGAAACAAAAAACCTGAAGATTCCCGCCACTGCATTGAGAAGTGAACGAAAAGTTTAGACAACGCGTATTTATTTCCCATTTTTAGTACTGGAGAGTGTTTGAAATTAACTAGTACAACTACTCCTTTTGAAATGTTACAGAAGCCTCCGATAGAGAAGCATGAATGGTTTGAATCTCAGGTTTAATTTTCTCGGAACGCCTTCAGTAGTCATTGCCATCGTTCACCTGACGACGGGGTGCAAGCAGTTTTTCTGTTTTAACCCTCCCGCTATCGCCAGCAGGGCTTAAAATACTCGGCCAAGAAACGCAATAAGTGCTGTTCGTGACAAAGCTAATGAAAGCATCAATCGTCTGCCTGCATTTACTTCTTAGTTTTATCTTTCCCGCCTTTTTACTGGTTTCACTTGCCCTAAACGGAGGAGCTGAGCGGATAGCGGAGCACTGACAAAGTAATGCGCCAGTATCAGTTACCATACCCAAATCTAGTGAATAGGAACGGAGAAAACAAGGATGACGAGACATCGCGACAGGGATAAAGACAGAAAAGGCATCACTTCCTTAGAAAATAAAGGTTTTCGCGTGCCGCCTCCCACAAATTTCGTCTCATGCTTCTTACGCACACGAATACAGGAAGAGAATCTCTTTTGCAACAACGCATTAAAACTCTGAATGGTTGTTCGGAAGGAGTACTTACAGGGAGAGGGAGTGAAAGAAAAACAGAGTCACGGCGCATTTAACCGATCGCTGTCTAAGCAGCCCACGCATCTGAGTTGTTATGCTAAATGAAAGGCTGTACGAAAATCCCGAGGAAAGCTCATTCAACTGCCGAAATAATGCGCGCTCGTGCATTGCACCGATAAACATTCACGTACACACGAAAAGAGACTAGTAATGAATACACTCCCGCTCATACGCCGATGCAGCTCGGGGTTTTAAATGCAAGGGGAGTTTGCTTGTTTTCTGTTGTGGTGGAGGCAGTGTGGATCTGTCTGGCTAGCAATGTTTCTTGTACTCCGGGCGCCCGTCTTTTCCCACTCTTTCGGACAAACACTTACCCGTAGGCCATACTGCTTGGTTTTCACGACAAGAGTAGGACGAGCCTGCGATGAAATCTGCTGCCTACGAAAAGAAATGACGGACGAACGCATAAAGATATCGATCTCCGCGGATAGGGTTAAGGGAGGTGAGAGAAACTTGGCATGCCGAGAAAGGGGAAAAAAGGGAAGATAGGAAAAGTTATAACAGTGCCCGCACAGCATGGCCAGGACGCTTTATTGATAATATGTATCTCACGTGAATTAGCTCGGTATGTGGAGCCTAAAGTCGGATAGTCTATTTACTAGCAGCATCAGATTTCCACATTTAGCGACAATAACAAAAACACTTTTAAACCTTTCAATGGCACATATAGAAGCATTTGTGGGTGCAAGAGAAAAAGAGAGTAGCAAATGAAGGAATGAAGTGATTCGGAGAATTTTGATAGAGAAAAGGAGGATGGAACTTAGGATTTTGAAGCCGTGAATCGAGATTCCGTTTCTCCGCCGTAACTTGCTGATGTCGTATTAATGTGGTTAGATGCACTTGATATAGGAGATACAAAGAAATATTATCATTCCGCAACACACTCTGTTTTAAAGGGGATACATAAGCAAACTGAGGAAGAGTTGAAGCTCTTCCTTGAATTCCAGAACACAAGATAATCTACAGTATCTAAGCACGAACAAAATAGGGGCAAGTGCTTACGGCACTTGTATGTTTTCATTTGCAACAGATGTTTTCGCTGCCTGCAGTTTCGTGAACCCTGAAGTTGGGTCTGAAGGAGGCTAATGTTCACGTCGCAGAAGAGTTTGCTATTCCAGCAGTGAATTTTATTGCTAGTGCGATCCGTATAGCGTAGTTCGACGCGCTCAGACAGAACCGGAAGTACGCACGGAAAAAAAGGTAAGGACACTGACCCGGTGGACCGATCACAGGAAGTTCATTGGCGTTAAGCGTGTTCGTTCCGGTTATTTCGGAAATGAGTTTTCTCTAGTGCACCGCGGCAAATGGAGCTGGCGTAAAATAATAACGTTGGGCAGAAGAGGGAAGGCCTAGAATGGTAGCCGCAGATTCAGGTATGTTTTTGAAGGTATATATTGAGATGCCAAACAAGATAGGTACAAGCATGATGAGAAGGCTCTTACGTACAAAAACGGCCCTCCATCATATGAGATAAAGTTTCCCACCCTAGCGCAGTAGTTCGTCACAACCTCCTATTACTTGCCGAAGAAAAGTTCGGCACTGATTCTCCAGCAGCTGTAAGCAACCCACCAAGTCGGCAGTTAGGCTAACTAAACCACACAGGGTACTACGAATATCTTGGTCCAGACCGGCCGCCTTTGGAACTTGACCCCGAAAACGTTCAATGAACACACCTTAACAAGTGAGAGAAGCTTAGCTGTACTACGAGAGGATCTCTCAGAAATAAGTGGAATATTGTATGTTAAGAGAATTTAGGAAAGAACAAGACTTCGTGGCGCTGGCTAGCGGGCATATTTTGTGCAACAGAAGACTTCATAAGAAGAAAGAACATGTAGTGGGAGTCCTCATCCATGAAACATAAGCAGGGAACCTGGAAGATCATTTCAGAATTACCAAAACGTTTGCAACTGTTGTGAACTACCTGACTAAGCGTTACAGGCAAATATAAAAAAGGCCTATTCGCAAAAAAACAAGCTACGATGATGAAGCTGCATACATTTTCTACGAGGACATGGAATAAGCAATGAAGAAGAGAAAAACAAAGTTCCCAATTGTGATGGCACTCTAACGCAAAAGTAGGTATGAAGCAAAAGGGAGAAAGCTCCGAGGGAAACTTTGGACAAAGCCGTCGTAACAGTCGAGGATATACAGTGGTGGCGCTTTACCAAGGGCCTTCAGAAATACAGACCCATCAGCTTACTCGCACTTGTGTTCACCCTATTTGCTAAAGTCAAAGTAGAAAAATCCAGGAGTGAAAAATCCAGGAGTGACAAATCCAGCTGAGAATACACGCGGGCTTGGCAGAACTCAGCACGCATTACCAAATAATGACAGTAAGCTTCCTCTGTGCTTCAAACGAATTAAATATACAATCAGTGCATACTGCCAGTGATCCCATATGGAGCGGATACTGTGCGCCTTAGTAAATAACTGGAAATCAAATTTTGATCGGCTCAACGAGATACAAAGAAACACATGGGGACAGGAAACGAGCCTCCAGGATCAGGAAACAAACTCGACAAGATGATATCGCATACTAAGTCAAAAAGTACTTGGGCTGGCAATGTAGTGGGAGTAATCGACAACCAGAGAACAATAACTGGAATAGAGGGGATACCGACAAATGAGACTAGAAGAATGGGTAGGCCAATAACGCGAATAAGGGAAGAAATTTGAAAATTATGTGGCCAGCACTGGACTCGAGCGGTGCAAGACTGGGGCTATTGTAACTCATGGGGGGTTTCGCGGTGCACAGGGCATGAGTAGGTTGTTGATGATGATGGTGGCTAGGATGATGACGCATGAACGGGCATTGCCATTCTCTCTTCCCGAACTTCAGAAGGAAAGAGGGGAGCGGAGGTTAAAGCCCACAGGCAGTTCACCTGATGCTTCGATTTAGGGCTGGTTGAAGAGACACGCAGTGGACTGAATGCGCAAATGTTTATAGTTTTTCGGGGCTGCGCCCGACAGCGGACGATAACTGACTTAGTCCTGTTGGTTTCTTGGCATGTTATCCCTTGGCGAGCGTCTGGCGGCTTGGTACCTTTGGGCATGTGGCGACATCCTTGGGGCGACATATTCTCCACAAGGGCCGCATTTTATGTGTCAATATGTAGTTCATTGTTTTCTGCCGTATTCAATGTTTTCAGGTAAAGTTGTAGTAAATACGTCTCAATAGAAATTTATTCATCATCTCCCTCTCTGCGTCCAGTCATCGGGTACTTCACGCCCCTCATCAACGACACCACACAACCTCACGCACGAACAGAAGGAATGATGCCACACAGCCACACAGGTGCAGGCTATAGTTTGCAAGTACAGCCTTTATGTTTCTGCAAATTGAAATATCCTTCAGAAGTCCTCCGTTGGAAGACTTATTGGTCCGCTGTGCGTATGAAAGGCAGGTCTGAAAAGCTGTTTGTTCGTCGTACTCCAGAGGTTAAAAAGGGGGGATTCACATGACAGACACGTCTGCGGCGAGACTGGTGACGTTACGGGACGTTACATTGCAGAGTTGTGGGATCTACTGCATATTGAGGACTGTCTACTCAAGTTAAAAAACCAGACGTTTTAATTAACCCTGTCAATATTTCTTTGGTTAGAAGAAAAGTAATGAAATCGCTGGCCATCGCGCTTTTTTGTTTGCTACCAGAACACACGTGGCCGTATTCTGAGTCTGTCTTCTACTCTATGTGTGTCTTAGACTCGCCGGAAGGTGGTTACCGAATTACGGGCTCCATAACGAGAATCTTTGGGCCTGTAAGGCTATCTGTTCTTTATATAAATGATTAAAACAAAATGTTGTATATATATATATTATATATATATATATATATATATATATATATATATATATAGGGAGTAGAAGAACTTCGAAGATGGTAGAGAACACAAGACAAGAAAAACATCGAACAAGGTAAAAGCACGATTGTGGCCTACGTTTGTGGCCTACGTAAGCAAGTTTTCTTTGCTGAAACGTAGGCCACAATCGTGCTTTTACTTTGTTCGAAGTTTTTCTTCTCTTATATATATATATATATATATACATAAATACCCCAGAAAGTGAATGGAAAATCGCCCCGCCGGTAGCGTAGTGGTTATCGCACCAGACCGGTATTCTGGAGGTCGTGGGTTCGGATCCCACCTGGCGGGCATTTTTTCTTCACTTTCTTTCTTTCTTTCAAATTCTTAATCTGTTTCAATGATCTACCACATCCTCCCCTTTGCTTTCCGAGGTTTTCTCGACTGCCAACCCTTATTTCTGTGTTATTTTCAACGAGCCCCTCATTTCCTATTCTGATTCGCTACATGCATAGCGAGGGCCTCGGTTCTGGCAGTCTTGTTGCCAAAGGGAGCTTAAGAGGGTTCAAAGCTGGTCGACCACTCTGGACATGTCGTAGACACTCGAGTCACGACCCGGGGGTTAAAAAGAAGGTCCCCTTCACCCCGATTAGTCCGAATGGCGCTGGCTACCACCCCCAAGCACAGGAAACAAACATACCTAACATAAATACCCCAGAAAGTGAATGGGAAAATCGCCCCGCCGGTAGCGTAGTGGTTATCGCACCAGACCGGTATTCTGGAGGTCGTGGGTTCGGATCCACCTGGCGGGCATTTTTTCTTCACTTTCTTTCTTTCTTTCCAAATTCTTAATCTGTTTCAATGATCTACCCCATCCTCCCCTTTGCTTTCCGAGGTTTTCTCGACTGCCAACCCTTATTTCTATATATATATATATATATATATATATATATATATATATATATATATATATATATATATCAAGGTTGCAGTCGTCATTGCCAGTGCTATTCGGCTTTTTTCGAAATATTTTATAGGGCCGAATGACGTGTGCTAATCACGTTTCTTTGATAGATTGATAAATACGCGAAAATATAAGTCCAGAAAAAATCCGCCGTTTTTCCGGGAGCGGGACTCGAACCCACATCTCCGCATAACCGGTGCGGTGCGTTCGCCATTACGCTATCCCGCAGCGGCTTCTCTCTCGACTTTAAGGCGGGGGTTTATATCTACAAGAGCTCTGAGGCCGGTCAACTAGCGCCGCCCCTCGACTACCGCGGGAGACGTAGAACATCTTCTTTCCCAGCGGCCGCCACGTAGACCGTGGTCGGAGGTCGGGGTTAGCAATCGGCATATCCGAACTGCTGCAGTGCTATTCGGCTTTTTTCGAAATATTTAATAGGGCCGAATGATGTGTGCTAATCACGTTTCTTTGATACATTGGACTTATTTCGCGTGTTTATCATTTATTTTTGCGTATTTATCAATGTATCAAAGAAACGTGATTAGCACACGTCATTCAGCCCTATTAAATATTTCGAAAAAAGCCTAATAGGACTGGCAATGACGACTGCAACCTTGATATGTACATTTACCGAGTCCCTCGTCTCGTATCTTTCTGTTCTGCTACATGCATTACGAGGCACTGGCTCCAGCAGTTCGGATATGCCGATTGCTAACCCCGACCTCCGACTACGGTCTACGTGGCGGCCGCTGGGAAAGAAGACGTTCTACGTCTCCCGCGGTAGTCGAGGGGTGGCGCTAGTTGACCGGCCTCAGAGCTCTTGTAGATATAAACCCCCGCTTTAAAGTCGAGAGAGAAGCCGCTGCGGGATAGCGTAATGGCGAACGCACCGCACCGGTTATGCTGAGATGTGGGTTCGAGTCCCGCTCCCGGAAAAACGGCGGATTTTTTCTCGACTTATATTTTCGCGTATTTATAAATGTATCAAAGAAACGTGATTAGCACACGTCATTCGGCCCAATTAAATATTTCGAAAAAAGCCGAATAGCACTGGCAATGACGACTGCATCCTTGATATGTATCTTTACCGAGTCCCTCGTCCCGTATCTTTCTGTTCTGCTATATATATATATATATATATATATATATATATATATATATATATACAGAAAGAAATGCTGCAGTCTACAACGCCAAAGAAGGCATAGGGGGATGGTAGGAATTTTTTTTTAAGTTAGTGACGTTATATTTTTTTATTAATATTATTATTATTAATTACGTTAGAAAGAAAGAAAAACACGCGCCCAGAGTGGGGACCGAACACACGCCTTTCGATTAGATCTCGAACGCCTTACCAATTCGGCTATCTGGGCGACTGTCTCCTCCTTCACTTTCTGGGGTATTTATATTTACTACAACTCTATCTGACGCTTGAGGGTGGTAGCCAGCGCCCCTCAGACTACACGGGGAGAAGGGGACCTTCTTTTCAACCCCCGGGGGCGTGACGCGAACGTCTACAGCCTGTCATAAGTGGGTAACTGGCGGGAAACCCTCTTATGCTACCTTGGCATTAAGGCTGCCAGAACCGAGGCCCTCGATAAGCTTTCGCACGATAATAGGGTTTGGAAATGAGGGGCTCGTTAGGAAATACAGGAAGAAATGCCGGCAGTCTACAACGCCAAAGAAGGCATAGGGGGATGGTTGGAATTTTTTTTAAGTTCGTGACGTTATATGTGTTTTGTTATTATTATTATTATTATTAATTACGTTATAAAGAAAGAAAAACACGCGCCCAGAGTGGGGACCGAACCCACGCCTTTCGATTAGATCTCGAATATATATATATATATATATATATATATATATATATAGTGTTAGTAAAGAGTCGGATACACAGCAAGAACAATAACAAACAATGTTTACTTACGTAGCGGCAACGGGACTTGCCTTCATCAGAGTAAAGTTACATGATTTTTCTGTCGCAAACATTTTGAACACGTTTCATAAATAGGTTTGCATAAAACTGCGAGAAGGAGCGGAAAATGTTTCGGAAATGGAGAGTGTGCATACAGTCAGGCTACGCCTGTGTTACAACATCAACAAACAAACAAACAAACAAAAAAAAGGGGGGGGGGAGCGCGAGAGAGAAAAAGGGGTCGTGTTAACAATGCAATGTTCAAGGTTGCACCATGACGGGTCAACGTATGCTGCGCGGGCTGCAAGTGGCTGGGGAGACTGGTTCCGGGGGAAGCTAAGATGGGTGTGCCCCCCGCGGATGAAGAGAATAGATAGGGGGCACAAAAGAGCATTTCACAGAAGCTAGCAATTGAACAGGAAATAGGTAGGGTCACAAAAGGTTAAACATGAATAGATCACAAAGAGTTAAACATTCAAGTGGTGGTGGGAACGAGGTCTCCTTCCCCAGGACAAATGGCATTGTTGAGCCGCATTAGGCTAATAAAGCTGCTGTATTAGGAGCGTTTCTGCGCATTCTGATGGCAAACTCGAGGTAGGAATAATGAACATAGTTATAAAAATTATGACACCGCTGATTTTAATCGAGGGATAAGCACGTTAGTTTTCCGTAACTTTCATTAATTCCAAGTGTGGCTGACCCAAACTTATAAATGAGATAAGATTCCCGAACCTCGCGGTCGTGGTGCGTTTTGAAGGCGGATTCTAAAATCGTTGCTTTAAGATGTTCAAATGCATGCCCGGGACTGTTCACATGTCTTGACAGGGGCAAATAAGGGCAGCTTTTTGCATGAGAGCGGTGATTATTGAACCGCATTCGGAAGGGCGTTTCAGTTTGGCCGATATATTGTTGCCCACAAACAGTGCACTCTAGAAGATATACGACATTAGCGGAGTCACAGTTAAAGTTACCTTTTATATTTACGTAGTAGTCTGAAGCCGTGCTGGTGGCGCGCTGTGTAGTGGTCATGTGTGGGCATACTTTACATCGGGGTTTATTGCAGGGCATGCAGCCAGTAGTTGCCGGTCGGTTGATACGAGAGTTAGTAAGAAAGTCACCTAAATTCTTATTACGCCGGTAGACAACGCGTGGTGGTTCGGGGAATATGCTTTTTAAGCGGTCACTTTGCATTAGGATATTGCGATGTTTTTTTAGCACGGTTGACACTCTTGGAGCGGAGGATGAGTGGGTTAAAACTAAGTTAGTTGGCGGGTTCCCGTTCGGGGCTTTTTTCTTACAGATTTCGTTACGGTCTAATTGGTTGGCTCGCACAATAGCGTCGTCGATAACTTTTGCCGGGTATTTTTTTATTCAGGAGGGCGGTCTTGAGTTCTCGACAGTTTGAGTCAAAGTCGGATTGGTTTGAGCAAATTCTCCTAAATCGGTGGGCTTGGCAGTAAGGTATTGCTGTCTTGCAGTGTCTGACATGGCTACTTCGGAAGTGCAAATACTGCCGCGTGTCTGTCGGTTTTCTATACAGTTCAGTTTGAAGCCGACCTTGGAAGGTAGTAACGGTGACGTCCAGAAAGTTTACACTGTGTTCCGAATAGGAATGAGCAAGGGAAATACTAGGATGGGCTAGGTTAAATGCCTCAATGAAGGTGAGGAGCTCCGCCTCACCGTGTTGCCAGATCATGAATATGTCATCAATATACCTTTTATAGTACATTGGCTTTAAATTTTGGGTGTCAAGAAAGTTTGATTCGAGGTGAGCCATAAAGATATTAGCGTAGTTAGGTCCGATTCGAGTCCCATTGACGTTCCGCTGACTTGCACGTAATGAACTCCGTCGAACTCAAAATTGTTAATTTCAAGAATAAGCCTAAGGAATGTTTGGAGAGCAGAAGAATCGATAGGTTTGTCGCACGATGACTGCTCATACGCAAGGGATACAGGGGCGATGCCATCTTCATGGGGGATGTTAGTATACAGTGACGCAACATCAAGGGTGACTAGAAGGCAGTTATCAGGAATTTCAATTTTTGAGATGTCTGAGAGAAAGTCATTGGTATCCTTAATGAAGGAGGGAAAGCTGGGCGGAATGTCGCAAATGAGATTATCCACATAGCGCGAGAGGTTTTCGGTAACAGTGCCAATGCCAGAAACAATGGGGCGCCCTGGGTTGTTCACCTTGTGAATCTTTGGGAGAAGATAGAATTTACCGGCTACTGGGCTTAAGGGGATCAGGGAACGAGCCGTGGTTTCATTTATTGTTTTATTTTTAACAAGCTCAGCAAGTTTATCTTTGACAATTTGCTTATAATCTTGAGTGGGATCATTGGGTAGTGCTTTATAGAACGTCGATACTGGTAGTTGCTTATTGGCCTCGTTAACATAGTCGTTTTTGTCAAGGATTACGATTGCGCCTCCCTTGTCGGCAGGTTTAATAATTATGTCGGGAAAGCTTGCGAGTTCCTCTAGGGCTTTCTTTTCGTTGGTAGTCATGTTGTGGTGGAAAGAAATTTGTGTTTGGTATGCTTTTCGCACATCGCGTTGGACAGCTTTGATGTACATGTCGAGGCTACTATCACGCTGTGTGGGAGGGGTCCAGTGCTTATAGCTAGGTAGGGTTCTGCGTGCTTCTTCCGTCGAGGGGTGATCGTAGAAGTATTCTCGTAGCCTCATGTTTCTGGCGAAGTTATCTAAGTCCTTAAAAACTTGAAATTCATCAAAACCACCAGTAGCCGGGCAAAAGTTTAGGCCCTTTGACAAGACGTTCATCTGAGCTGGGGAGAGGGTTATACTTGAAAGGTTCATTACATTAGCGGTAAGGTTTCCTTTTGGGACGGCAGGCGAGGGAAAAAATATTAGTACAGGAGTTTAACTGAACTGTTTGGGGTGCAGTAGTCGAAGCATTTATTACAGTCGTAGTGACATTATCGGCCGCATTGTCAGAGTTGGGGCAGTTACTAGTGCCGGAGCTTGTTAGGTTCTTACGCATGTGGCCAGTGTTAGAAATCTTATCTCGGTTAAACTTTCGGTCTTTTGTTCGGGATATGGCGGAGGCCGTCTTAGATTCGTAGTTGCTTAAAAGGTTCAACTATCTTTTGCTTAGTTCCTGACTAAGTAGTTCCTCTTTCTTTCGGAGAGAATGGGCCGCAGTTTCGTAGTGATTGAGGATTATTTCAGTTAATTGAAAGGATGCTTTATCGAGTACCTGTTTCCACTTATTCATGTTGGACGGGGAGAGTTCGGTAGTAGCAGGTTTTATTCTAATCCTAAAACCCCTGGGAGCGTCCGCGGCAGTCAAGTACTGTGCAAGAGCGGAAACGTGCAATTCGGAACGTATGCGCTTTTCGGTGATTTTTCTTAGCTTTAAAAACTGTCTTGAAACGGGGAAGGAGGCCGCGTTACCTGTTTTTTTGTGTTGTAGTCAGTTGCTGCTATGCCGATTCTTTCGAAGGTTGTAAGGGCATGTGGCACGGAGGGCTGGATTTTGGACCCCGGAAGGTCCGGCGGACGAGCTGCTGTTGGTTTTCGTGGGATCGGCGGTCGCTGAAGATGCGGAGGTTGGGCGTGGCATGCTGGTGGTGCGGCGCCGGTCAGGGAGCTTCTTAGTGTCGCCGCGAGCGTTCCCTCGGGGCGTTGTGGCCGCTGCAGGCAAACCTGGCAAACGCCCTACTATATATATATATATATATATATATATATATATATATATATATATATATATATATATATATATATATATATATATATATATATATATATATATATATATGGGAGGGGGAGAGATGGTAGCGTCAGTACTCATCCGAACTAGTAAAACGTCTGGTGTTAGACATACACGCCCCTCTTATTTTGGGCTACGGAAACACCAGGCGATTTAAGGCAAAATGCAAGTAGATAGACTCAAATGCCCTCGTCTTCTCGTGGCAATACCCCACACTTTGACAGTTACGTCCGCGAGGGTAAAACTCTAAGCGCAAAAAGTAGAGTACGAAGGGTCCAGCTCATGCGGTATGTATAGCCATTACCAAGAAAACAGGACAAAGAAAACATGAATCAGAACACACAAATAGCGTGGTGTTTTTCATTGAGCACGAATTAGCGCGTGTCCTAATAAAATTTACAACGCTGGGCAAAGTTGTGTTGTGTTGTGTGTTGTGTTGTGTTTTATGGTACATAAGCAACTTAGGCTATCATGCGCCAAATAGAAGGTTTTGTGTATTTTGTGGATAATAACGGTTACAGCACGTTACAGCTTGCTTAGAATCCCTGCTTCTTTTATAAAACAAAAAACGGAGGAAATTTTAACAAGTGCGTTTTCTCCTAAAAGTAGACTGGGGTGAAATGGAATGTGTTCGTCGTAGAACAGCCTAAAATGTTTTTTCCTCAGGACATCAAATTTCATACAGGAGAGTAACATGTGGTTTACTGTTAGCTCTTGGTCGCATTCCTCACATCTCGGTTTATCTTCTTTCATTAGAAGGAAGTTATGTGTCAGGTGTGTATGTCCGATGCGGAGACGACATAAAATGACTTCTGTGTAGCGTTCCTCATGTTTGCTTGATTCCCACTCTGCTATAGTGGGCTTAACTATGTGAAGTTTGTTGTTTGTTTCGTTATCCCATGAGGACTGCCATGTTTCTCTGAGTTTACTCCGTATAAATTTCATACAGTCGCTATTAGGAATATGTACTTGTGTTACTGTTTTACTACCAGCCTGTGCAGCACATGCTTCGGCTCTCTCATTACCGTTGATCCCAACATGGCTAGGAACCCAGCACAACTTAATTTCCTGTCCCTGTGTTTTTGCTGTCACTAAATTGTGTATAATGTCTCCTATTATGGGTTGAGCTGCATTTTTGTAATGTAGGGCTGTGATCGCGCTGAGCGAGTCTGTGTAGATAAAACTTTTAGGAATGCCTTCCTTCCTTATTCTTTCCACAGCCACTGCAATCGCATAAGACTCCGCTGTGAAAACCGAGGCGCACTGAGGTAGTCTGATCACCTTCTCCCATTTACCTTGTATTATTGCACAACCAGCATAGCATGCTGTTTTGGAACCGTCTGTGTAAAATGAGGTGTAGCCTTTGTATTTTTCGTTCAGTGCCAAAAACTCCTGTAATATGTGTTCACGCGGTGTTTTCTTTTTTTGAAAGTGTGTCAGTGTAAAATCGCACACAGCAGGGAATGTATACCAAGGTGGTAGTTGTTTTGTTCAATGGGCAGTCCCAGGTAATGTGTCCAGCATACTAAGTTCTTGGCATTTCTCTTCAAACCGAAGGAGCAATGGTCTAATAGCTTGGGGTTTGCTATTAAACAGTGTCCTAGATGGGCATTTCGTGACGATGGGATAGCACAGATGTTTCGGTAGTGAACGGATCTTTAGGATGTATGAGCACGTGAGCATGATTCTTCTGTGTGTAAGTGGTGGTTCATTGGTTTCAACATAAAGACTGCTAATGGGTGATGTTCTATACGCACCAGACGAGAGTCATAAACCTAAATTATGTACGGGATCCAGTCGTTTTAAGTAGGACTGCCTTGCTGAGCCATACACAATGCAACCATAGTCTAAGCAAGAGCGCACAACGGAGCGATAAACTTGTAGGAGGCATGACCTGTCGGAACCCCAGTGTTTGCGAGACAGAACTTTAAGTATATTTAGAGCTCCGGATGCTTTCTTTTTCAAATTATTGATGTGAGGCAGGAAGGTGAGTTTTTTGTCAAATGTTGTGCCGAGAAATTTGTGTTCCTTTTGTATAGGCAAATTTATTTCTTTTAGGTGTAGGGTGGGGTCTGTCTGCAGGACTCGTTTGAGTGAGAAAAGGATAGCGACTGTTTTGTGTGGTGAAAACTGGAAACCATTTCTGTCTGCCCATGTTGTCAGTTTATTTATGGTCAACTGTACTGGTCTCTCGCACGTCGTTACATTGGACGATGTGCAAGCTATTTGAAGGTCGTCAACATAAACAGAATACATAATCGACCTTAGAATTATTTTGGATATGGAGTTCATTTTGACGACAAACAGTGTTGTGCTAAGAATACAGCCCTGAGGGACCCCGTTCTCCTGTACGAAATTCCTCGACAGGGTTGAGCCCAGGCGCACTTGAAATGAACGATTTATCAAGCAGTCATTTAGGCAGTTCAGCATTCTTCCACGTATGCCTAATTCTACTAAATCCCGCATTATTCCAAACCTCCATGTAGTGTCATAGGCCTTCTCGAGATCAAAAAAGACAGCAAGACAGTGTTTGTGTATAAATGCTTCTCGTACGGCATTTTCGAGGCGGACAAGATGGTCAGTTGTTGAGCATGTTTTTTTGAAGCCGCACTGGTGAATGTCTATAAGTTCATTTGATTGTAGGACAAAATTTAACCTGGTATTCACAACTAGTTCAAACGTTTTGGCCAGACAGCTCGTAAGGGCTATTGGTCTATAACTACTAGGGGAGGTTGGCGGCTTTCTGGGTTTTAGGAATGCTACAATAAAAGCTTCTTTCCATGCTTCCGGCATTTTTCCCGACACCCAAATTTTGTTAAAAAACTTTAGAAGTGCTCCTACAGCAGGACCAGATAGATGAGCGAGCATTTCGTAATGTATATCATCTGGCCCGCGGGCGGTCTGCTTACCAGCCAAAAGAGCTCTTTTTAATTCTTGGAGTGTAATTAAAGTGTTGTATGTTTCGTTTGTGCCACCACATATTGGCAGTCGTTGTTTCTCAGCTGTGTTTTTATACTTTAAGAAAGCTTGTGTGTAGTGTGCGGAACTTGATACTTTGGCGAAGTGTTCACCCAGTATATCTGCCTGTTCTTCTATGCTTGTTTGCACATCTGGTGCTGTTAAATAGGGAAGTGTGTAGTGGGAGTACGTCCCGTTTAGCTTATGAATTTGCTCCCATACCTTCTTTGATGTTTCGGAGCTTTTTATAGACGAGACATAATTTTGCCATGAGGCATTCTCAGCTTTTCGGCGAATGTACCTTGCTTTAGCTCTTACCTTTTTAAAAATTATTAAATTTTCCTGGGTTGGGTACCTTCTAAAGACTCCCCATGCTTTATTTTGCTGCTTTTTTGCCTCCTTACATTCTGGGGTCCACCATACTTTGTGGTTCTGCCTCACCACTCCCGTGGACTGTGGGATAGCTATGCGTGCAGCATTAACAATGCGGGATGTAAACACTTCATTCAATTAGTCAATACTAAGAGTGTCTGAAAAAACTTGGTCTAAATTTGCTTCCGAAGCAAAAAGTTTCCAGTCGGCAAACTGAAGTTTCCACCTGCGTGGTTTTGTCGGGATAATGGTTGGTGATGATGTTACGCTATTGAGTACAGGCAAATGATCGCTCCCATATGGGTTGTTTATGATATCCCATTTAAAATCGCTAAAAACAGATGGTGAACTAAAGGATAAATCTAAACAGCTCATCTTTCCTGAGCTTCGGGAGCAGTATGTAGGCTTGCCAGTATTCAGTAAGCAGACATTATTGGTCAAAATCAAATCCTCTAAAATCTGGCTTCTTACATCAGTTTTTTCACTTCCCCAAAAAGATGAGTGGGTATTAAAATCACCTACTATTAAGAACGGTTCTGGTAACTGATTTACTAAGTCTTCTAGATCAAGCAGTGTTACCGTGCGTTGTGGTTCCAAGTACACACAGCAGACTGTGATTGTTTTGAATACAAGCATGGTGGCAGCCACTGCATCTATCTTAGTTTTCAGTTTGTGTTCTTTGGCTGCACTACAATTTTGCACAATTATGGTGACACCACCAGAGAGCCTATTCGCCTGCTCTCGGTCACAACGAAAGACCTGGTATCTTTTCAGTATGTTCTTATGTTTAGGACCCAAGTTTGTTTCCTGAACGCACAAGACTGCAGGTGAATGAGTCGCGAATATTTCTTTCACGTCATTTAAATTATTTAAAAGTCATCTACAATTCCAGTGGACTAGGAATGCCATGTTATATTTGTATCAGGTGAGAACTACGTTTTCGGTCCCGTGATACGGTTTTTGCCTTTCTTTCCATTTTCAAGAGAGTTCCGCCGCACCACCGAAGTAGACGGCTGAGAACCTCCCTCACTTGTGTCCATTGTCTCCTCCGAGACGCTGGAGGTTCGTGCAGAATGCACGGGTGTTGAAGAGTTGGACCTCGCCGTGTGGGCAGAGGCCTTCGGGACTGCCAAACCAGGGGTCCGTGCAGCCCGCTTTGGGGGTGGTGGGGCAGCACTAGCTGCTTCCACCGGAGGCGCGGGGGGCCTTGCTTCAGCCTCACTCTGTGTGCCTTCAGCAGGCGCCGAAGACAGCTGTGATGCCGCGCCCTGTTGCGCCACAACGGAGTAGGATCGGGTATGCGCTGGTGTCAGTCGCCTCCGTGTTTCGCGAAATGTAAGGTTTTCAGTCAATTTCAGCGTGATGATATCTTTTTCTTTTTTCCACGCTGGGCAAACACGAGAGTATGCTGCGTGGTTGCCCTTGCAGTTTACACAGTGTTGTTGTTCGGATTCACAGTTCTCAGTAAGGTGTTCATTGGAGGCACATTTGGCGCAGGCATCTTGGCCCCGGCAGCTTAGCGAGCCGTGACCGTATCGTTGGCACTTGTGCCATCGGCGAGGATTGGGAATATACGGTCTCAGTTTCATTTTAGTGTATCCTACCTCTACGGATTCTGGAAGTATGCTGGATGCGAAGGTAAGGACCATGTGTTTAGTCTGAATTTCTTTGTTTTCTCTTCTGATTTTGATTCTATACACATTTGTGACGTTCTGTTCTTTCAAACCTTCCAGAAGTTTCTCCTCAGACACGTACTTTAGGTCGTCATCAGAGATGACTCCGTGGACCGTGTTGAGTGACCTGTGTTCGCTTACAGTTATAGGGATCTCACCAAAAGATGTTAGTCCAGGCAGTTTGTCACACTGGTGTTTGTAGAGCAGTTCGAGTAGGAGGTCTCCATTAGCTAATTTTTTTACTTTTTTGCCTTTGCCAATGGTGGCAGTTAGGGTTTTTGCGACCAGAAATGGTGAGACAAGTCGGGCAGTGTTCTCTTCATCGTTGCTGTGAACCACGTGGAAGCGTGGGAAGTTGGTAACGTACTTCGTGAAAAACTTAGCAGTTACGTTGGTGCCCCCTCTTTTACGAGAGGGATCAGTTGTGCGAAAAAAAAGCAGCCATAAAATGAAAAGTCTGTTCGGCCATGGTGCCAGCCGCCCACCATGGAGCCCAACAAGGGGAAGGGACAGGAACTCGCGAGCAAGTCCTGCCCACGCCAGCTGTAGACCACGACTATAACCTAATATGGCTGAACTCAGGGTCGTTCGCCACACAAGGTTAACCCTAGCCGCCAGGAAAAAGGGAAACTGAGAAAGAATGAGACGACAGGAAAGTTGCTAGAAAGGAGACAGGAAAGCGAAAGGTGAAGGGAAGGACAGGAAAAGGCGACTGCCGATTCCCCCGGGGCGGGTCAGACCAGAGGTGCCGTCTACGAGAAGCGGAGGCCAAAGTGGTGTGTTGCCTTCGCCAAGGGGCCTTGAAGGTCCAAGCACTCGGCGTCGGCTCAACCACCAGGACCCTCTTTTCCCCGGTCACGGCGCTGCCACGCACGGCTAAACGTGGGTGCTCGGGGTCCGTGGTGTCGCACACTACACGCAAACATCGGCTTTAGCAGATGCCCCCTGCGGGGGGTGGGCAAAGTGGCCTCTCAAAGAGAGCAATATGACCCAATATTCAACATCGGTGAACAGTATTTCATAATGTTGTGGGTTGTGGTTCATATTGCCATGTTCGCATTTTATTTGTCCACGATTTAGTGCATGTTTAAAACATTATTTAGAAATGCGAATGCCCGATGGCCTTCAAATAAAGGTAGTTGTTTGGGAGAGGGTTCAGGTGACTTCTGCGCGCGCAATTCTACCGGCTCAGCCGGATTCTTCTGCCAACACCCACAGGTAACGTAACGTCTCCTTGGCATGCGTTAGATTCTTGGGCGTCGACCACTGCTCATGTCATTGTACTTTACGGGCTGGAACTTGTCGGGCATGTTGAGACAAGATTTGACGGAGATCTGCAGAGTCCACAGTAGGTGTCCGGTGTCCGGATTGCCTGTGCAGTCCTTGCAGCACAGGGTGAGAACGTGCATCGTAGAGAGCGACAGAGGCATCACGTCTTTCTGCTGTCCCTGCGTGCCAGCAGTTTAATGTAGGAGCGCCGCTTGTGAAGCACATTTTCTGTCTGGACGGCTCCTGTACGGGCTTGTGAATTGAAAGTTGAGGCAATATGGGTGAGCATTTTAGAACAGTGCATTCAATTTGAGGAGTCATGGGTTCGTGCTTTTTCTTCTTCCTTAATTCTAGCCTTCAACCAATCTGGTCACATCTGCATCAATCAGTAGTGGCACCTGGTGGTAGGGAAGAGAGTGGAGAGCACAATGTCGCGCACTCGCCATCATGTGAGCCGACTCACTTCCAAGGCAGTCCGCCTGTTCGGGCACCCTGTCGATGCATACCTTGATGTTCTATTTGATTTCAAAAGCCCTGCTCTCTTTTCCAATTCCCAACATAATGCTACACTTAGCCACTCACGCTCGTCAATGAAGCCGTTAGATGGCATCTGTGTCATCGCACATTACGGTAATACATCGCCTGCCGTTTTTATGATCTGGTTGGTGAGCCGACGTACCGAAGCTTGGACGTCGATGCTAATTAGAGAGTTTTTTTTACGCCAGTGAGCGATTCGGCCGTTTTGAGGACGATGCCTCATTAAAGAGATTTCCTATCTCCTTCGTCACTCCGGTACGAGCATTTGCTCGAATGGATGAGGAGGCAGCATACCAAAGGAGACGATTGGAATGGAAGCAAAAAAAATGTAATTCAATGGAAATGAGACGAAAGGAATGGAAGGATAAGGCAGCGTGGAACGTGCAATCGGTAATCTTTTTTTTGTGACAAGCACTCAGGTGCTGACCTCGTTCTTACAAAAGGTCTTCCCGTCTCAGCGCACCAACTCCAAAAGGTGAAGAGAGTTGTTTATTCTTAGTGAACTACGAGCGAAGAAGCGACAACATGTCATTTGAAAATGCACCGTGGGGCCAAAACTTAACACCGCGCACATGAAGACAAGGAACGCCGAATTTTGTGTGTTGGGTATGACGTAATAAAGGGGGGGATGGAGATGAATCCGTAATCGTTACGGAGACAACTTTCGTTTCTGGGCTGTCAACTCTACACAACTCTTTTTATGCAAATTTCTTTTACTAGTCATGCAAGCAAAGCAACTAGAAAATTGTATCAGGACAGAAAATACAACAAGACGTTATTATTTCGCTGTGGGTGATAATCGATTATACTTAGCCACCCAGGTTGATAATTTCAGCGTGAACGAAACTAATCATGTACAGGAATGAATATGTAACCCTCAAAGTTTGCGGCGGTTGTGCTGGCTGTTCGATCGGGACTCACGTTACTCACGTTTGCGCTATATGCTACCACTAAGAGATGACGCCGAAGAAACGTGTGTATTGCAATGGCTGCTTTGGTACATTACGAAGTTCGGCAAACTAGGAAGCATTTCGTATCATCTACCTGTGTCTGAACAACATTTCACCCAGAATTGTTTGACACCAAGGAACAGTGTCAAGGCTCGTGTTGTTCCCTTTTCCCGCAGAAAAATGATCCAACCTCAAAAGAACCAACGGAACCCAACATTTAATTCGATTTAATGATCTTGGCATACGCTAAGAATACCTAAATATGTTATATTTGCCTAGAAAAACCTGGAACCAAGACTATTCAAGAGACGTATACCACTGTTCCTATGGGTTGTATTTATGAGCAGTTTCTGGTTCCTATGCGATGACAATTTAACCTTGTTGGGTCTTTTGCCTTCTAAAAAAACAACCCAATGGTGCCCGCCCATTTAAGGCCGAGTTTAGGCTATACTCGTGAAAAAAGATAGGCTAATGAGAAAAATTCCTTCTTCGCCCTAATGCGTTCCTTATTCACAAAAAAGGGAAATACCGCGTGGAGAATTCGTGAGAATAAATAACGCGATGATTACAGCGTCGACGTACTTGATGCCAAACAGCAAAATATGCGCCCCTTTTAAATAAAACTTCTATCTCTGATTTTCCGATAAGATATCTCTCCCCGAATTTATTATTTGAGCCAGGACAAACATTTTTTTGGTGATTGCAACTCTTTTTACTTATCTACTATGGGTCGTTGGGCTTTCCCAAGTTTGTCTGTTTTCCGAGTACTGATGTTTTCCCATTTATTACGGTTTCTTCAACTACGTATTACATTTTTACCAATTGGTACCGACGGATGTTGGCACCATTCATCCAATTGTGTAGGGAGCTTGCTTAATAAACTCTAGTTCGAGGTGGCGGAACGCTTGATCTCTTCGTTAATGTTTAGATAAGAATCAGTGACGCCACCAAGGGGAGTCCCATTTATCCAATCTCATCTATTCTTCTATTAGAGAACAGTAGGAGTTTGTCCAGGCTAGTGGCAGGTTCGACGTCTTGGTGCATGCCGAAATTATTGATGCTAATGTTTACAGTAAAACATCCCTTCAATCACTCATGATAATTTTGATAGTTCGCCGTAACCATGCAATTTTTATATTTGTTTTAACACTTTCACCGCCTCGTTTGCTTGCTGTTGCAACCTCCTAACACAAAGTAGCCAATTCCACACTCTTTCCTCGCCAGACATAGCTACCCCACAAACAAAAATGAAAAACTCCCTGTAATCTTTTACCTCGTCTGTGTGGTTCGTTATGTTACCATTTGTATCCGAAAGTCCACATATTTTCTTTCTGCAACTGCTACCTTCTTGTTAGGCCGTAATCTCCCTAATCTGTTAAATGTTTACTGAATCTTTTTTGTGCCTTAGAAATGTCGCTGTCCATTTCTTATGTTACCCAATTTTGCAAGCTCTGCCAATTTGATATACTCGTCCAACATGGCAGAATGAAACAAACGAAATGTGGCCATATCTAAGAATTTACGTCTTGAGATCGTAGCCAGGTGATTTGCGGTTCGAATTTTGGCGTAGCACATTATATATTTCCAACACACCTATGTCCACCACGTAGTGCATTACAGACACCACAGCGTTCTTGCACGCGGCTGCTGTAAAGAGGAACGACCGCGGCAGAGTCTGATATATATTGAATACTTTACGATAGTGATAACTCTTCCTTCTTTTGCCGCACACAGCCTCCGCGCCCGCTACGAAACAACACCAGGTCAGTAAATCGCGCAGGGTCAAATATTCCCCCCTTTGCCAAATCTTCCCCTGTTGAAATATTCAAATATTCAAATATTCCCCCTTGAGGGGCAGTTGTGTATATGGCCGCTAACCGTAGGATGTTCGGCACGCTATTAAAGTTGTAGGCATACTATTCCCTCATTTTCTTTGTTTCACTACCCCAAATACCGCCATGTCGTCTTTCCCATTTCAACAAAAGACATGCCATTCAATTACGTCATTGAGGAAGAGAAAAGCCCAGCAGCGTCATCCAAAAAAGAGCGTGTGGCTTTTAAGGAACTGAAAGTAGTTGTCGCACGGGAATTGGCGCGACTGCTTAGGGGTGACATTTTGAATCAGCCAGACAGTGACGCCGTTTGGAAAGCAGCAATGCAACACAAGCCCGATAATGAAGGCGTGTGATACCAAGGAAAAAAAGCTGACACAGATAGCAATTAAGGAGAAGAAGAAAAACCGCGGAATTCCCAACTTCCAGGTTACAAATAGATGATTTGGACGAAAAATATGTTCACACTGTAGCTCACGGCTCATAGCCGAGGAGACCGTACAGTGGTTTTCCTTGAAAATAGAGGAAATAAAATTCATATGAAATGAAGCTAAATAAGTCAAATGCGTAAACTAACACGGGAACAAACACGACGACATGCGCCATCAGAAACAACACTTCGAGCACAACTCGGTAGAAGTACTCTAGAAAACGTTGACTCGAAAATGAATCATGAACCTCGTGAAATGCCTGCGACAGGTGCACGTTGCAATCAAACTTCATAAAATCGCTGTAAGGCCACTCTGACACGCTATAACAAAGATAATGTCACAAACGCGTCAAACCTCTGCAGTATTAGAAGTGAAAAGAATCAGTGCCAGTGTCCAAAGCGCGTAACCTCTCTTGCCGTACCGGGTTTCGTTACTCGCGGGTCCCGCACATCTACCGCAACTCAACCAGGTGACATCATTTCATACGAAATTCCCTTGATTTTGACTGGCCTCCTGATGCATGACGGACAGCTTGATAACAAGTGCCAAGTATTCAACACTTTATGCGACGCTATAGAGAGGTTTACCTCAGCAGAACGCATCAAACATCACACTAATTGTTTAGCCTGTTGAAAATGAAACTCCAGGAGAAGTTTACAGGTACAATTTTTTGTGGTGGGTAGAATTCTCGTTACTCATTTTTTGGGGGCCTTTCACCATTTATTCGCTAATGTAATTCTCGTTTGAAATAACGCGGCTTGTAGGACACTTTATTACAGCGCCTGTGTCTCGCATGCTTGCGTCTAGAATTTAGCGTAATTATGTAACTGGTCATTATGTTATCACCTCTTTTCAGTTTAGTTTCGCGTGAGACAGTAATATCTAACATCCAATAATTATAAAATGTTAATTATTCCGATTTTGAAGTTTCCAAACAATTGGAGTTTGCATGTAAATACAATTAAAAAGCATTAGTTCGCATAATAAAAAACGGCGAATTACGTCATGCCTTTGAATGGCATCAACCTAAGGACCGAGTGGGGTAAAAAGTGCACATTCAATAGAAGCGATTAGATATTGTTTGTACCGGGAGAAGATAATATACTGTCCAAATTTTATCCTGTTTCTCCCGGAGGGCATCACTATTTTTTTTATGTTTTGCATAGTAATGAAGTGCTTGATGTTTGTTCGCATAAAAATAGCAACCGCGTACAGAATGAAGTGCTCTTTTGTAAATTTTTTTAGTCATAAAAAACCTTTTTTGCTGGTAGTATGTTTACTCATTTTATTTTACATTTTCAGCGTTTGGCACAACCGCTTTTAATTAAACTAATACAAATAATAACCCTTATACACTGTTTTCTTTCTTAATTATCAAAATGGTGTTGCGTAGTAAGTAAAACAACTAAAATTTCAAGCCCAAACCCTATGCACAGCCATGCAAGAAATTTGATGTTTGCAAGCAGGAAAAATATTTTTTATTTGTCACGAACTGGGCAAAAACAACAATAAACGTAACCGACAAACTTCGCGTGTCTTCTTTGCCTGCTAAACTCTGACCTGTGCGACTGTAACACTGTAGGAAATACTGGAACGTAAAAGTTGCACTCCCTGTCGTGGAACGCTTGGCCGCAACTTTGTTTGAGCCTACAAGAAGCATTGAGGCGTATCCTATCCGTCCTCGTTGCTAAGGCGACGTCGCGTGCACGGCCCGTGCGCAGCACAGAATGTGTGCGACCAGCCGTGTCTCGCGGGGTGCCCGCGACGCAGCTTGTTTTCCCGTACAAGACGTTGAAGTGATGCCATTACGTTGGGCGTACGCCGTTAACGGTGGTTAGGCGACCAGAGTAACGGTTTTATTCATTGGTGTGACAACTATACACGCAATTCGATCTCAACAACTGCGTACACTTAAGAGCAAATAGGTGTTGGCCCTGTGGAAAAAAAGTTAGCGTCGCAGGGGCGCTGGATTCGGCAGCGTATGTGTGGTCATCCGCAGCGGCATTGCGCCTTAATCTGTTCCTTCCCTAGCTCAAAAGCGCTACCAGGAAGGACAGTATTATTTTGGGCATCATCCTACAACCCACTTGTCGCTAGGCACGACTGAATTCGTTGCCCCAAATCACCTGATTGGCAGCCACAGGGGTTTGATTTCTCAAAGTAGTAAGCTGACCGCCAGACGCTGCGTCTTGATCGCTGTGTGGGAAAAGGTGACAGGTTGTACTTGGCAAGCTAGAGAACCTGTGTCATTTCCGTGTCGCCCGTGGTTCCAGAGAAGCAGTGATTGGGGTGCTTAACGCGCAGACGAAACGCGATCAAAAACGCGCGCCGTAGTGAATGGCTCAGGATTAATTTGGACAACCTGTGGATATTTAACGTGCGCCGAAGTTTCGCACACACGGCCGTTTTTGCTTTTCGCCTCCTTCAGAAAAGCGGCCGCCACGGCTGGGAATCGAACCCGTGACCTCGTGCTCAGCAGCAGAAGGCCTTAGCCAATGATCCACTGGGCCTTGTTCTGAGAAACAGTAGTTTATTGGGCCCGCGGCGTATAAACATTCCTTTAACAACCGTGATAACAACTAAGGAGTGCGGCTTTGCTCTTATGGTCGCGTATTGGATAGCACAAAAGGATAAATTTACATCAGAGTAGGTACGTTGAAAAAGCGCGACAACCTCTTTCACAATGGTATCGTCGAGACATCCAAGCCTTCGAGCACTAGATGTCGCAACCGGAGTTTGCAGAACGGTGAGTTTGAATGTAACGAGTGACGTTTCTCTGCGCACTTTTGTAGCTCATTCTGCTCATAAAAAGCTGTGTTCGATTTGTTTGCTAGTGATAACTATATTTTAACATTACAAGTTGAGCAGAAAGTTCCCTTCAATTCAGAAGCAGCAAAGAAAGCAGAAGCATCGGCTGTCATTTTTGGTTGTAAGAAGTCAATGAACGTATTTCCAGGAAGTAAAACACAATATGAAAAGAACAAACACTGACCTCAATATTAAGGCTAAATATGAAAGCAGCAAAGGCATTCTGCGGGATTCATAACCCGCGGCAATTCTCCTTTATATATCCAACCAAAAGGAGGAATTTGAGTAAGCAATAGAGGCGCTGGGCCACTTAGTGTTGGAGTTTTACCTGGGCATAGAAGTCGCCATGCCGACTGCTGGTGGAACTCTCTTCCTAAACTTAACTTCGAAAATTATAACTGCAAATTCGGTTACCGAACGTACCTTTTCTCCTACGGCTTGGTTTTGAGAAACTGCATGCAATCTCTTGTTTTGTTCCCTAATTTATTGCATTGTTGTTCAGTTTTGGTGATGGCATTTTCGGTTCAAAAGACATGGCGTCATCGCAGTTGTTGATTGCTCCTACCGAGGGAGCCGCTCATGCCTTTCTTCCTCCGGAACTTGTTAGTATCGTAGTGCTGTTCTAAAAATACGCCACGGAAAATTTAAAAAACAAGACTGGATTTTTACAGACACAATTCAAAACTGATTTGCCTACACGTTCAGCCGAGTTAACCAAGCCTGACTACAGATGTTGCACGTACAAATGCCCTGAAAATAAACGCAGAACGCCTTTATGTAACTGGAGTAATTTCTATTCTGTGTGGTTGCCACCATAAATCACATATGGGCGGGCCGATTTTATTTGAATGTCTTTCTTAAAAACTCACTAAGGGTTGCTGGCTAGCACATGACAGAGAAATCCCCTCATAATCTCCAACCCGTGCTCAATTTACTTTTAGGAGCACTAAACGTTTACGTTTCTCAGTGGTGACGTTTTGAAGAGCAAGACGAGCATAAAAAAGCAATTACAATGATGATGTTTAAAGCAAATATTTTATTCTGTGTTAGTATTGTTGTTCTAAAATTACGCTCATGTCGCCAAGCCACGTGCCGTTAGTCAGTGCTAAAGCAGTTCGTCGTTAGTTCGCCATCATTCAGGTGTTCTTTATTTTGGTTATTTTTTTCGCTATGAAATGGTACACGCCAAGGTACCTATACTCGAACATGTGTTCGAGGCACTGGCCGCAAGGTTCATTATGAAGAAGAAACTTGTATTACTTGTGTGCAATAAATAGATGATGACATTTCATACCGGATTATATTGGGGATACTTACAAAAATAACACTTTGCAAGAACACGTCTCGCAAAAATCCGTTTTTTGCAGATGAGTAGAATATTATCTCACACGCAGCCTCGGTCGTTGTTGGAGGCAGCACATCCTAAGTCGCCTCGGCACTGCAAAATTAGATTTTGTAAATCATGCCTTGTTAGTAATGCACAAACATCCCTTCCACCTTTCTATGGTGTTTTTTGACTACTTAAGGCATTAGGACTGATGAAAAGTATTAAAGTCATTGAAACAGCCCGACTAAAGATCACATGGTAACAAAGGAAAAAAAAGATGCTGTCAAATACATTCACAGAAATAAATATCTGCACCCCTAATTACTAAACGTGAAACACACTTGACCTTAGCGGTTCGGGTTAAAACATCTCGCACCACCCATCAAAGTATCCCATGCTTTGGGCCGTTGTGGAGTTCACAGGTCAGTTCTTACTTTTAGACTGAAATCATTGACAAATAGAAACAGCAAAACAGCAGTAGGACAGGCCTCTTGGAAGAACGCGCATCATCATACAAAACGAGAACATAAGGCCCTCATTGCTCTCTTCTGGGTTTTATCCATGTAAAAAAGAAAACCTCTTTAAGTTCACCTGATCACATTTACTCATCGTGATCATGCTGCCCTGAAGTTTTGTATACAATTTGTACCAAACAATAAAAAAAAACTCGTGTGTAAACCTTCTGCTGAAAATTACAGGAACTGGACAGCGGAAGTTAATATATACATTGTTACCACAGCTTGCGAGGATGAACGTTTGAGGGGCCAATTTATAATTTTCGCTGTCTCTATTATCGGTTCTTCGGGCGCTTGAAACCTTTCGTTTGTTCGCCACAATGCTGTCTTTGAGACTGTTGAGTTGGACATTGGTGGCCAAGATATATTTTATACAACTGCTGAGCTGTGATACAACGACATTTCTCGGGTCAAAGAAGAAGCACGCATTGCTTGCTTGGTTTTGAAGTGCGCTTTTCCCAACTTGAGATGCACATGGCACGTAGCTGCTGGTGGAAGTGGTTGTTCACGTGCTTGCTCTTTCATTACAGGTTTAGCCAGGAGTTTAAGTCTGTGAAGGAATAACCGAATTAAAGCACGCTGTATTGTTTACAATTTGGCAGTAACTGTGGACAGATTGAACACCCTTGCGCTTGATTGTTTGAGACTCTCAAACATGATATCTAGACTAGGTGCTATGCAGAAAAAAATTGTTAGCTACACGTACACGTATAATAAAGGGCAGGAAAACACAGTGCCTGGATGAGCTACTCGGCTGTAGTTTAGGGGGTAGTTGGTTCCGAAATAATGGAGCAATAAAAAAACGTGCAAGGTGCCCGGGCGCGCGCTCGCGCGTGAATGTGTCTGTTTGTATGTGTGTTTGTGTTTGCGCGTACGTGTGTGTGCGTGTGTGCATGTGTGCGTGCGTGTGTGCCGGCGTATGAGCGCGCGGGTGAGTGCGTGTGTGTGCGTTTGTGTGTACGTGTGCTTGTGCATGTTTGTGTGTGTGTGTGGGGGCGGGCGGGAGTGCGTGTCTGAGTATGTGCGCTCATGTATGCGTACGTGTGATCGCGTGTGTGTGCATTTGCGTGTACTTGTGCGTTTGCGTGTAAAGAGGAACGACCGCGGCAGACTAGAATACATATTGAATACTTTACGATCGTGCTAATTCTTCCTTCTCTAGCCGCACACAGCCTCTGCGCCCGCTAGGAAAATCAGCCTGGTCATTGAATAACGCACAGTCATATGTTTCCCCGTTCGTCACCCTGACGGGCAGTTGTGTAAATGGGTGTGTACCGTAGGATTTTCCACAAGTTAATAATGTTGTAGGCATGCTATTACCTTCTTCCCTTCGTTCCCCTTCCCCCACTACCACAATGTCGTCTTCCCCATCTCAACAAATGTCATGCCATTCAATTAAGTCATTTAAGAGTAGAAAGACCCAGGCCATTCAAAAGAGAGCCTGCGGCTGTTAAGGAACGGAAAGTAGTTGTCGCACGGGAATTCTAGCGGTTGCTTAGGGTTGAATTTTTTAATCAGCCAGACAGGGACACCGTTTGGAAAGCGGCAAGGCAAGGCAAGCCCAAAAATGAAGGCGTGCGGTACCAAGGATCAAAATCTGCATGGATTAGGATTAAGTAGCAGAGATAAGAGCGCGGAATGCCGAACTTCCTATTTACGAAGAGCTGATTTGGACGACCAATATGTCCTAGCTGTAGCTCGCAGCTTAGAGCTGAGGGGACTGTCCAGCGGTTGTTGTGAAAAATATATAAAATGAAAATAAAATGAAATGAAGCTAAGTTTGCCAAATGCGGATAATTACAAGGGAAGAAACACGACGACTTGCGCCATGAGGACCAACACTTCGACTAGAACTCTGCAGAAGTAGCCCAGAAAACGTTGACTCGTAAAAGAATAGGGAACCTCGTGACACATCAGCGACAGGTGCACCTGGCAGTCACCTGGAAGCTCTGTTCTGCAGCGGTGCGCTTCGAACGCGGCACTGATTCCTGTGGTCTTTGCAGTTCCTGAAACACGTGGCCTCTTTCCGCAAGAAACGCTGTCCTTCCACCGGCTGCTGGTAAGACCGTACTAGCGGCTGTTTCAACATGGCCTTATCAACGGACGCGGAAAGCACCGGCACGCCACAAGCAGAACTGTGCAGGACAGGGCACAGGCACCACTGGACGACGGGATTCCACAATAAAAGGAGGACGTTCGACGGCGCAGCCCTCTGTTCGGCAGCGGTGGGCTTCGGATGCGGCACTGATTCATGCGCTCTTTGCAGTTCCTGCAACACGTGGCTTCTTTACGCAACAAACGCTGCCCTTCCACCGGCTGCTGGCCAGACCTTGCGAACGCCCAATTCAACATCGTCTTATCAACGGACTCAGAAAGCACCGGCACGCCAGAAGAAGAACTGCGCAGGACAGGACACAGGCGACACTGGACGACGGGATTCCACACTAAAAGGAGGGCGTACGACGGCCCAGCTCTCTGTTCGGCAGCGGTGTCGCAGTGGCACTGATTCCTGCGGACGCGGCACTGATTCCTGCGCTCTTTGCAGGTGAGAGTCCTCATTTGTGTAGTGATGGTGCCAATTTTGAGCGCATTGCTACCGAACCCAGCATTGATCTTGATGTATTAATTAGCTGATGTATTGAACGGTTAATACGGTTGTGTTGCGTATTCGGAACTGCGGTATTTTTGACGCGATGAGCAAACAAATGAATGAAATGCAAATGGCTTTCGAAGACCTCAAACGAGAGTCAATGGCTGACCTTCGAACCATAAAGGACAGTGTAAAACATTGTAGTGACAGCTGTGATGGTATAAACGACATAAGGACTGAATTGAAGCAGATTCGAACTGAACTGCTTTCGCGGGAAAATGAAGAACGTCGCGCGGAAAACGGGAGGCTCAGTGTAAGAAAAGAACTCGAGCAGCACTCGAGATCTAACAACTTAGAAAAAAGGGAGTGCCGGACGATGGTGACGTGTTAGACGTGATCAAAAAAATTGGAAGCCACGTACACGAGCCGATAGCAGACCCAGATATCGACGTAGGGAACCATGTCCCAACTTTTCGACCGAATGAAAAGAACACAATCGTGCGCTTTGTTCAGCGATCGAAGCGAGATAGCTTCCTTCAGAAATGTAGGTAGCGGGAAACCACAACGACCGACCTTCACTATGGCGGTAACAGCACGGCAGTGTAAGTGAACGAGCACCTTACCGCATCGAATAAGAAACTGCTCGTCGCAACGGTTGTCCGAAAAAAAAAACAGTCGGCTGGAAGTTCGTCTGGACTGCTGGGGGGAAGGTCTTTACTAGAAAAGATGAATACTCACGTGCTCTCAGGATCGCACGCGTGAGCGACCTTGAAAAATGACAAACTGAGCAAAAATAAATGCCCAGATAGCGTTCTCCCCCTGGAATGGCCACTATAAAGACAGGTATTTGCTATTGTGATCATGAGGCTTTCAACAAAAAATTTCAAAAGGATTTCAGGCACTGCATTTGCGAAGTATAAAAAATATGAAGGATTAACTAGGAATGGGCTTGAGTCCTTTCACTACTGAGATTGATGCAGTCGTGCTTGCGGAGACTTGGCTGAAAGATGCAAACCTCAAGTCCCACCTCAAAGGCTACAGGAGTGTAACTCTGAACACATTAAAGAAAAGAGGTGGCGGTGTAATGATATACCTCAAAAGTGATATACAATTCCTGGTTATTGATGATGTAACGAAAGGCAATGAAAACGTGGAAAGTCTATTTCTTATAACATCTAATGTTGTTCCCCGCACGAGGCACCTTGAGTAATCTTGGTGACGGCATTGGCGACACCGCGGACCCTGAGCCCCCACACGCGCGCTGTAACCGACGGTGGTAATGGGTTTTAATGTGAAGGGTAAAAACCTCAAACGGTGGCCGTCGGAGCCCAGGTCAAGCTCCGGCGGATGGGCTCCCTGTCTGTTTTTCCGGCAGGGAGCTCCGGGACCTCTTTGACCATCACGGTAAAGTCAAAGAAGAAAGTACCCCCGTCCCCTGCTTCTATACTATGATATAGGGCATTTTCTAAACACCCCCCCCAAAAGTGATCGGCCCCCGAAAAGGGGCCGCACCGAAGTTTCATTCCCACCTCTTTCGACAACTGTCTTTTCAGCAAACGTGAATAACTATTCTCGTTTTCTTGTGATCGAGTCAGCTGACACAACGAGACCCGTCGCTTCATTGTCAGTATTCCTTGTCTCTAAATTTCTGCAAAGCACATAAGGTGAAAAGTATGAAGCCAAAAAGCCCAGGACAGGAGAAATCCTTGTCGAACTCAACAATGAAAAACAAGCCCGCACACTTTTTGCCCAAACTCGCATCTATGATATGGACATCAGGACCACGCCCCACCGGAGCCTGACCAGCTCCCAGGGTGTGATTTCAGAGTCGGATCTCCTTGCAGAAACAGATTCCGACCTTCTTGAAGGCTTAAAAAACCAGGGCGTCGCAGCCGTGCGCCGCATCACGATGCGAAGGGATGATAAGATAATCCCCACCAAACACATTGTCCTGACCTTCGACAGATCGACACTTCCGCAATATATAAATGCAGGCTACATCCAATGCTCAATTCGCCCGTACATACCGAACCCGCGCCGCTGCTAAAGTGCCAGCGGTTCGGGCACAGTACAACCTTGCCGCGGCAAAAACAACCTGTGCGAAGCGCAGCGCAGGACCACACCACCGACAATTGCAATTCTGACAACCACACTTGCGCAAACTGCAGGGGCTCACATGCGGCCTACTCCAGGAAGTGCAAGAAATTTCAACTTGAAAAGAAAATAATCAACGTGAAAGTGACAGAGAACATCACCTACCCAGAGGCGCGGAAGAGGTTCGCCTCTTTCCCTCTGGGGAGATACGCTAACGCAGCTCGCCTTGAGGCGGAGCGGCGTCTGGTTTCGGCGGGGACCCAGTACCGCGAGTCGGACTTGGCCCCGCACCCGCCCCCCTCCCACCCTTCCTGGGTTGCCTATGCCAGCCCAACCCGCCTCCGCACCACTCGCTGAGCCAGCAGCGGTAGTGGTGGCAACCTCTTTCGTCGGGACCGGTGCCGCTCCCGTTCCGGCCTCCCCGTCGTCCAGTGCGTTGTAGGGTTCCATATACACTACGGGCATCGCACCGGCTTCCACCGTCATCGCACCGCCCGTGGCACTTCTGGTGCCCCCGATACCTGCGGTGGTGGCGGGTTAAACGAAGGGCACCCGAAGGGGAGCAAAGTTCGGGATGCCCGGTTCGACGGGCACACCCAGGACATCGGACGACGAGATGGACGTCGTGCCGTTCTTGCCTTCAACGCAGCGCAAATAGCGGCCTCTGACGTCCAAGCCTACAGAAAGGCCCAAAAAGCCCAATCCAAGCGTCACAGCCCCGAAAGACGACACATAAACATACACACTCCAGTAGCTCTCACACTAAATAATGGGAAGAGGAAACAGTTCAATTGAACTGCAGAGGCCTTCTGAGTAATCTTGACGACGTGTATGATATTCTGCATGCAAATCAGCCATGTGTAATGTGTGTCCAGAAAACACATCTGAATTCCAAACACACAAATTTCTTGAATAGTTACCTGGTATACAGAAAGGACAGGGATGGCTGGACATACTCTTCTGGCGGTGTGGCCATAATCGCCCTAAATTCCTTATCATGCCACCCTGTCACCTTGAACACCGTGCTCGAGGCTGTAGCCATCCGCACAATAATTTTTAATAGGTTGGTAACGGTATGCTCTATTTACATTCGTCCTGATTATGACTTTCAAGCTCTGACTTCGAGGCGCTGGTTGACCAGCTGCCCCAACCGTACATTCTAACAACGTTAATGCAGACAACCTTAATGCACACAACTCTCTTTGGGGCTCCTCCAGAACGGATGCCCGAGGTCGCTTGATAGACAAATTGCTCACATCTTCAGGAGCATGCCTTTTCAACAATAAACAGCTTACATACCATAACATAGGTCACAACACATACTCACATCTTGAACATCTTGACCTGGCTATTGGTTCTGCAATTCTCTTCCCATGTCTTGACTGGGGTGTGCGCACGGATTCATATGGTAGTGACCATTTCCCCACTTCATTAACGTATATAGGTACAGGCCCGAGCAGTCCATCTTATCATAGAAGGTTTAATGAAGCAAGAGCTAACAGGAATACATTTACAGAGACATCCAAACTACACCACACATCCATAGGACACCTACACATTGAAGAAGCTACCCAAATGCTCACGCCGCACATCCTCGACGCCGCCGAAAAGTCCATTCCCCACGCCTCTCGTGCCCCGCGCAACCAGCGGAGGCCGTGGTGGAATGAGGACTGGAGGCGGGCGCGAGAGGCTCAGAACAGGGCGTGGGGTATCCTTCTTCGGTACCCCACGTCGGGAAACCTCCTCTTGTTCAAACGGGCCAAGGCATACGGAAAACGTGTGCGCCGTGAGGCAAAAAGAGATAGTTGGCGCTCATTCATAACATCTATAAACTCATACACAGACACACGTATACGCAAACTCAAAGGACAGCAGACACGCAGCCTGCCCCTGGTTAGTACAACAGGGGACACACTGGAAGACCAGGCTGACACACTCGCACAACACTGCCAACACGTGTCCAGTTCTGCACACAACACGAACACTTTCCTTATGTTTAAAGACTCTAGTGAAAAGAAGTCCCTACACGACAAAAACAAATCACAGACTTCTTACAACTGCTGTTTTCACTACATGAGCTGAGGGCTGCTCTGAGCACGTGTAAACCCTCAGCTCCAGGCCCAGACAACATTAAATACACAATGTTACAACACTTACACACAGACACACTCGGAACACTTATACATCTATATAATGAAATATGGCTTTCGGGGCACATTCCAAAGTATTGGAGGGAGGCCATAGTAGTGGCTTTCTTGAAGGAGGAAAAGGACCCGTCGTCCCCCTCAAGTTACCGTCCAATTGCCCTGACGAGCTGCCTGTGCAAGCTCTTCGAGAAGATGATCAATCTCAGGTTCATGTACTTCCTCGAGTACAATGGTCTTCTCGAGAGCTGTCAGGCAGGCTTTAGGGTAGGGCGATCGACGAACAATCAAAGGGTTGCACTTGACTTATACATCAAGGATGCCTTCGTGCATAAGCAGTACTGTTTAACTGTCTTTTTCGACCTCGAGAAGGCCTACGACACCGCTTGGCGTTATGGGATCCTTAGTGACCTCAAGTCATTCGGTGTTCCGGGTAACATGTTGAACACCCTTGTTAGTTATTTGTCAGAGAGAACATTCAGAGTAAGAGTTGGTAGTGCACTTTCAAAGGTTCACGTCCAAGAAAATGGCGTGCCGCAAGGTGGCGTGTTGAGTTGCACTATCTTCATAGTAAAGATGAACTCTCTTGAAAAGGCACTGCCACCAACAGTCTGTTATTCTATGTATGTAGACGACGTGCAAATATCTTTTAAATAATGTAATATGTCAATATGCGAACGTCAAGTCCAGCTTTGTGGCAAGAAGCTTGACGGCTGGGCACAGAAGAATGGGTTTAAATTGAATCCTGCAAAAAGCTCCTGGGTTGTGTTCTCCAGAAAGGGCGGGATTCTTCCGGAGCCAGACATTACTCTTAATGGCGTGTCGCTTCCTGTGAACAAGCAGCACAAGTATTTAGGTGTTGTGTTTGACCAGAAACTCACATTCATTCCACACATCAAGGAACTCAAACATAAATGTCTGAAAACAATGAATATTCTGAAGGTCCTCTCCCACCAATTGTATGGTTCCGACAAAGAACTCCTACTACGGCTCTATACTGCTTTGGTTGGGTCTCGTTTGGACTATGGCAGTGTGGTATTTTGTCGGCGAGTAAAACAGCATTTCGATATCATGACCCAGTGCTACACTTGGGGCTTCGTCCCGCCGCAGGTGCTTTCCCCACTAGCCCTGTCGAGAGTCTGCATGTCGAGTGTAAAAAGTGAAGTCTTCAGAATCAACGAACGTACATGGATTTGCTTTATGCTTTTAATATTTCATCACTGAATAACCATCCTTTTTATCCTGTTTTTAATTATACATCAACGGGTCTGCTCTTTGTAAATCGCCGATTCGTTCCTCTGCCCTTTTCACTTAGAGTGAGAGAGCGAGCCTCGGATCTGAGTGCTTCGTTTTTAGATGTGTACAGGTCATCCTTTTCAAAAATTTTACCGCCTTGGCAAGTTCGCCCTGTGTCGTGCGACCTTTCTTTTATAAAACTTGACAAAAATCGGTTACCACGAGCTGCAATACTGCAGCACTTTTTGTCTTTGCAGTTTAAATACACCTGTGCAGAATTTTATAGTGACGCTTCTAAAACCTCCACTATGGTGTCGTGCGCTGCTCATGGTCCAAATTTTAATGCAGCCAGAACTATGAGTGTGCACACAACAATTGTTTCAGCAGAAGCGTATGGAATTTTACTGAGTGTACGACACATTCTTAAAAATCAAATTCCCAATTCCATCATCTATACAGATTCTTTGAGTGTTGTTCGCGCACTGTCATCGCACAAGCCCCCCAAAAACCACATAGTAATCTTGTGTTCAACACTATCATGTCAGTGTATGCACAAAAGCATGAGCTGCTCCTCTGTTGGGCCCCAGGACACGCTGGGATCACTGCGAACGAGTTGGCAGACGAGAGGGCCGCTGCTGCTGCACTCAGGAACACTGTACACATAACAACCGTACCATATACAGAACTCAAGCCACACATAAAACAAAACTTGCGCGGAACATGGCAAACACACTGGAACGAACAGACAGACAGCAAACTGCATGTAATAAAGCCACACTTGGACGGTACACAGCTGACTCACACAACAGACACATGGAAGTCGCCTCGGGTAGGATGCGGATAGGGCACACCCATGCAACGCACTCGTATCTGCTGACGGGATCTTCTAGACCCCAATGCCGCACGTGCGGAGTGGCCCTATCCGTAGTGCACATACTAATCACATGCAAGGGACTTTACACAACGCGACACAAACACTTCAGAGAACTCTACAGACAACATATCCCCCTACATCCATCGCTGTTTCTTGGTAACAAGGCCATGGTTTCCGTGAAACGTGTGTTTGAGTATTGGTCAGACGTTCAGTTTTTAAACCTCATTTTCCTATCACGCATAAACAAATCTGGCCCCATACACCAGCCATCACCATTATCTTTAAGTTATTTTACTACGTTCGGTTTCACGTTTTTTTACCTACGTTTTTGTGGTAACCACTTCACTTCATTAAATAACCTTTTCTCTGGCGCTCTTTGCCCTTAGTCGGCCTTGCGCCATAAAAACCCAACCATCATCAACATCTAATGTTGTAGGAGAAAAAATGCCCGCCAGTTGGGATCCGAACCCACGATCTTCATAATACCGGTCTGGTGCGATAACCACTACGCTACCGGCGGGGCGATTTTCCCTCAACATAAATTCCTTAACATAAATACCACAGAAAGTGGAGGGGAAAATCGCCCCACCGGTAGCGTAGTGGTTATCGCACCAGACCGGTATTCTGGAGGTCGTGGGTTCGATCCCACCTGGCGGGCATTTTTTTCTCCACTTTCTTTCCAAATTGTTTATGTGCTTCAATGACCTACCACATCCTCCCCTTTGCTTTCCGAGGTTTTCTTGACTGAAAATCTTATTTCTGTCTTATTTTCAACGAGCCCCTAATTTCCCATTCTGATTCGCTACATTCATAGCGAGGGCCTCTGTTCTGGCAGTCTTGGTGCCATAGGAAGCTTAAGATGGTTCAACGCTGGTCGACCACCCTTGGCACATCGTAGACACTCGAATTCACCGCCCGGGGGTTAAAAAGAAGGTCCCCTTCACCCCGAGTAGTCCGTGTGGCGCTGGCTACCAACCCCAAGCACAGGAAACAAAAAAATACGTTAACATAAATACCCCAGAAAGTGGAGGGGAAGAATGCCCCGCCGGTAGCGTAGTGGTTATCGCAGCAGACCGGTATTCTGGAGGTCGTGGGTTTGGATCCCACCTGGCGGGCTTTTTTCCTCCAATTTTTTTCTTTCTTTCCAAATTCTTTATCTGTTTCAATGACATACCGCATCCTCCCCTTTGCTTTCCGAAATTTTCTTGACTGCCAACGCTTATTTCTGTCTTATTTTCAAGCAGCCCCTCATTTGCTATATATATATATATATATATATATATATATATATATATATATATATATATATATATATATATATATATATATATATAGGGAATAGTAGAACTTTGAAGATGGTAGAGAACACAAGAGAAGAAAAACTTCGAACAAGGTAAAAGCACGATTGTGGCCTACGTTTCAGCAAAGAGAACTTCCAAAGAGAACTTGCTTTCCTCAGAGGAAAGCAAGTTCTCTTTGCTGAAACGTAGGCCACAATCGTGCTTTTACCTTGTTCGAAGTTTTTCTTCTCTTATATATATATATATATATATATATATATATATATATATATATATATATATATATATATATATATAAAATTCGAGTTACTGTATATTGGGGGCTTGTCACCATGTACTCGATACCGCAATTCTCCTTTGAAATAACACGGAACTGTGTGACGCTTCTTACTACACCTGCGTGTCGTATGTTTGCGTCTTGAATTTACCAAAATTTTGTAATTTGACCTTATGTTATCACCACTTTTCAGTTATCTAGAACGTGCGACACTAAAATAACAACCGATAATTACAAAATATACAATGTTCTCGTTAAGAAACTTTCAAATAATTGGGGTTAGCATGTGAATGCTAAAAAGTATGTATAGGTTAGAATAAAAAATTACTACGATTTAATTTGTGGCTTCGAAGTGCATGCACGTTAAGAACGTTTGGTGTTGACAATTACGCTTAAAATTTAAGACATTACGTTGGTTTCGTAACGGGTCAACAAGACAAACCATACAAATATTACTCCCTGTTTAAGGGGTCTCTATCAAATATCCGTTTCTAATATAGTTCCCAGAGTTTAAAGGATCATTTTTGTTGCTGTATTGAGTGTAGTGGAACGGCATAAACAAGGAAGTCCTTTTTTGTAGGTTTCTTTTTTGTTTTAATGAACCTTCGTTAGGGGTAAGTATGTTCAGTCACTGTATTTTACATTTATAGGGTTTGGCGCAAACGGCCTAATCAAAGTAATAAAAATAAAAACCCTAAAACACTGTTTTCCTTCTTAGTTATCAAAATGGCGTTGCGTAGTAACACGCAACGAAAATTTGAAGCTGAACACTGCGCACAGCCATTCAACAAATTTGGTGTTTGCAAGCAGGAAGAATATTTTTCATTTGGAAAAAAGTAGGCAAAAGTAAGAGCAAACGTAACCGACAAACTTCGCGGGTCTTCGTTGGCTGCTACACTCGGACCTGTACCACTGTAACACTTTAGGAAATACTGCAACCGAAAAGCTTCACTCCCTATCGTGGCATCCTTGGCGACAACTGTGTGTGCGCCTCCAAGAGGCATTCTGGCGTATCCTACCCGTCCCGTTGCTAAGGCGACGTCGCGTACATGGTGCGGGTGCAGCACAGGATGCGGGAACTCCACCGAGTCTGGCTGGGTGTCCGCGACGCAGCTTGTTTTTCCGTACAAGACGTGTTAAAGGGGTGCCAACCGAGGGCGTGCGGCGTTTTCGTCGGTTAGGCGACCAGAGTAACGGTTTTATTCATCGGTGTCACAACTAATCCCGCAATAAATCTCAACAACTGCGTACACCTAAGAGCGAATAGGTTTGGTCGAGGGATTAAAGTCAGCACCGCCATGGCGCTGGATTGGGCAGTGTATGTGCGGGCACCCGCAGAAGCATTGCGGCCTAATCTGTTCCTTACCTAGCTGAAAAGCGCTACCAGGACGCAAAGAATTATTTCGGGCATCATTCTGCAACCAACTTGTCGCAATATACGGTTGAAGTGGTTGCCCCGGATCACCTGATTGGCAGCCCCCGGGGTTTGATTTCGGAAAGTGGCTAAGTGACTGTCAAACACCTCGTCCTGATCGCTGTGTGGCAAAAGGTGACATGTCGGGCTTGGCAAGCCAGAGAACCCGTGTCATTGCAGTGAAACCCGTGCTTTCTGAGAAACAGTGATTGAAGTGTTTAAGGCGCTACGCAACGCAGGCAATTAGGCAGGCCGTAGTGCAGGGCTCCGGATTAATTCCGCCCACCTGGGGATATTTAAAGTGCGCCTAATTCTCTCACACACGGGCGTTTTTCTTCTTTCCGCCTCCATCAGAAAAGCTGCCGCCGCGGCCGGGAATTGAACCCGCGACCTCAGGCTGAGCAGCCCAACGACTTAGCCACTGATCCACTGCGCCGAGTTCTGATAAACCGTAGTTTCTTGTGCGGCCAGCTTGGCGCGCACGCAATCGATCGTTTCCCTGTAGCTCTATTGTAGCTCTATAAAATGCAGATTGTGCGTTTTAGCAAACCATGGCCATATATCTAGCCCGTCGCCTCATATTGTAGCATGGCAAAGTACAAATGAGTTCCAGTGTACCTATTATTCCGAAATGTGCTATCCGAATATTTGAACATCGCTTGTGCGTTTTTAATAGGCATGCATCAGGTCGATACAATATCTTACCGTTTATCGGGTGAAGGAATACGCCAAATAAATTAAACAACTGCCGGGCAACTGTGGATGAGCAGCGTAAAAAGCCCGAATGGTGGAAAAATTAAAAAATATCACGCCATATCCACGTAATGAATGATGATAGTGGGGCGAAGCTCGAGAGGGGGAGATCATCGGTAACCGTAACTCTCCCGTGGAAGTTCGCCCATTACATCATTAAGAAAGACGTAAGACTGTGTGCATACATTGTACAAATCAACTTTTATTTTCGGAGTCAATGCTCCCAGGCACAGACCTGATGAAAGACCCCGCGCCATCGAGGACTACCCCGCACCTCCACCACAATTTGTCACGTAGGATGGGACACAACGGTAACGAAAGAACTACTATTTAGGGCGAACTTGTGCCCGAACATGACCACAGGAAACGAGCAAAGGTCCTTGCGTCTCGTTCGATCTCCGAGAACGACTGTCTGCGTTCGTGGCGTGATCCCTTGCGTGATCTCCCCCTCGCAGTGCACGTGCGCTCGCGCCTCCGTTGACGAACACAGACAAGCTCGCGCTCCCGGTGCCGAGTTTGCGCTGCCGGTTGCAGCCGGTTCTTGCGCGTGCAACGCGGCCCACTTTGCGACATCTCCGAAAGCATGCGGTGGTCAGGTACCACGAGACACAAGGGATGGACAGACGCATGGCTTTAGGAGCTTCGCCCCTAAAAAAAACCAGCTGTAGCAGTGTTTGTGATGACTTTTTACAACCACCTTACCCTGCATATGGCGTATAACCCCGTATGCCCAGCCGACAGTTCTCCAATTAATTGTTTTCATCAAATCGTTTCAGTGCACCGTGTTGTGGAAGACCAAAGGCGGTAAAACCTTGTACCCTACGCACGTGGCAACTCACACGCGTACCTCTTTCACAATGAAGAGCGATTGTATTGATCCCTAGCCAGTCTGTGACAGATCTCAGACTGAGTAAAAAGGAAATTATTACCCCGAGTATTTTGCGGCGCTGTAGCCAAATTTAGGTGATGCGTTAAAGTTCCGCTTGCGATGTCTTCGATGACTACCAGGATTGTGTAGTGACTGCAATAAGGCATGCTTGCACTCACTGCTACGCCACTGTCGTATGTTAACCAGCGTGCTTGTGAACACCCATAATTTCTTCTAAACACTATTTGCTTATGTACTAAAGAGTGCACTGGACGGCACTTATCTGAGATGGTAGTCCCGAAATAATTCCGCTGTCAGGGTTCGGGTGCACGTGTGTGGGTAACGCAGAAAAATGCGCTGTTGCGTAGGCATTTTGTTCGCCGTTCCGGTTTTAATTCACAACAGCGGCTCCATTCTCCGGTGATAAAGCGAAGTTACGGAGAGCAACTGAATCACCCAGGAGTGTTACTGCGATTATATGTCTTCACGCCACGTTAATGATTTACTGTGAGAGGTGTGCCATTGTTGCTTAAGCTATTTTTTTTGGGGGGGGGAGAGAGGCGTGGGGGGAGGCGGGTGGGGGTGTAATAATCCTACAGGTAGCCGGGCCCTTTTGGAGGCTGCGCACCAGTCGGCCCTATAATATCGGTCGGAAAATATTTCTTTGTTTAAATGAATATTTTAATTTGACTACGTATTTTCATACGGTATTATAGAACAACGTTTGTGACTCCAGCATTAAAAACCGAGCGAGTAAAAATCAAATGGCCCCTTGGTGAAACAGGAGCTCTCCTATGAAGGCCTACGCTGGAGTGTTAGCGACATGCAGTGCTACCGCGTTGCCGACATATTTGGGTAATACAAGAGCAGAAGGCCTCTGCCATCCTTTGTGTATTTTCAATAAGCAAAGTGAGACTTGGATGCATTTCCTTTACTTGCATTTTCGTGCGTTTACCTTATAGCCTACTGTGCATGAAACAGCAATTAAATTTGCAGAGGCTAAACAAAACACGATTCCCGCATATGCGCCAAACCATGGTCTTCCGTTCGAGTCCGCTGCAGTCATCTTCGCGAAGTAGGTCGCCAGGTGTTGTGGTTTCACTTCCTATCAACAATTATCTTTCTTTCAGATTCCATACGGTCAAAACAAAACAGCAGTTGCAATTGCCAGATAACTTTGCCCTCGTAGCCTGCTGAGGTAACTGCAAAAGGCTGGATCAGAGCGAGCAAGCAAGAACCGGACGCTAGCAGCGAAGTCAGTGCACCTAGTGAAGCTGCCGTAACCGATGTTACGGTTGTGTCATCATCTGCCACGAGCATCGTGGCCTCAACCCAGACGTTGAGCTCTATGGATTTCCCTGGAATAAAAGGCAAGGACAGCGCTGGGCACTGATGTTAAGCGCAAGTATTAAAGAATTCAACCATTAACGCTTGGTATAGAAGGATAGAATTGGAAATACAGGAATAAATAGACGCCATTGAAGTAAGAGCACGGAAGAAAACTGAATGGCCACTCAGCTTCCCCAATGACTTTTCAGGATGGTAAAACGCGCAAGTTGATAGCGGCTCATGATGAGAGCACTACGGAAATGCTACTGACGTACAAAAGAAGAGAGGCACTGCACGCGCTAACTACATTCATAATTTTTTATTCCACAAGGAAAACATATATAAAGATCTGAAAAGGTACAAATCTTATAAAGCCCAATCAGTTCGCATACGAACCGCCAAGCAAAAGATAAAAACATTAGTGGCACGTTTGTGGACATAATCATACATCCCCGTCTAGAAATTCAGCCTACCTGTATGCGAGCCCCATAGAGCGTTTGTAAGAAGTTCTGTTGGTTTTTGCGATGCAAAACACCCTTTCAACAATGTCGGTGAACCGGTCGCTGTGTTGAAATGGCACGTCAGGGTCTTTGAAGCATGGGATGTACTTCCACTTGCGGCGGCGCGTGTTGAGGCATCGCCATCCTTTACCAAACACATCGAACAGCAGGATAAGGGTAGGCTGTATACGCCCCCCGGCGGTCACTGAACAAAGTACACGTTGTGGCCCGACTGTCACCCCTCTGCCGACGGTTCTCCACCTTCGTTTTTTTTTTCATTTGCGCGGCAAACACAAAAACTTTATTGTGGGTTTAGAAGACCGTAGTTGTGCCATAATTGTTCGACGAACTCATCCCTTGGGATATCTTCGCACATAGGAAATTACCCAGAACTCTTCTTTTGTATTTTCATCTTGGCCACTGCCCACTGGTTCTCAGTTTCTTTATGCCATGACTGACGGCTTCCAGCTCACTATCAGGGCAACGTACCGTCCCCCGGAGCCTCTGCGTTCACTGAAAGAAGTTTTCACCAACGGTGTGTAAGCAGGACTTTTTCTGATTCCATTGAAGGCACTATTTTAGAGTCCCACTGTTAACCAAATCAGCCTTTCCGGAGCTATATTTCAACGAAAAAGTGCACGAGCGAGGCATAAAGGTACAGCGGACATGCCCGAGTAGAAAGCGAAGATTTAAACCCACGAACTGCATTTGTCCACTCACCTGCTATCTGAACATGACAGACAACAAACCACAGGCTTTCTTCTCAAAACTTCTAATGTTCTGTGCCTGCATTCTTCATATACATGCTCGTGGGTAAAGAGGAGGTAATCATCAATATTCCAGTACACTCATATGCTAAGCTGCCAGTTTGTGGTTCAGTACCCTGGCTAAGGCACTAAATAATTCTTGCTTAGCCCCGCTGCTGTCGCTAAACCGAGTTATTTTACCCCACTTTCGCAATGACAAAACAGATTTTATGCTCATCCGTCAATCAATAAGTGGCTATACGTCATATGTTTACTACTTCAGGCGAATTCGTATTCGAACTCGGTTACGTATAGCTACTGCTACCCAAGACGACATTGTGAGAGATACCACAAATGTAAAGAAAGGGCAGACCTAACACATACGCTATGGGTTTGCCCACCGGCTGTTATCCCGGTGCGCATTTTGACTCAGGCACAGCAATGGGAAACCTATTTGCTATGCTCCGACCCAGCGGATCAAGTATGGGCAATCCCGCTGGCCGGGGACGCTGCTGGAGCCCAACGGTGACGACTAGGATCACCAGCCACTCCCAACAACGTTATTTCTCTCTCTTTCTCTCCAGTGCACGCTGTGAATATTGCTGGAATGCTAAGCTGTAAACCCCCCCCCCAACCCACGTGACATCAGTGGAATTCCCATACTGTGGCTTTACCAACAGGGAAACCAGAGACTGGCAGCCGCTCCCTTGGTTTTGTGGTGGCGTCGTCTATGCAACCGAGTGACTGAACGCAGCAGTGAAGTGAGAAAGAAAATGTAAACGAGAGTCTCGCGAAGGGTGAGAAGAGCAGGAGGGCGGAACGCGGGTCTGACTCTTCCACTGCTTCCCCCTCGATCTTGTCTCATCAGTCGCCGTAACAACCCTGACACTATTCCGAGACGCTCTTCCGTTCGCCGTTAAGCCAGAGAAACTGAACGCTGTTATCATACAGTATGGGGTTTGCAGTTCACACGAAGGCTTCCAATGAGTGCAGGTTGTAGACCAGCCGGTGTGCTCGTTTAATACACCATCTGCCTCCCATTCTTCTCGTGCGGGTGTACCTTAGTTGTTGAGACGCCGCGTTCTCACTCAGTTTATATATTCGGGTCGAGGTTCGAGTCCTGTCGGTTCTGATAATTTCTTCCATTTTGCCTCAGAGTTTTATGCCGACGCGGACACGAAAAGTTTCTTGGCTGGTAAGGTATACTGCTTCGCACTAAAAAGGGCGCTTTCATAAAGGCACAGAGTGGCTCCAGCCAGTGTGCGATAGCAGCAAGCACTTAAGAACAGTGCTCCAGCTTGTGCTGTTGCAGCCACTACAAGGTCCAAAAGATAAAAGTAAGGATGCGAGACGTCCCAGAAGTAGGCACGCTATCAGTGCAAAGGTGGGATAATTAAATTATAGTGAACAAATCTGTGTTCAATTCAACAATGTAGGGGTAATAAAGGTAAGTAGTGAAGAACACCACCATGTCCCCTCAGCCGAATCCCTGCTCCGCAAGTGACAGCTTTCACATTCAGTGGAAGTGCTTTGAATGTTTACTGCGAAGCAGTATACAACTACCGGCCAAGAAAACATTCGTGTCCGCGTCCGCATCAGTAAAGGACTTTCAGGATAAATAAAGATTTTTACTGGCCCCGCCTGACACCGAACATAGAACCGAAAACAGAAAAGGAGGGTGAGCCCATGGTCTTGCTACTAACGTAAGCTCACACTGGAAGACCATGAAATATACGGCTTAGTGAACGAGAACAGCAGCGGCTCTACCGTCTGTGTTAACCCAAAGCCCTCGTAAGATTTGCAACCCGCATAGTATATGATAATGGCGCTTACGTGGTCTGGGTTAGCGGCGAACGAACAGCGTCTGCGGAAAGTGCCAGGCCCTTTGCGGTGACGTATGAAACAAGAGTGAGCGGAGGTAGCAAAAGAGCCATACCCCGTGTTCCGCCTCCCTCCTCCTGACACCTCGCCAGACGCTCCTCTCTGTTTTCTTTCCGCCATTGCAGTATCGTTTGATAACTGTAGCGTTTGGTTTGGCCACCGCCGCGAAACCCAGATAACGGCTGCAAGAGTCTGCGGTTTTCCTGTTTGTGGAGCCACATGCCTGGATTGAAATGACGTCACATGAATAAGTGTTACGGGTGTCACTTGCAGCTTCGCAGTCCAACCACCTTCAAAGCGTGGATTAGAGTCAATTTTTTGAAGAACCGGGATGGAAAGATATCTGTCAGCGAGCATGCTATTTTAACCAAGAAGTTTTTCCGTCAAATTCTACTTCATAGGGCTAAGCGTGAACCTGGGATGGCAGAGCTCTTTCACCGCCGCAGTTGTTTCATCGACGCTCTAGACGTACTCAGCGCTGCGTACGTTTTGCCTTATGCGAAGTCGACCGCAAGAAATATCGGACATGTCGAGTATGCGGGGAGAATCACTGTCGCTAAACCGTAGAATATCATGAGCTCATATCTTTTTTTGTCAACACAGGACCCTATACGCCTCGAGCGCGGCCTGTAGGGGCGCCACTGAAATCCCCCTAGCGGTCCGTTTCGAAAGCAGCCGCGGGAGTTCGCGCCCCGCTCCCCATTGCCGCCGCTGTTTTTGCGGCAGGTTCACGACTGAGATTTACGGTTTGTAGGCGTTTTAAATCCATGTTTATGTAGAGCAGTCACTCTGTTCGCAAATTCGGTGTGTTTACGAGAATGTAAATGTTTCTGACGTGATTTTAGTGTGGCATATTCGGTCTGTATAAGCGCCAGGTGTCTGCCACAGGCCAGCGTCGCGGAACCGGCGTATGACGGATCCGATTGTAGTTACTCTGACCTTAATTTACTATCCGTGCCTCCGTAACCACCGGTTCCTCAGATGTTCATGCTACGGCTATACACTACGATTTAAATCGGTTTTGTGCGCTTACATAATCAGCGGAGCACTCATACCTGACAGCACGCCAGTTACGTTTGCCAATTTATACCTCAGATATTGATCACCATCATTTACAAGCCATTCTGTGTTAATTTCGGGAATATTCAACAAAAGTACGATGGACAATGCACAATTGTACTCGGGGATCAGCACACGACAGAGTCGTCTTGTCGTGAGGTGAGCGCCCAGCAACATTCATCTGCTACATATATCCTCTGCGAGCAGCGCGCGGACAGGCTTAGAATATAATCCGCGTCCGCGACTTAATGCTTCTTCGAAATATCGTCATATGGCACAGGGAGCCTGCAGAATAAAGCAGAAACCGAAATCAGAGGGCCTTATCGCATACCACACTCTTCCAACGACCCCTTTCATAGCTAATTGTTAAACAGCCTACCCTGTATACTTCCAAAAATGCGTCCGCCGTACGATCAGCTCTTCGTTGAAGTAGAAAAACAAAAGGAAAGTGAACGCGAGATTTGTGCGTGGGATTACTATACTGTTCATTGCTTGATTCCGCTCCGCATTTGTACACAGCGTTCCCCTCGCCTCCCCCCCCCCTATGTATCGCGAAATAGCAGTGCATTTCGCGTATATATAGTTGGTCTGGTGAACCCTACCTAACTTAAGTTTCGACGAACATCTTTAGCATGTCAAAAGGTGCACTGTTTTTTTTTCATTCCTGTTTTCACTTCCGCACTTGCACAGCATTTATTTTTCCGTGGTTTCATTAACTTGCCTTGGTTGTTGCTATAAGGCGTGTGTGGGCAAATATTTAACGACGCACTGATTTAGAATATACTTAACATTTTCGTATTTTTTATATTCTTACAAAAGGCATAAGTTATTGTCCGGGATTGGGTAATCATATCCCCGAAACATATTTTTCTGCAACGTATAGAGGAACGAAGCTGCATTCGTTGTCCACGCTGCAAAATGAAGCCAACCTCTCACTACGCCAGTATCAGGTCTAAACGAGGCGACAGTAGAATTCATCTGTGCCTGACGTAATTGGAGGTGACAGGGGTGATATGCTGCTACCGTCGCCGACGCCTGGAAGAGCGGCGACGAAGTGCGAGGAACCGCCTCCACGGGTAGCTCTTGCAGGCGATCGCGTACTCTACGAAGACGCAGCTGCTTTTTAAGTGACCTAAACGTACTCTTTGCTTATAGACGTCACCATAACAAGTTTTTCTAGGGCGCGGGAAGGCGAAAAGAAGCAAAATAGAACCAAAACACTGCACGAGCCCCTATAGCCACGCAGCGCAAATCCCGTCAACGCCGCGGAGAAGAGGCGGCAGGCGGCGCAGCGATCGCGAAGCTCGAGGCGTATAGGACTCCCACCGCTTTACACTACCTGACAGTCGGTTTTTCATCCCACTGTGCAGCGCCACCTCCGGGCGCCTAAGGTGTATAATGTTTTTTTCGTTCCAAAAGGAATCGCTGCTTTCTATCGGTTCGTCCACCACACGACGCGCGGTTGTTATCTTCTGGTACACTTTACCATGGCTGAGAATCGTATAGGGGAGGTCTATAAGATAAACACCGGTGCCTAATTTTTTTTCTGTGAGTGCGGCGGGCTATTCTAACATACAACGTCCCAGGCATGCGTCATTCACGCGGGCTTTCTCAAGCGGCCGCTCTTTTCCGCTATACAAAACTCCTCCCCGGTTTTCTTGTCCTTTTGTATAGGTTCGAGTCACTCGAAGCCAATGAAGCACCCCTCCCACATCCTCCTTCCGGTCTCCATTCTCACCTCTCACACACTTCGCCTTACCTTTACATACTCTCGTGATTACTTGTACAAAAATCTGTTCCCTCAAATTATTCTAATGCTTTTTATAGCTGGCAATCTTTTTCCTACCACAGCGCGCAATGTTTTCTTGGTGTTCCATTGCTTGTTGAGCCTGGAACAGCACGAATGTTAGCTCTGTTTTTTTGTGCTTGATTTTATCCTGAAAGCGTGTCTCGAGACTCTCTGAGAACACCTCAAATGAACGCGCATGCAGGTGTTGTCAACTAAGACGTCGTACCTACCTAGTCATTCGGTGCTCCCTAGCTAATCGAGCCCAGGGCCATGTTACTCTGAAGGGAAACGGCATATCGTGAATGACAGATGCCTGGACGCTAATACCGTAACCCTTTCCATGCTACAAATTAGAAATTCCCGAAGAATATCGACTGAAGCTCCGAAAGTCGTGCAGGTCAAGGCTGCATGCAATTCAGACGTTCGCTGGCTGCTTCGCCGGAACTTGCTCTATGTGCTGTGACCGCTGGTTACCACTGTCCTCGTGGCTAAGTCGTGCAGTGGAGCCATCGCCATTGAGGTGAACGACGCAGAATGCTCATGATTGAAGTATTGCGCGGAGACTGCTTCAAGTGGACACCGGCTTCCTACATAACGCAATCGATTATGACCCACAAAGCTACGCTCGAGTGCCCCCGTTCAAGACGACGGTTTACATTGGGTAGCGTTTACTTTGGTGCCCCTATTTTGCTTTGTATGACTTATGGAAGCACCCGAAAGCACTTGAGTAATGACTCAACAATTTTCGGTCACATGACACGCTTGTCAATTTGCCTGTTGGCTGCCCCTGTTGGCCACAGAGCAAGGGGGCCATCGCCGACCCGCTGTTGCTACACGGGCCTATGGGGAGTTCCGCAACCGCTGTACATTCACTAACTCTGCCGTGTAATGAGATGGTGTTCGACGGTTGCAAATTTCGCTGCTTGTTCCTTTGCTCTTTCAGCTGCTTCCTCCCGCTTGTTTATCATTATGCGCGTGGCTAGAACATAAAATATATTCTTTACGTCCTTGCTAACACATGCTCATGAAATCTCTTAGGTGATTCCCACAGTTGTTCGTCATGCTGCATGTATTCTCCAATAAATATTGACTGGGCACCACTCTTCATCTGCTTGGATCTGACCGACGCTTTATGGATTCGTTGGGATGTACTTGTCATGAGGACCAAAACAAAATCCACGGACTTGGACCTTGTACAATTCGTGAATTGTATGTTGGACGCAAATAGCGAAGTTATAAGACTTACCTGGATAATAATGTGGTATTGTGACAGCGCCATTTGTTTAGGCAGAAGACACGCAGCTAAATATAGAGAAGCAATAAAATGCGCTAGTGTACATTTTATCTCCCTACTTTCGTAATTTAAACGTTCAATTTACTGCTGACAGGATTGCTTTATTGCGGTCAGGGACGTTTTTTTTTTGGCGCACCATGACAAATTTATTCACACTGAAACATTCGTTAAAGAAATATTCATCTTGCTAGCAGTCGGTTTGCTCAGAAGTTGGGTTTTTCTATTTGAGGGAGCGTATGGCCTTTCCGGACAACTGCTATTGCAGGTTATTGCGAAAGCCGTATCGGTCTCATTCGGCGGTGCAAATGTTTAGAGTAACGCTGATATAGATGTTTTGTAAGTCAGAACACTGCAGTCAGAACTATTAGTAGCCCTTCCACACTCCTGCTTCGAAAGACAGTCAGCCGATAATAACAGTCGTGGTTCCGGCCACAGCTTTAGTCTTGCTACCCATTTCTTCCTGTAAATCTGCCATAACTTAGCGGTGAAGTGATGCGGCCTTGTACGTGTGGGACTTCCTGTGGAGGGTCCCATACACCAATGGGGCACCCAAATTACTGAAACGACCTACAGGCTTGATCAGCGAGCGTCAACCCCCTGCAGAGGTAGTTACGGCTGTCATACGTAAAGTTTTTTGACGGGCTGTAGAATGCAAACGAGAGGGCAGGATACCTCGACGACGCCAGTACAAATGGCCTTGGAGCAAACTTCTGAATGTTTTTTTTTCGCAATTGCAGAATGGTCTTAATACGCAAAACTTTGTTTTTGGCGGCATCAACTAATGATTAGCGTTTTGTGAAAAAAACACTCAAAAGAAGCTTACGTAAATAGCCCTGAAGAAGTCTGTGTCAGAAAATATTCTTTATTAAATTGATGTGCCATGCCTTTGGCTCCATCGAGCAGCATGGATATATAAATAATAATAAATATTGTAGCGTTCTCTACAATTTGTATCCCACCATTAGTGGCTGAGGGTGCCGGTACTAGGTCTTTCTCAATACGGGAATTTCTTTCAGTTCCAACGTTTGTGTTGGGTGGCACCCACGGAAAAGAAGATTTTGTGACCGCTTGAGAGGACTTGGGGGGCTTGCAAGACAGGAGGGCTTCACAATTGACACTCCATGATAAATTATCCACAGTGACTGGAAAAATAAAATAGGGAGACGGTTTTTCACCGGTCATATTCCCGTGCCTAATAATGCAGAGGTAGGCGCATCATTACGAGATGTCAATGCAACCAGTCAACTCAACAAACAGCAGTATATGAACATACTATCTTGATATCCCAGAGTGTTTACAATTTTTATAAACAAAAATAATCACATTTTTGCCTTCTGACTCATGACAAAGACACAACAGAAAAATATCCTGCTTCAATATTCCTCAGTACTTCTGCCAACGTGTCGCGACAAAAGTGAGGTAATATTAGAATTCCCGTAAAATTACCATAACATCCAACAGGTCAAGCTGAATAGGCAAGGTACATGTTAGCTATTAGAAAACGTAGTTTTTTCTGTGGCCAGAAATGAGCTACTTGTATGAGCTGCGAATGCGGGAATCAATGTTCTTTCTGTTAGCCGTTAATTGAGTTGATAACACGCTGCTGTTCCTTGCTAAATAACGAAGAGTACATCCGGGCAGATTCGCCGAGGTTCACCACATTCATTACTTTATTTTGCAGAAAAAAATGCTGTTAAATAGAATGCTGTGGTGTGCGCGCACCGTATGTTTGCGAGTCAAGGCAGCTGTCATTTTCCGGGTTGGTGTTTTGAAGATGTAAATATGCGTGCGAAGAGCAGCTCTGTTTTAGTGTCAGCGTGAATGCGGAGTTTGACACTTACTTCGGTTTTAAAACATAAATGGGGTATTTTTATTAAAACTGTGTATCTCAAGCAAAACATTACTCTTCACAGTTTATCAATTGCCAGTAAGATATTCTTCAGGGTGTCTGAACCCGCTTTCGTGCTAAGGCGCGGAAAGCTTGGCGATAGGTAAAGAAGGCTTCTTTTCTACTACATTTAATTTGCGTGCTTTTCTTCGATCTTTTTCTCTCTTTGTTGCGCGAAGTACCTTGCCAGAGATTTTGTTACACCGTTGTTACACTTCTTTTGCTTGAGTTTATTCTTATCCAAACGTGTAGATATATCAGTGCATGAGAGGTATCACGGCATTTACGGGTATTGAGATCTGCCGGCGTTTCTCAGGGTGACAACCTAGCTCTATATACTTTCCCCTCTATGTAACGTTCCAGCACATGAACCAGTTAAAGCCACACACATTCGATAGAATAATGGGGAAACGAATTCGTTCTAAGCATTCATTGATTTCTCCTTAAACACTATAATGGGAACACGATTAAAACGGTATTTTATTTGCTTATTCTGGCCTCATGCTAAAGCCACTGTAAGAACGAGTGCGGTACTGACAACGCAGCCAATGAAAGTCGAAATTACTATGAGGAAGACAAGAATGCCATTGATGACGCAATTAAAACGTGCCAAACTTTCTGAGTGTAAATTTGTGCCTGTTGGTTCCCTAAGACATATATTTTCATTCACAGCAAAAATTATCAAGAGCAGTAATCATTCTCAGAATAAGTGAACTAAGGATAATGAATATCATGATTGTGGGTGACGCGAATATTTTTCAATTTTTGTAGGTAACAAACGAGATGAAAAAACTGCGCTGGAAAAAATGCAGTTTATCTACCGACGCACAACACAGCCGTAATTGTGAAACAAGTTTTGAAAACTTGGCTGGCTCTACGCGGGAAAAATAAAAAAAAAGGTTTGCGCTGGCTGGATGTGTGAAAGAAAGGCTAGGGAGCCGCTCAGACCAGGAACCGTATAGCAGACAAGAATTCGACAGAACGAGAACAAGAAGAAACAGTTGTCAACGTCATTGGTGTAATTCTAAGAAGATGTCGGAGAAGCCTACTTTGAAAGCTTTTTCCTGGCTTGGAAACGGGGCCTCCTTGGGAACGGGGCCTCCTAAGCTCTCCTACAACTCAATTTGCCCGCATTCCAGGCATGCAAGGCTCTCGTGCAAGGGCTCGTAACGATGACAAATTGACGCATGTTAAGAGGCGAGCATAAGCAGTCTCAGACCAACTCGTATTACTCCTAATTTTCTCTCCTAATTTAACAAGAATATGCTGCGGGGATCGTAGGCGTGTACATTCCACACTAAATTGTAAACAGACGTACCTGACTTGACAAGATGCGTTCGAACTTCCAATTGAGTTTACCACGGCTCCTGTTACTAATATGTTGTTGTGCGTTTGTGCTGGTTCTCCTACAATGTCCCGGTGGCCCCTTTGGGCGAGGGGGGGGCGGCGGAAGTATTGTTGGCGACTGTTCACTGTAACCAGTAGCCCAGTTTTTGTTCATCACAAATAAGGGGCACTAAATAGGCATTCGAATGTCACAATACGAAGCACCTAATTGCTAGATTACGTGTTCACAGCGTATACAAAATATTTGACATTTGCATAAAGCAGATCCCGCACAAAAAATGCAAAAGGCTCCATTTGTTTTCTCATTGACCGGCCGAACGTCGTCGCCATTCAGACCCAACTGACGTAAACATTCTACCAGCCTTCACGACGCAGGTGGCGCTGAAACCAATGTTGTCGTTCAATGTCTTCATACCTTAACTGCGGCAGCCAATCAGTATTGCCGGGTCAGTGAGAACACGCTTGTTCATGTTTCGAAAGTTTCGGTGAGCGCCACCTCTATGCCACCGCTGTACCGAGCGTGGCGTAGGTCAATCGGGAGCGTAGCTACGGTGGCGTAGCTACGCGCGTGGGCTCGTAGCTCAGTCGGTGAGACAACGGGTTGCCGCTCCGTACCTCGATTCATTCCAGTTTTGATTCCTGGCGGTGCCTGAAATACGAATATCATTGAAGTATTAATACACAGGAGTTAGTGTAGACATCGCGGAGTATACTAAGTTCCCCAAGTCACTTTTCTTTCGCCTACTTCAGGTTGCACATAGTCAACCATTTCGTGCCAAGCCACTTCTGTTTTCTTGCGGAAATCAATAGCCTGGAAGAGACGAAAGATGCAAAGGAACTTTCACACATATAACTGCTTGTGTAGCATACTACGCGCAGTGTATATGCGACAGAGTCTTCAAAACTATATCACACCGATTCACGGCATAAATAAGGGGGACTAACTGCCTAATTCTTCGCCCACTGTCGCCATTTACACATTCCTATAAAGCACTTAAAATTACTCCCGTACTACAACACAGCCATTTGATGGCTGCGCGTTGAATAAAAATTACCGTTTAGGCGGTGCTTTGTGAACCAGATGTACGCCTATTATCCTCAACAACTACATCTTTTAGAATGTGCTAAAAAAAGCAGAACAATAGCAAATAATACTTTTCCCGAAAGGCCGAGAAGGGAACGGCAGGCGTCCTCCTTTTTCCTTCTGGCATTCACATCATTGAGGATTGGCACCGCACGTCTCAAATTTGCAAGAAACTCTGTTCACTAATGCTGTTTCAGATCCGATGAAAACCTGAAAACGGCCTCCTGGAATTTCCCTTCACTAAAATATTCTTGTCTCGTGCTTTCTAATGCTTTGTAGGGTGCTGTTACAGAAGTGGAATTTTGTTTTCGGTTAAAGGAAATTAATAAAAATATGTCTTAGCCTCCTTATAAAGGCAAAAAGTCTCTCTCTTTCTCTGTTGTTTTGTCTGGCTCGACCCGAACCCAAGAAGAAATGGAGTGCTGCGTGTGTTGTAAGTAACCATCATCACGGATACCTAGGAGGCTACACTACAAAGGTTCAGCCATGCTAGGAAGGCTCTTGTTGAAACAAAAAGCACTCCCTCATCAGAAAAGGCCCTTGTCACCCTGGTATAATGGATCACCCTCACTTCTCATTGCTAATCAACTCACGTCACGGCCCTCAGTCCCCGGCAGCTACAGAGCACCTGTCCATGTTGCCCTTCGGAACAGCGATACAGCAAAGGCTGCTCAGTATCTTTGGGTCCAAAGAGGCCGCCATTGGAACTTGACCCTAGCAACGTTCAATGTACGCACTCTGCCTAGCTCGGGACGTTTTGCTGTATTGCTAGAAGGGCTCTCGACATTAGGTGGGATAATAAAGGGTTAAGTGAAGTTACGAGGACAGGAAAAGGCTTCATGGAGCTCACTAGCGGGCATATTCTTTTGTACAGTGGTCCAAAAGGGAAGAAAAGCATGGGGTGTGTTGTTTATTTCACAGCGAAATAGTAAGAAACGTGGATGAGTTTTTCAGCATTAGTGAGAGAGTTGCGGCTGCTGTGATCATCAGTAATAATCGATACAGGTTAAACATAGTGCAGTCCTGTGGGCCGAACAAAAAGCTACAATGATAAAGTTGTAGACCTCTTCTACGAGAAAGTCGGTTCAGCAATAAAGTAGGCAATGATGCAGTTCCAGATTGTGATGGCACATTAAAACGCAAGCGTCGGTAAGAAGCGAATCGGGGAAGGGTCAGTTGGAAAATTCGGAATAGACTGTCGCAAGAATCGATGAGATGCGCGGATGTGATGTGCAGACAGAAATAACATGAGATCGAGGAACACATTTTTATAGGAGATAGGAAATCAAAGTCCTGGTGGTAAAACAAAAAAAAAACTCAGTTCAGTTTAGGTGAGAACCCGGCTATCGTACCCGACGCAGAGGTGCTAAATAAAGAAAGATTCGGAACCACGTTCGTAGCATGGTTGCTTACAAGCTAAGGCTGAATGTCTGAAGAGGAAGAAGAAAACTCGCGAAAACTAAGAAACCCTCCATGAAGTTAGTAAGAGCCAGATCACAGGAGTTTCAAAACCTCCACAGAGGAAATTGTCTCTTCTGAATGAGCAGAACCAGGTCAGTGTAGGTTTGCATAAATTACTACCTGATATTCGCCCTCAGTGAATCAGCAAAACATAGGGAGAAACAACATGTAGGGCGCAAACTGGAAGACTAAATAGGAAAACGAAGCAAATAAATGCCAGAATTGAAAAAAAACGTGCTGTCGAAAGCAGTTAACAAAAGTAAAACAAACGACATTCGTGCACCTAACAAGGCAGTGATTCAGCAAACGATGCAAATAGGGGGTTAGATTCAAAACAATTGAGACGAAGGACGCAGACAAAGTCAGTACGCAGACAATTAGAGACGACAAGGGAAACATTACGCACAAACCGGACGAGATAATAACGGTAGCATAACGATTCTGCGGCAGGGTCAATGCTAGCGATGTGGGTGAGTTGCTGAAATTACAGGCTTAACTTTCGATGTCCCACTTTTAACTAAAGAGGAAGTTTAAAAGGCTCCCAAAGGCATAAGAAGAGGCTGGAGGCAACGGCGTAACGCTGGATCTTTTGAAGGAAGAGGGATATACTGTAAGTAAAGTTTGCTGTACTATTTTGGGAATGCTTAGAATCCAGAAATTACGCACGCCCCGAAAATCCCCAACATAGTTCTTACTCATAAGAAGGGAGGTCCCAAGGACCTAAAGTAATACAGACCCATCAGCCTACTCTGAGTTGTGTATAAGCTGTTTACCAAGGTTATAGTTAGCCGAATAAGTGGCAGCCGGGATGTCCAGCAACCCCTATGAAAGTGTGGGTTTAGAGAAGGGTACTCCGCCAGGGATGACATCCATGCTGTCAATCAAGTAAGAAAAATATCCGCAGAATACACTTAAAATGGCATTGATAGACTAAAGTAAAGCGTGTGATTCTGTACTCACCGAATACACGCTCGAAGCACTGAACGACCACAGAATAGAGAAAACCCAGACAAGATTTTTAAAGACATAAAAGGAAAGCACGGGCAGAATAATACTGCCCAAGTAAAGGGATTAGTTCCCAAAGGAAGTGAGACAGGTAGATACAATATATTCAAATCATTTCAGAGCACTTCGGAGGGGCTTCAAAAAGCTTGAGGGGCAAAATGTAGGATTATGAATAAACTGGGTGCCGTGTGTCAAGGGCACCCCGCTGAAGGGATGCATAAAAAAAAACCCGAAAAGGAAAAAAAGAACAAAGAAACGGCCATTTGACGTGCGCACCACGAACGCACCAATGAACGAACGCCGCGCCGAAACATCAAGGCATCAAGAGCAAATATGAAAGCGTACTGGTCAACCAATGAGAGAACGCCGCGCAGGAGACAGGACCATATATAGGTACGAAAAGGCGATACGCCAAGCAGAGTGTGCCGCGAGGAAGCCCAGAGGGTTTAAAAGCAGGACGTACAAAGAGCAGAGGGAATGCAAGGAACCAGGCGGCGGAAGGAGCACGTGAACGCCAGGGAAAGAGCCAGGAGGACGCGTCAGGCCTTCGAATATGTCTACCAAGCCCGGCCGGAGCGGACCGACTTCGAATCAGCTGCGGCATCCTAGGCGCACCACTAACCTGTGTCTTCGTGGCCCTAGCGGCGGTGGTCGGGCACCAGCGGCCAATGTGCACGCTCCGTCCACCATCGCTTCGACGGCCCCGAAAAGCTACGTTCATGCCGAGATCTACCTAGGACCTCCAAGGGCTTCAGCTACCAGGGGGTAGCCACAGAGGAAACGTCAAGATGCACGCAGCCCACGCAGTCCAATGAACGACCAAGAACATCGTACGCCAGCATGGAAGCCAGACGAGTACGGCTACCATCCAGTCGCATCCCCGCAACGGGTGCGACACGTCAGCGGCAATGACAGCGGTGCCTGTTCATTAGGGACAGAGTCGTAGGACGGATCTAGGGAGTTGTGGTAGGAAAGAAAATTACTAGGGCTCGGTGTAAGGAGTGTATATCAACTAATTGTGTAGAACTTTATTGTAGATAATTTTGGGTTTTGCTTTGAATTCCATTTCGAGATAGTTTAGGTTTCATAGCTATCGGGTGCGAGCAATTGATTTAAGAAGTTTGGTTTAGGGTTTTTTTCAAATGTGCAAGAAATGTATGTTTTGTTAAACACGTCAAACGCTTTCCTGTGTCCATCTGTATGAGCTGCCACACACTAGTCATTTCACATTTCTGAACGACATAGTCTTGCTGAGTGAGACCGCAGGACACCTGCAAACAATCATTGAGGAAGTACAATAAAAAAGCATGGAGTTGGGCAAAAAATAAATATGAATAGATGTAAAGTAATGAGATTAAAACACGCCAAAAGCGTTCTCTTCAGCTTCAAAGACAAAATGCTCGAAGAAATAAAAGAAAATGATTACCTTGGACAAATGGTTAGTGCGTACTTCAATCACTACCGAGAAATTCGGCACAGAAAAGGTATGGGTTGGGGAGCACTGAGCAAGCAGTCTAAAAATATGAAATGTAATCTATCTTTGTCACTCAAAAGAAAAAGTCACAACCTGTGCATGCACGTTGTTTTGATATACGGAGCTGAAACTTGGCACCATAATAGACAACTAGTAAGCGAAATGAGGTCGGTTCAACGGACCATGAAGCGGATAATGTTAAGCTTAGAATTCAGTGGCAGAAACGAGCTACCTATATCAGAGAACAAACTAGAGTAGATGTCATAGCTCAAATAAAAAAAAAAGAAATGGAGTTGAGCTGGCCATGTACTGAGACAAACCGACAACCGGTGGAAGAGTTATTGTAACAGAGTGGACATCACGAGATGGGTCTAGAGGAGGGGGAGAGCCAATCTTCCGGGGGAAGGATAAAGCCAGGAAAACTGAATGTAAACCGTGGGCTCGAGCAGCGCAGGATAGTGCGCCTAAGTTGCATGATCATGATAATGATGACGATGATACACACATAGAACTTTCAAAACAGTCATTTCAAAACCTGCGAATAGAAGTTGAAGTCATTGTAAACACCGCAACTCTTTATGCTCGGCTTTATCGGATGGCGTTCAGCATCTAAATTTCGCACGTTGAAGTCAAGCGTTTTAATCGTGGCTTCAACATATCGACAATTTGTATTTATTTATTTATACACCTGCACGCAGGACGAGTATTTTCTTTCTTAGAACTACTCCAGATTCAGAAGTTTTGTTACAGAACGCCCTAAAGAGTTTTTTGAACATGCTTTGAGGCTGTTTTAGTGGTTTTCATTCAGTTTTTTTAAGGGACAAGAAAAATTTCCTCGTTGTATTTCTTCCGATTTTTTCTTGTGTCTCATTAAATTAAGGTACTATTTGTTCTACTTGAGTTGTTCTTATTTTTGGACTTACACATGTAAGAACAACTACCGAACACGCTAGGCTAGTGTGAACTGACCTGCGACCAAAACGTTAGGAGAGAAATAGAGAAACGAAGAGGACAAAATGGCATTTTGAAAGCGACACGCCGCCTCTTCTACCGTTCTTTCCTGTATAGGTAGCGGCGGCCCGCAGCAATTCTTTCTGTTTCTTGAGTGGGCGACATTATATCGTCCGCCACCGTATATATCGGGAGCCTAACCCCGAAACCAGAGTGCCTGCATGAATAATGCATTAATTTAATGGTGGCGCAATGCGGAGAAAAAATGCCTTCGACCGCAAGAAAGTGGGGTCAAAGGTATCGGCAACCCACTGAAACGAAGTAGTGAGAGCTATCCTTTTTTGAAAGTTCCCAAAACGAGAGTGCGGTAAGCAGAAAAATTAATGCCGCATGTAAACTGACACGGTTCTCTCTGCCTCGGCAAGGTGTCCGTGCTTGAGGGTGCAACCGTTCAGCTGTACGTTTAACTTTGTATTTAACCCAACGAAGACTATAGTACACAAGTTGTTGAAAGGCGAATACCGGCATTAGAGGAAATGCAATACTGTTTAAGCAATTCTTCTTGGTCAAAATGACAAAAAACATGTTTTGATATCGAAAGTACTGTTTTCACAGAGAAAGAAGTAAAGAGACTGCATATGTAGATCTCTAATAGAAATTTTACCAAGGACATTTAGCCTATATAAAGTCCATGAAATACACAACCCGCATCTAAAGCTCGCTGAGGCGTTAAACATATGGGTTGGGAACTCTAAGGAAGCGGAATTTAAAGAGTTATCCACGATGCAATTTATGCTAGTGTATTCCGGTGTCTCGTGTAGTTTTATTTTACAGCGAAGCTCTGGTTGCTCGTTTCATAGTTTTATCGTGACCTCCTTGTGCGAAAGGCAGGTGGAAACTGAAAGAGAAAGGCAACGTGGATAAACCGTATTCTGGAGGAGCTCAAAAAGGACGCCAACCCTCCTTCTTCCAAAAGAATTTCCTATTGCCATTTGATACACAGTCGCTTTAAGACCCCGGTGCGAACGCGTGCACAACTAGACTCAGGTAAACCAGGTTACATACCGCTGGAAACGGAACACATCCCCCCGTCACCTACCAGACCAGATGCCTACACGGTCGTAAAAACTATCTGGGAACGTCACCCTGAAATACTCTTATGTATTACGGAGACGATTGTCTTTTGGACTCAATAAAACAGAAACCTTGTCGGTCTTTTCATCAATTACCCACGCTGCAAAAGTTGAAAGAACGCACTTATCAGAAGGGTTGATTGGTGTATGTTAATATGACAACGTTCCCTGTTACTGCTGCCTGTTTCCCTGTTCCAGCTACTTTAGTCAGAGAGATGAGCTGTGGAAGAGGAAGATAAAGGGGAAGAAAGAGATCGCGAGACAGATATATATATATATATATATATATATATATATATATATATATATATATATATATATATATATATATATATATATATATATATATACAGAAATAAGGGTTGGCAGTCGAGAAAACCTCGGAAAGCAAAGGGGAGGATGTGGTAGATCATTGAAACAGATTAAGAATTTGGAAAGAAAGAAAGAAAGCGAAGAAAAAATGCCCGCCAGGTGGGATCCGAACCCACGACCTCCAGAATACCGGTCTGGTGCGACAACCACTACGCTACCGGCGGGGCGATTTTCCCATTCACTTTCTGGGGTATTTATGTTAGGTATGTTTGTTTCCTATGCTTGGGGGTGGTAGCCAGCGCCATTCGGACTAATCGGGGTAAAGGGGACCTTCTTTTTAACCCCCGGGTCGTGACTCGAGTGTCTACGACATGTCCAGAGTGGTCGACCAGCTTTGAACCCTCTTAAGCTCCCTTTGGCAACAAGACTGCCAGAACAGAGGCCCTCGCTATGCATGTAGCGAATCAGAATAGGAAATGAGGGGCTCGTTGAAAATAACACAGAAATAAGGGTTGGCAGTCGAGAAAACCTCGGAAAGCAAAGGGCAGGATGTGGTAGATCATTGAAACAGATTAAGAATTTGGAAAGAAAGAAAGAAAGCGAAGAAAAAATGCCCGCCAGGTGGGATCCGAACCCACGACCTCCAGAATACCGGTCTGGTGCGATAACCACTACGCTACCGGCGGGGCGATTTTCCCATTCACTTTCTGGGGTATTTATGTTAGGTATGTTTGTTTCCTATGCTTGGGGGTGGTAGCCAGCGCCATTCGGACAAATCGGGGTGAAGGGGACCTTCTTTTTAACCCCCGGGTCGTGACTCGAGTGTCTACGACATGTCCAGAGTGGTCGACCAGCTTTGAACCCTCTTAAGCTCCCTTTGGCAACAAGACTGCCAAAACAGAGGCCCTCGCTATGCATGTAGCGAATCAGAATAGGAAATGAGGGGCTCGTTGAAAATAACACAGAAATAAGGGTTGGCAGTCGAGAAAACCTCGGAAAGCAAAGGGGAGGATGTGGTAGATCATTGAAACAGATTAAGAATTTGGAAAGAAAGAAAGCGAAGAAAAAATGCCCGCCAGGTGGGATCCGAACCCACGACCTCCAGAATACCGGTCTGGTGCGATAACCACTACGCTACCGGCGGGGCGATTTTCCCATTCACTTTCTGGGGTATTTATGTTAGGTATGTTTGTTTCCTATGCTTGGGGGTGGTAGCCAGCGCCATTCGGACTAATCGGGGTGAAGGGGACCTTCTTTTTAACCCCCGGGTCGTGACTCGAGTGTCTACGACATGTCCAGAGTGGTCGACCAGCTTTGAACCCTCTTAAGCTCCCTTTGGCAACAAGACTGCCAGAACAGAGGCCCTCGCTATGCATGTAGCGAATCAGAATAGGAAATGAGGGGCTCGTTGAAAATAACACAGAAATAAGGGTTGGCAGTCGAGAAAACCTCGGAAAGCAAAGGGGAGGATGTGGTAGATCATTGAAACAGATTAAGAATTTGGAAAGAAAGAAAGAAAGCGAAGAAAAAATGCCCGCCAGGTGGGATCCGAACCCACGACCTCCAGAATACCGGTCTGGTGCGATAACCACTACGCTACTGGCGGGGCGATTTTCCCATTCACTTTCTGGGGTATTTATGTTAGGTATGTTTGTTTCCTATGCTTGGGGGTGGTAGCCAGCGCCATTCGGACTAATCGGGGTGAAGGGGACCTTCTTTTTAACCCCCGGGTCGTGACTCGAGTGTCTACGACATGTCCAGAGTGGTCGACCAGCTTTGAACCCTCTTAAGCTCCCTTTGGCAACAAGACTGCCAGAACAGAGGCCCTCGCTATGCATGTAGCGAATCAGAATAGGAAATGAGGGGCTGGTTGAAAATAACACAGAAATAAGGGTTGGCAGTCGAGAAAACCTCGGAAAGCAAAGGGGAGGATGTGGTAGATCATTGAAACAGATTAAGAATTTGGAAAGAAAGAAAGAAAGCGAAGAAAAAATGCCGCCAGGTGGGATCCGAACCCACGACCTCCAGAATACCGGTCTGGTGCGATAACCACTACGCTACCGGCGGGGCGATTTTCCCATTCACTTTCTGGGGTATTTATGTTAGGTATGTTTGTTTCCTATGCTTGGGGGTGGTAGCCAGCGCCATTCGGACTAATCGGGGTGAAGGGGACCTTCTTTTTACCCCCGGGTCGTGACTCGAGTGTCTACGACATGTCCAGAGTGGTCGACCAGCTTTGAACCCTCTTAAGCTCCCTTTGGCAACAAGACTGCCAGAACAGAGGCCCTCGCTATGCATGTAGCGAATCAGAATAGGAAATGAGGGGCTCGTTGAAAATAACACAGAAATAAGGGTTGGCAGTCGAGAAAACCTCGGAAAGCAAAGGGGAGGATGTGGTAGATCATTGAAACAGATTAAGAATTTGGAAAGAAAGAAAGAAAGCACTTTCTTTCTTTCTTTCCAAATTCTTAATCTGTTTCAATGATCTACCACATCCTCCCCTTTGCTTTCCGAGGTTTTCTCGACTGCCAACCCTTATTTCTGTGTTATTTTCAACGAGCCCCTCATTTCCTATTCTGATTCGCTACATGCATAGCGAGGGCCTCTGTTCTGGCAGTCTTGTTGCCAAAGGGAGCTTAAGAGGGTTCAAAGCTGGTCGACCACTCTGGACATGTCGTAGACACTCGAGTCACGACCCGGGGGTTAAAAAGAAGGTCCCCTTCACCCCGATTAGTCCGAATGGCGCTGGCTACCACCCCCAAGCATAGGAAACAAACATACCTAACATAAATACCCCAGAAAGTGAATGGGAAAATCGCCCCGCCGGTAGCGTAGTGGTTATCGCACCAGACCGGTATTGTGGAGGTCGTGGGTTCGGATCCCACCTGGCGGGCATTTTTTCTTCGCTTTCTTTCTTTCTTTCCAAATTCTTAATCTGTTTCAATGATCTACCACATCCTCCCCTTTGCTTTCCGAGGTTTTCTCGACTGCCAACCCTTATTTCTGTGTTATTTTCAACGAGCCCCTCATTTCCTATTCTGATTCGCTACATGCATAGCGAGGGCCTCTGTTCTGGCAGTCTTGTTGCCAAAGGGAGCTTAAGAGGGTTCAAAGCTGGTCGACCACTCTGGACATGTCGTAGACACGCGAGTCACGACCCGGGGGTTAAAAAGAAGGTCCCCTTCACCCCGATTAGTCCGAATGGCGCTGGCTACCACCCCCAAGCATAGGAAACAAACATACCTAACATAAATACCCCAGAAAGTGAATGGGAAAATCGCCCCGCCGGTAGCGTAGTGGTTATCGCACCAGACCGGTATTCTGGAGATCGTGGGTTCGGATCCCACCTGGCGGGCATTTTTTCTTCGCTTTCTTTCTTTCTTTCCAAATTCTTAATCTGTTTCAATGATCTACCACATCCTCCCCTTTGCTTTCCGAGGTTTTCTCGACTGCCAACCCTTATTTCTGTGTTATTTTCAACGAGCCCCTCATTTCCTATTCTGATTCGCTACATGCATAGCGAGGGCCTCTGTTCTGGCAGTCTTGTTGCCAAAGGGAGCTTAAGAGGGTTCAAAGCTGGTCGACCACTCTGGACATGTCGTAGACACTCGAGTCACGACCCGGGGGTTAAAAAGAAGGTCCCCTTCACCCCGATTAGTCCGAATGGCGCTGGCTACCACCCCCAAGCATAGGAAACAAACATACCTAACATAAATACCCCAGAAAGTGAATGGGAAAATCGCCCCGCCGGTAGCGTAGTGGTTATCGCACCAGACCGGTATTCTGGAGATCGTGGGTTCGGATCCCACCTGGCGGGCATTTTTTCTTCGCTTTCTTTCTTTCTTTCCAAATTCTTAATCTGTTTCAATGATCTACCACATCCTCCCCTTTGCTTTCCGAGGTTTTCTCGACTGCCAACCCTTATTTCTGTGTTATTTTCAACGAGCCCCTCATTTCCTATTCTGATTCGCTACATGCATAGCGAGGGCCTCTGTTCTGGCAGTCTTGTTGCCAAAGGGAGCTTAAGAGGGTTCAAAGCTGGTCGACCACTCTGGACATGTCGTAGACACTCGAGTCACGACCCGGGGGTTAAAAAGAAGGTCCCCTTCACCCCGATTAGTCCGAATGGCGCTGGCTACCACCCCCAAGCATAGGAAACAAACATACCTAACATAAATACCCCAGAAAGTGAATGGGAAAATCGCCCCGCCGGTAGCGTAGTGGTTATCGCTCCAGACCGGTATTCTGGAGGTCGTGGATTCGGATCCCACCTGGCGGGCATTTTTTCTTCGCTTTTTTTCTTCGCTTTCTTTCTTTCTTTCCAAATTCTTAATCTGTTTCAATGATCTACCACATCCTCCCCTTTGCTTTCCGAGGTTTTCTCGACTGCCAACCCTTATTTCTGTGTTATTTTCAACGAGCCCCTCATTTCCTATTCTGATTCGCTACATGCATAGCGAGGGCCTCTGTTCTGGCAGTCTTGTTGCCAAAGGGAGCTTAAGAGGGTTCAAAGCTGGTCGACCACTCTGGACATGTCGTAGACACTCGAGTCACGACCCGGGGGTTAAAAAGAAGGTCCCCTTCACCCCGATTAGTCCGAATGGCGCTGGCTACCACCCCCAAGCATAGGAAACAAACATACCTAACATAAATACCCCAGAAAGTGAATGGGAAAATCGCCCCGCTGGTAGCGTAGTGGTTATCGCACCAGACCGGTATTCTGGAGGTCGTGGGTTCGGATCCCACCTGGCGGGCATTTTTTCTTTTTTTTCTTCGCTTTCTTTCTTTCTTTCCAAATTCTTAATCTGTTTCAATGATCTACCACATCCTCCCCTTTGCTTTCCGAGGTTTTCTCGACTGCCAACCCTTATTTCTGTGTTATTTTCAACGAGCCCCTCATTTCCTATTCTGATTCGCTACATGCATAGCGAGGGCCTCTGTTCTGGCAGTCTTGTTGCCAAAGGGAGCTTAAGAGGGTTCAAAGCTGGTCGACCACTCTGGACATGTCGTAGACACTCGAGTCACGACCCGGGGGTTAAAAAGAAGGTCCCCTTCACCCCGATTAGTCCGAATGGCACTGGCTCCCACCCCCAAGCATAGGAAACAAATATACCTAACATAAATACCCCAGAAAGTGAATGGGAAAATCGCCCCGCCGGTAGCGTAGTGGTTATCGCACCAGACCGGTATTCTGGAGGTCGTGGGTTCGGATCCCACCTGACGGGCATTTTTTCTTCGCTTTCTTTCTTTCTTTCCAAATTCTTAATCTGTTTCAATGATCTACCACATCCTCCCCTTTGCTTTCCGAGGTTTTCTCGACTGCCAACCCTTATTTCTGTGTTATTTTCAACGAGCCCCTCATTTCCTATTCTGATTCGCTACATGCATAGCGAGGGCCTCTGTTCTGGCAGTCCTGTTGCCAAAGGGAGCTTAAGAGGGTTCAAAGCTGGTCGACCACTCTGGACATGTCGTAGACACTCGAGTCACGACCCGGGGGTTAAAAAGAAGGTCCCCTTCACCCCGATTAGTCCGAATGGCGCTGGCTACCACCCCCAAGCATAGGAAACAAACATACCTAACATAAATACCCCAGAAAGTGAATGGGAAAATCGCCCCGCCGGTAGCGTAGTGGTTATCGCACCAGACCGGTATTCTGGAGGTCGTGGGTTCGGATCCCACCTGGCGGGCATTTTTTCTTCGCTTTCTTTCTTTCTTTCCAAATTCTTAATCTGTTTCAATGATCTACCACATCCTCCCCTTTGCTTTCCGAGGTTTTCTCGACTGCCAACCCTTATTTCTGTGTTATTTTCAACGAGCCCCTCATTTCCTATTCTGATTCGCTACATGCATAGCGAGGGCCTCTGTTCTGGCAGTCTTGTTGCCAAAGGGAGCTTAAGAGGGTTCAAAGCTGGTCGACCACTCTGGACATGTCGTAGACACTCGAGTCACGACCCGGGGGTTAAAAAGAAGGTCCCCTTCACCCCGATTAGTCCGAATGGCGCTGGCTACCACCCGCAAGCATAGGAAACAAACATACCTAACATAAATACCCCAGAAAGTGAATGGGAAAATCGCCCCGCCGGTAGCGTAGTGGTTATCGCACCAGACCGGTATTCTGGAGGTCGTGGGTTCGGATCCCACCTGGCGGGCATTTTTTCTTCGCTTTCTTTCTTTCTTTCCAAATTCTTAATCTGTTTCAATGATCTACCACATCCTCCCCTTTGCTTTCCGAGGTTTTCTCGACTGCCAACCCTTATTTCTGTGTTATTTTCAACGAGCCCCTCATTTCCTATTCTGATTCGCTGCATGCATAGCGAGGGCCTCTGTTCTGGCAGTCTTGTTGCCAAAGGGAGCTTAAGAGGGTTCAAAGCTGGTCGACCACTCTGGACATGTCGTAGACACTCGAGTCACGACCCGGGGGTTAAAAAGAAGGTCCCCTTCACCCCGATTAGTCCGAATGGCGCTGGCTACCACCCCCAAGCATAGGAAACAAACATACCTAACATAAATACCCCAGAAAGTGAATGGGAAAATCGCCCCGCCGGTAGCGTAGTGGTTATCGCACCAGACCGGTATTCTGGAGGTCGTGGGTTCGGATCCCACCTGGCGGGCATTTTTTCTTCGCTTTCTTTCTTTCTTTCCAAATTCTTAATCTGTTTCAATGATCTACCACATCCTCCCCTTTGCTTTCCGAGGTTTTCTCGACTGCCAACCCTTATTTCTGTGTTATTTTCAACGAGCCCCTCATTTCCTATTCTGATTCGCTACATGCATAGCGAGGGCCTCTGTTCTGGCAGTCTTGTTGCCAAAGGGAGCTTAAGAGGGTTCAAAGCTGGTCGACCACTCTGGACATGTCGTAGACACTCGAGTCACGACCCGGGGGTTAAAAAGAAGGTCCCCTTCACCCCGATTAGTCCGAATGGCGCTGGCTACCACCCCCAAGCATAGGAAACAAACATACCTAACATAAATACCCCAGAAAGTGAATGGGAAAATCGCCCCGCCGGTAGCGTAGTGGTTATCGCACCAGACCGGTATTCTGGAGGTCGTGGGTTCGGATCCCACCTGGCGGGCATTTTTTCTTCGCTTTCTTTCTTTCTTTCCAAATTCTTAATCTGTTTCAATGATCTACCACATCCTCCCCTTTGCTTTCCGAGGTTTTCTCGACTGCCAACCCTTATTTCTGTGTTATTTTCAACGAGCCCCTCAGTACCTATTCTGATTCGCTACATATATATATATATATATATATATATATATATATATATATATATATATATATCAGGGTGTCGAACCGAAAAAAATACCGGTTCGGTTACGGTTCGGGTTCGGGTGAAATAATTTCGTTCCGGTTCAGTTCCGGTTCGACAAAATCACGTGCCGAACCGGTTCGCGAACCGGTTCGGGAGCTTGAACCGGTTCGCGAACCGGTTCGATGAGTTGAATTGTCACTGAAATTAGAAAAAAAAAACATTTAGTAGTTTAAAGCGACAGTAAAGTCAAAACACAAACAAAAATTCAAAATGCTGCTGTTCCCCAAGGGCAGTGGCGCAATTGCAAAGCAAACTTTAAATAATCACGAGATATTAGAAAAACAGATGAAGTGGTGACGATTTACTACCTACTTTCTCGTCCAGACTTTATGTTGTCCTAGCGACTATTCATAAAGCCACCGCCAAGAGATATGACGGTGGGATATATATTCTGCCCTTTCATTTTTTGTTGAAATCGCAATCTTCGCTATGGAATCGCCTATCACGCTTACCTTGAAGCCTTAAATTTAGGTCTGCGTACTGGCGTGTTGAAATATCAGCGCTTAATACCTATGGCGCACATTTTTTTTTTATATTTGTAACAAAACAGAAAAACCCTACTACAGGCACATAAATACTACCAATGAATTAGATCATTTGGTCACCCTGAATAATTTGTTAGCTGTCACCCTATCGAATGTGTTAGCCACACTTTTGTTAAAAGTAAGCTTTAGTTAAAGCTCAGTCACTGCATTATTGCTCTGATCACTGCAATTCCTTTTGCGAAAGCATACTGGATGTGTGCATTACAATCAGTATGTCATCGTACCGCCTGACCCCCGGCCATCGTTCCGTGTGCTACATTGCGTAATCTTATAACAAATTATGCTGTTACAAAATGAAAGGGAAATTTTACGCCCGGAGCATGAGAACTTTTTTGGGTAGGCGCTCTTTAATTCGTCCACAGCAGTACTTCCCTCTGACCTGCCTCGGTGGCTCAGTGGCTAAGGCACTGCTGAGCGCGAGGTCGCGGGTTCGATTCCCGGCCGAAGCGGCCGCTTTTCTGATGGAGGCGAAAAGCAAAAACGCCCGTGTGTACGAAATTTCGGCGCACGTTAAAGATCCCCAGGTGGTCAAAATTAATTCGAAGCCCTCCACTACGGCGCGCCTCATCGCCTGTGCTGGGTCGGCGCGTTAAACCCCACAATCAAATCAAATCGGTACTCTCCTCCGGATCGAGTAGCAGTAGAAGTAATGTAGCGAGTTGGGCAGTCAGTACAAGTGCACCTTCGAAAAAAAAAGCAGATCTGAAACAGAAAAAACTGCAGAACAAGCAGAAAAGATGATCGCTCGGCGAATAAGACAGTGTGAGGTACCGGCCGTCCTTTCTGCACGTGTCATCTGCTTTATTACTGTTTCTGCTTCCAAGACAAGGTCGAGGACGGCAGTTTCTTGCCAAGAGATTAAGTGCGCACCTTAACAGTTTTCCCTGACATATCTGTTGTTATTTGTACTTGTAAAAAACGGAGCTTGTCCACTGTACTGTCCTCAAAAATGGTCGTGGGTAAGGGACATCGAAGCCACTTGTGGTCAGCATCAAGCGGTTTAGCCACTGAGCAGCTCCTGCGGTCAAATTTGTCAAATATTACAATTTGCAGGTGTCGGACCTTTTAAACAAATTATGAAATGGAAAAAGATTGCACACATCGGGCTTTCGCTGCTGCACACTGGAGCACTCCTGCAGCCTGATTGCTCCACTAAAGTTGCAGCTAGGGAAGGGCAAAGTCGTTTTATATCCCCTGCAAGCTGCGGAGAATGACATTTCCTTTGGTCGGCTTCCACTACGCTCGCGCTTCCAGCAGAAACAGACCATTGCTACATTGGTGCTCATTCATTTCCCTTGTTGTTACATAGAGCGTGATAGTGTTCAATTGTCTGGAGGGGGAAGTGAGCGAGCAGGTACGAAGTTGATGGTACGTGAAAGAAAAAAAAGCCTGAATTGCATTGACTGCGCAATGTCAACAACAGAGGGTCGAACCGTTTCGGCATGAACCGGTAACCGTTATTTCTTTTTTCGGTTCAGTTCCGGTTCGGGTTCAGCGTGCTCAAAAAATAACGGTTCGGGTTCGGGTTCAGTTCCGGCAAAAATACCGGTTCAGTTCCGGTTTTCGGTTCGGTTCGGTTCCGGTTCGACACCCTGATATATATATATATATATATATATATATATATATCTATATATATATATATATATATATATATATATATATATATATATATATATATATATATATATATATATATATATATATATATATATATATATATATATATATATATACCTTTCTTCAGCTAGTACTCTCTGCCTTGCCGAATGAGCACGTCTGCTTGCCCAACTAGGAATCCTCGCGTGTCATATGCACACAAAGCAGAGTTATGACAATACGGGACATTGTCATACGTATGCACCGGTGGATCCAGTGTGGATTTTAACCCTCTTCCGTCAGCGTGGGATGACTAAGAAGCCCCTGGCCTATATCGTCGACCTAATTCTTGAATTACGTCGCGGTGATGTGACAGACGTTGCCCCACGCGTGTCTTCGACTGGCATACAGTGAAAAAGAAGGCGGGACGTACATACGCCGCTTAAGAATTGTGAAGACTGCCCTGCAAGCTGGCTTCACCAAAAGGCTTTTTGTGCGACGGGGAATATTACGCAAACATTTAGCGCTATATCTAGCTCCGATGCGTCCGTCTCATCTCCGTGTTTACACATGTGAGCAGGCTGGAGGGGAAAAGAAATGCACTAGATTGCACTCCGGTTTAGCACCATTACCTGAAGACAGCCCTATCATCTACGCTCGCCATGCACCTTCTAACCTCGCTGTAAATAGATCCTTATCATTACAATGTGCGTGTATAAACACATATATACACACACATTGTGATAACGTGCGGGGTTTGGATAATGTTTAAACGGTCGCATCGTCTCGCTTGCCGAAGACCTAGCGAGAAAAAAAAACAAGTTCCGATCTGCAGGCAAGGCACACGCGATTGTACTCTTCAACATTTAGCACGCGGAATGTAGCGATTTGGAATCTCTCCAGTGGCAGGTGTCTAGCTCGACAATAATTTATTCAATAGGTCGGCATTTTTTTTTCTATGCTAGACAAGGGTGTACCGTCTAAAACATTCTCAAAAGCCAAGCCGAGCGCACAGCATGGACGGTATACGTGACCCATGAATTAGAGCATTCGAGGCTCTACGGATTAGGATATCTTGGCGACATTGCTCTCCAAACCGTTCACTCCGTTGTCTGCTATAAGTGCTAGTATACCGGTATTTTACGTCTGACGGGAGTGCCCAGTTCCTCTCCGACCATAGGACGTGAAGGAAACTTTCATGTTGAGAAGCAGGGTGACGTTTATTCTACCGACAGCCTGTCAGGAGCCGTCAGACAACAGAAATGCTTTAATGTTACTTTTAACCCCGAATTGCTTTTATGTTACTTTTAACAAAAGGGGCTACCAAGCCTCTCAGTTGAAGGCTTGAAAATTCACGAGAATGATATACCAAGAGTTTACAAATACATTTGTAGCACATAGTCCGCAAAAGGTTAAAAAACAAGAAAAAATTTAACTAAGCAGCGGTGTATATGCGCACTGAGCAAGAAACCCCCTTTGTCCGTCTCTAATGGTAAATGTGTATAGTGTTTTTAGGTATGATCGTTCTAGATTATTAAAATAAAGGCTTCATGTAAGTCGTTTATCAATACAAATCTGGGATGTTCTAAGGTAGAGTTTGAATAAACCTCCACGTTCGGTGGTTTTATTCTAAGGGACAGAAAAGAGGTACCTTTCGATCGCGTTGGCCCCAAAATATTTTCACGGTGTTCTAGGAGGAGGGCGCGGTTTTCTAAAAAAAACCGAAGAAGCAACATTTGACTGCCCTTTTCTGAGGCTGATTCGTCAAAGCAGCCATTGGTAGAGGGTGCGGCCACTGAAGCTATATCAATTATGCTGCTGGTGCTGCTGCTGCGGCTGATGATGATGGCGTTGAAGTGTTCGGCTTCGTACGCAGCTCACTATCACGCATAACGCAAACGTTCTCTTCTTTTGGCACTGGTACGTAGCGGTATCAAGGGGCAGTACAAAGTTGCATGGAGTTCAATACTAAATTATAGGAGAGTCTAGCGCCACTGCCTCAAAGAGCCGCGCTTCATGAAGCGCTCCGTCATGTACCTTGGAGGAGCGTTCCACTGGTTCTCAACATGTCTAATAAAAATGCTGAAATGCTTCTTGTATCTTTCAAAAACGAACAATTATTTTTCAAAGAATAGTTAAATTGGGTAATTTTAAAAACATGCAATTGCAATCCGATTCAGTTGGCAAGGCGTATTTAGAATCTTTCTGGTGGACGAACAAGAAACAATGCGACGTTCGTTGCTGAATTTGGCTGAAAGAGCGAAAAGAAGAAACGTCGCTCACTACTATGCAGCGCCAACGACGTTAGGTAACCTCAGGACACATTTGCTTTCAATATACATGATTATGAGACTCTAACCTTGCTGCTACTAAACCCACGACGTCTCTCTAGGCCTAGAGGCCTAAAGAGACTTCGTGGGTTTAGTAGCACCAAGATCTCTAGGCCTAACATTTGGGTTTGGGTGCTAGACATGAATCGCTTGTTCATGTTACCGTCAGGTACCCGCTAAATGCCATTCGCTTCGAATATCATTCGGAATTCTCGTGTAGCGCCGACACTAAGGACATTTAGAGCAAATGATATTTACACTAACTTTCATTAAATGTGAATTGTGACGAAGCTATTTTTAATCCCGGGGCAGTCATATGTCAACGGCGGAGATGCTAGTTCTTGAGGTCAATACACGCCCGGCATGGCTAAAAAAACGGGGAACCAGCCGAAAAGAGGAAAATGCTAGTACAGAAAGTGCAGGAAAAATAGCGAGAGAGAAAGCGTCCGACGAGGAGGCTTGCAGAGTACGGGTCACGACGCAGATGTTCGAGTTGGTAGACGTGCAGGAGGTCGTTCCGACCACGGCGAGGCAAAGAAAAGACGGGGAAAATGCTAGGCGTATAAGTACGAGGGGAAGCGACGACGAGGCAAGGAGCGTGCGTAGAGGTTTGGAGAATGCGCGTTGCGTCACAGATGTTGTGGAGGCGCGCGTCGGGACTTTCTACGCCTAGTGTTGACCTAACATCTTACGAGCAGGTGTTCTCCTAGTTGCGAAAGACGGGGTACGTTCAGCGGTATCATGTGGGATCTATGGATGAGATGGATAGACCTAACCAAAACCACGTTAAATCTTTGGATGAACACCAGCTCTCTTGTTTCTTCACTCTGCGTATGTAATTTAAAAAGGTGCCGATTATTTTTTTGTTTCTTTTTCGCCGCCGGACCACGGGTAAGTTCACCACATAAGTTTGGGGTTGTAATTTGGCGCACCAGAGCATTCGGACCTAGAATAATTCCCTTTTTACGCATATTACTGCCTGTGATGGCTATGAGTGCTGAGTTTATGAACTGTGTTCGTGTATAACGCCTCGTCATTTTGCGTGGCGCTGCGATGTTTACTCATGGTGTCTAGGCGTTTCGCAAAAGTGTAGAACTGCGCTTCTGCACCAACAAATATGGCACAGTTTACGGCTTGTTTTAAACTAGCGGTTCAAAACAATGACAAAAGCAGGTTTGATTGCGAAAGGATACACAGAATAATTGAGCTGCGGAAAGATTGGAATGCCGCAGAGTACACTTGAACTGAATTGGCCATAACCAATCAGTTGAAATTTCAGGCTTGTGCCGTCTTTATTCAGTCCTTTATCCTTTATGCGCTATGTGTTCATTGTGAACGCCACTGTGCACCTAGCGAGGCCTTGATCAGTAGTGCATAAAAGTTGGATGAGTCGCTGGGTTAAAGAACTACGGTACTGGCAGTGGAAGAGCAAATATATACCCAAACATGGCCGAAGATAAACGGGATAGTTTACTCAAGAAATTTAATTAACTCCTAATTACCTCCTACCCTAAAATACTCTTGAATAATTCACGAAAACAGTTGCTCGCGTTCACAAAACTTCCAATTTGGCGGTTTCGTGGTAATAAAGGTTACATAAAACCACCAACAACGTGCAAAGTAATCAGCAAAAAGGCAGCATAAATGTATGCCAAAAGACGCCAACGCTCCACCGATGGTGTGGGATGACGAGTGGATTATATACTATCAAAACTGTTTTCGGGAAATTATATCTTCTTGTCTCCTGTTCAAAGGGTATCGTTAATAACGTATAATAATGGGGAAACAAGCGCGCGCGCAGGAACGCGTGCACGCATGCATGCAGGCACGCACCCACCCCCCCAACCACCCACCCGCACGCACGCACGCACGCACGCACGCGCGCGCGCGCGCACACACACACACACACACACACACACGCGCGCACACGCACACGCACACGCACGCACGCACGCACGCACGCACGCGCGCACACACACACACACGCACACATCGACACACACGCAAAAACATGCAAAGGCTCACACACACCAACTAGGACGCGCATGAGCCCGTACACAAAAAATAGTAATAATTTCATGCTAACTCTAGTGAAGGTTGAGCTACGGCACTTCCACTTCCAAGGAAATCAGCGTGATTCCGTTTAACGTTCAGCTGGATGACAGTCACTGCGTTGATTGAATAGATGATTCATGACTTGTTCCGAAGTGTTATCAAATAGTGTTTTCCGCCTTCAGCACTTGTTTTGCAAATATTAGCGAATAATCTGATTCTTATACACATTTGTCTACATTTCCTCGTGTTCTCAATCCATTTATCTTCGCCCTACCTCTCCAGAAGAAGTGGAGTCCGCTTTGTGGTTGGTAAAGGCTAAAGGCCCAGGTATTGTTCCTGGGCTAAAGGCCCAGGAACACGGGGAACTTATCAAGCTTGCCTGTAATCTAATTCCCGCTAGGCTTAGTCACTTTTTCAATCTAGTTTTTCAGACCGGTGTGTTTCCAAATCAATTAAAATTGGCAAAAGTAGTCCACGTATTCAAAAAGGATGATCATCGCTCTATTGAAAACTGCAGACCCATCTCCATCCTCTCGTTTCTAGATAAAGTGTTAGAAAAACTAATCGAACCTAGACTCTCCTGGTATTTAACAAAATTTGAAATACTTACGAGCTGTCACTTTGGATTTCACCGTGGCCTGACCGCTGACAACGCGATAGCTTGTTTCACCGACAAAAGTAGGTCATTTATTGATTGTGGTAGATTATGTTGACTCCCTTCTTTTTATTGATTTATCTAAAGTGTTTCACGATTAACCAAAGCATTATTTTAAACAAACTACAGCTTTATGGCATTGTTAGACCTGCCCTAACTCTTTTAAAAAGTTTTCTTTAAACAGGCGTCAGGTAGACTGCGTTAACAGCCAGACGTCACACCCGGTTAATATTAACAAAGGTGTACCCCAAGGGTCAATCTTGGAGCCTGTTTTATTTGTTACGTACGTAATGACTTCCCTCAGTGCCTAATAACTTCACAACGTATCTTATATCACGATGACACAACTATCCTCTCCAGTGATAAAGATGAAATAACTTAGTGTTCAGATATGCAAGCTGACTAGTTTTCGCTACAGCGTTGGTGTTTATCAAACTATCCATTAACGTTAGTAGAACCTGCTTCATGCGTTATTGCTCCCCTAGCAAAACACTTCCTACTTTTTTAAGTCTGTTTTGAAATTCTAAAAAAAATTGCCATTTGGGCAGTGCTAACTTTCTAGGCGTTGTCATTGATTCGCTTAATGGGCAAGTGATTTCAATTCTTAAAATGGCGTCTATCGGTATAAGGGCATTGATTCGGGAGCGTTCATATTTTAACACCGAAATCCTTCTGGGCTCATACTTTGCTTTTGTTCACTGTTATTTAACCTACTGTGTAACATCCTGGGGTAGCTGTTACGCCACCCATTGTCAACCCTCGTTTCATTACAGAAACAAGCTATTCACGTCATCAACTCTGCACCCCGTCGACCTTCTTCCTTTCCACTATTTCAACAGCTTCGGGTTTTGCCTCTAACTCCAGTTTATGAGTACAGCCTCGGTATTGTATTTTGCAAAATTTCTAATAGCGAACTCGCATTAGACGTTTTCCCGGTTCGCATGGTATCTAATACGAATAACACGCGTTTTTCGAGTCAAAACAATTTCTGGCTTCCTAACATTCAGAAAAATTATGGAAAATATACAGTACAGTCTTCAGCGATATCTTTTAGGATTCCTCACACAGCAATATAAAAAAAATTCTTTCTAAATGTTCTAAACTGTACTTAGAAACAACCTGCTTGACACTTATATTTCTTATTTTATAATAATGCTCCTTTTTTATTGTATCTTATTCACATTTTGCTTGAAACTTACTACTCGTTATTACTGTACCCGGAGTTCTATTTATTTTATAGTTTGTGTCTGAATGCGTTGTTACGTATGATAGTCCTGTGTAGTTTTATAGCTTGTCTTTGTATATTTAGTTCTGTATTGTTCAATAGTTTTATTTGGCTTTTTATTTTTTAACGTCGCTCGTAATATTTTGTCAATTGTGATCGGAGCTCCCGCGTACAGCTTCGGCCTTGGGACCTCCGTCTGTATTACAACCCATATATAATTATCTATACATCACTGAATAAAAATTGAATTGAATTGAATTGAGTGTTGCTCGCACTGCTTGGTGTCTGAGGACCTTGTAAAGACCTGGACGACGAGGCTATTTTCTCGCGCTTTAGGCGCGTGAGGAACAAAATGATGCAGCATGTTTTAGTGATCATTCAAGTACATGCACAGGTGAGCATCTGGGGAGAAGTTCAGCAAAAACGAAGAATGATTTTTTGTAATCAGAATCTGAACTTGGATTGTTTTCGTATTTTGTTTCAAACATGTACGCCAGTTGCTTTTTAACGGTAGCTTGAAGAAACACCATATTTACGGCCCTCATTTCACCTCTTTGTGCTTACCAGGAGCAGCCCTCACTAAAGTATGAACCCTCTCGCTCCAGTATTTACGATAATACTAGCGCGCAAAGTACAGAGAAAAAGCGCTCTTAGCAAGTTTTTAAAATTTAATATAGAATAATATATGTCTTTCTAGCCAACGATATTTGGATTGAAATATACACAAGGTGTAGATAAAGCATAAATATTACCATTCCCGACTGATTAGTATATTTTTTGGTAGACGTGGCTAAATCTGTCTGTGCCGCAGGGGCAGGTAGCGGCCGGGGTCCACGTGGGTTGTTTCCAATTTTTTTTTTCAGTCTGCAAAATTGTTTCCGTTGGAAATATTTGTGAATCCGCACATTACATACATGCGGGAATGAGGTAAAGATAATTCAAGCTAATTGAAGAGGTCGACTAGCAATGCTTTCTTCAATCTTATTTGAAATGACCCAGCAGCCTACCCCGCTCTGGCCGGCAACAATCCAGACGGACCAAGCGCAATGTAGCCACGTGCGCTTTCCCAGGGCGCGTATTTCTAAAAACAGGGGCCGCAATGGACACATGGCGTCGGAGGAAAGCAGTGACGGTCACGTTGCTCGGCGAGCTTTCACAACGTCTTATTTTTGCTTTAGCAACACCATAGTGAGGGACCGCCAAAACCCTTAACGGGTACCTAAATATGGTGGCCAGGGTTCAATGCCTCGAGTTTTTACCTTTTTCTGCCGTGCCAAAGCGTTGTGGGTGGTACGAGCTGATAATCTCGAGTGCTACAACCTAGATCTACTTGTCAGGGTGCTTTTGTTTAGAGGTACGCGCAGCCACTGGTTGCGCAAAGTGGTTTGTCCGGCTTTTTATTTTTCGCAGTGGCGCGCACGCTCCACCTTCTACTGTCAGCGTTGCACTGCTGTTTGCGTCGGCCGTCTGGTGATGACACTTCAGTCCTAGCATAGAGGAAACTTCGGACGGGATGGCTCCAAGAACAACATTCTCGCTAAGGATAATAATTGAAGATTTCCACCTAGTCTCTCCTCCCGTGCGGGAGGAGGAGACTATTGTCCGGCCGTGGTCCACCTTGAAGGCAGATGCGCTCCGTGCTCATCTACGTTACTCATATCTTGTAAACGACTCGCTAAATCAACAAGCTCAGCGAAGCTTGTGTGCTGGATCGCGATCACCGAAATTCGTCCCTACAAAGATACGCCGTGCTCGAGTGTCACTCTCGTAGCCGCCGCGAGAGCCGCCAAAACAACCCGCGTCATCCCCCAAACACGGAAACGCTGATTCGCTGGAGAACTACATAGCACCCCCCTTAGCACCGCCGTTGTAGTTAGCGCTGGCTGCGTCAAAGAGGGAGCGTCACAGGCAAACAAGTTACGTCAAAGCTCTGTTGAATGGTGGCGAGACATCACATGTAAACACTGAAAGAAAATAGCGCTTATCTAGTGATAGCGCGCTTGACATTGCGATCTATGAGGGCCCCTTTAACACCCCAAATATGGCCTGTAGTTACAAGATTGACAAAGCAAAGTACAGAGAGCGCGAAAGATTTCTTTGTTTACTTTTACACTCTTCGAGAGTGAAGCGCCGCAGTGGTATCACTAAAAATATGCGACTGGACACGGGCGTCCCGACTTCAGTTTGTGATAAAAACTGTTTGCACTAATGTACGAGCAATAGGATACTAATGAGTGCATGCACGGACTATTTCCGTACTCACAAGGGCTGTACTCAAGTGTAATGTGGCCGCGACTGCTGAACTCACAGGTTCTGTACCCACGAGTGCGTTACTCACAAGTAATGTACTCTCGAGTGATGCACTAGAGAGTACAGTACTCATGAGTACAGCACTCGTCAGTGCACTACTGTAGCATATCACTCGCGAGAATAGAACTCACGAACACTCACTCCTGAGTACTCTACAAACGCCTATGCTCACTGGACATTCTACTAAATGTATTATTCGCGCTTCGTACTCCCTCATCATAGTACTCACTCGAGAGTTTGAGGGCAAATCAGTGCAAATAAGTTTATTTTAGAATGAGTAGCCCATCGTATGATGTCCCGGCACACTACAAGTACTGCTCCCCGTGTCTTGCAAGCGTGAAGGGCCCCTTAGATCATGGCGTTCAAGGCGTACATACTTTACCTCAGCAGTAGCTAAATGTAGCCGTCCATTCTAATAAAACGCCGATAAGGTAAGGCAGGGGGCGGACGCAACCAAGCGATCGAACAGATCTGCATCGAAATCCACGATCGTAATTCAACGCCCAATGCCTCACGATAAGAATGAGAAGCAGGGATTTGCACGGAAGACCTGTCGAAGCCATTAGAAAGCGTTAGACGGAAGCGCAGTGGGTAAAGTGGCAATGGTACGAAACTTTTCGACAACACCTGATGGTGTAAAAGTGCCACAAGGCCTTATTTAAGCTTAAATAGTTTCGCATTCACGATACTCAAGCGATGCTTGGCTACCCGCGTACTGTGCTCGATCCATAGATTTCTTTAGAGGACGCTGCGCTAGGGATTCTAGGCCGTGGTTTCAGCATGGAGCTTGATCGAGAACTGGGCAGCTGCGATACATTATTAATGAAAGAACACGGTGCCACCAATAATACTGTGACCTTTTTGGATGGTCAAGTTTGCGCAGTCCTATCCTTTTGAATTCAATGCGGATGTTGATTGATTGATCGATTGATTGATTGATTGATTGATTGATTGATTGATTGATTGATTGATTGATTGATTGATTGATTGATTGATTGATTGATTGATTGATTGATTGATTGATTGATTGATTGATTGATTGATTGATTGATTGATTGATTGATTGATTGATTGATTGATTGATTGATTGATTGATTGATTGTAGGGTTTAACGCGCTGAGGCAACGCAGGCGATGAGGCCCGAATAAATAAAGGGCGCCCGATTATTTTGACCCCTGGTGTACTTTAACGTGCGCCAAAATCTCGTAGACACGGGCGCTTTTTGCTTTTCGTCTCTATTCAAAAATCAGTGTGGTTGTGTGCTGGCCGATAGGATGAAGTTGAATCGCCTCATATAGCAAATATTGTATTGCCATCCCACACCGATCCAGCCCACATGACGTCCAGGCGGTGTATGTATCAATATGACGCCTTTTAAGAATATCTATGCCATGTTTGGGAGGCTTATCAGTGTTTATCAGTGTTAGACATTGGGACTGCCGTAAATAACTACGAAGAGCGGAGCAATGAATGTATCACAAGTTTTCTTTATTACAACCACTTACCATTGCTGGTCATTGGCCTACGCACGGCTGAAGTGTATTGAATTTTTTTAGTACTACATACCCAGGTATTGGAGACAGATTGATTTTCCCATGTGTGCGCATCACATTCTACCCAAAAAAAGAAGGTATCCAGTGAGATTGCCCTGCAACCGTGAGGCTAGAATATGCACTATGATTTACTACCAACGTAAAGTGTGGAAAGCAGTGAAGACAGAGGTGCCCTAGTACTCGAATAGAACAAATATTTAGAATATTGTGTATACAAAAACAACTCAAAAAGTGTAGGTTTTTTCAAGTTTTTTTTTGGAAATGTTACAAAACTTCAACGTTTTTTACGATGATGTAAACGGAAATTTAACGTTTACATTTATTTTGTAACACACTACTTCATTTCAAATGGTAGTAAGAATAAGAACAATTTTGTGTGTTATAAATCTTTTAGTTGTCCCGCCACTCTGTATTCTAAGGTTGCTCAACGGCTCTGGAAGCATCAATGTAGTTCCATAGTACAAAGTCTCCAACGGCAACGGGATAAAACGTGTGGCCTGATGGCGGCGATAGTAACAATCGCTGTGAAATTTTGCCCAACTGGACAAGCTCCTTTCGCTGACAAACTGATTAGAGTCACTGTTAACTATAAATAGCTGCTGTATCCAGTCGGTTAGCTGAAGTGGATTGGCCGTTTGGGTAAAAATCGGACCGGCAGCTCCCATGCAGTTCAGCAATCCTCGCCAGTGTCGTTTCAATCGGCGAGCGAGCAGCCTCTCTTTATTTCAACCAATAAGCCAAACCGATCCCGCTAACTTATTAAATGCAGAGCATTTCAGTAACTCACGATGTCACCCGCGTTGACGTCCGTAGTCGCAGTCCGCACCCTTCCCCCTACACTATATAAAAGAAAATACTATCCGGCGCCAGGCTTCGATCCCTCGACCACGCGGGCGGAACGCAATGTACATGGTGCTCTACCCACTGCGCCACAAAGCCGATACAGAATAGGACGCTACGAACGCGCCTGATATTGTTGACTCATTCAAACTACTGCTGACGAGCGCTCTCTCGTCAGCAGTTGCTACAAGTGCAACAACATTAACGTAACGCAAACTACATAACGTCATGCGCCCCCGGAAATGCTCTGTGTTTGATCGTGCCCCTCGCGAGGGGGATGTTTTGCACTTGATCGCACTTCCACGGCTCTCTGCGCATCCGCCCCGTCGCTATAGCAACGGAGGCGCGTCGTCTGCTTCCAGGACGCCGCGGCGCCAAACTGAAACGGGTGGTGAGCGGTGGTGCCGCACGCCACTCGTCGAAACGCGCCGTCGGAAGCGAGAAACGTCGTCGCCACATCTACGATCGAGATAAATAAATGCTAACGTAAAGGGCAAGTCATTCAGCGCATTTACCTCATCCTAGCCACGATCAGCTGATCCGACAATTCGTGTCTTGATATGCGCTGGCTTTGGCTAGGCTAATCGGCGCTAGCATATGAGTTTTGCCTGTTGTTAGAGTAGCGTATAAGGGGCGGAACGGCTGGAAACGCTGATTGGTTAACAGAAATAAACGCTCAATAAGGCGATCCGTCTCCCTAGGCGACCCAGGGTGCCTAGGCAACCAAAAAGGTCCCCAGAAAGGTCGCTGGCCGTACGGCGGCGCCACCGCGCTGCGACCACTGCGACCGACCGGGCCGGTCCATTCATTCATTCGTCTCCGGTGCATGCGGCGGTTGTGTGCTCGGCGTGCTGCTCGCCAGTGCCCCTTTTCGTTCGTCCGCAGTGTCCACAATGTCTTTGGCACCTCACTGCACCTAGCATAGCTAGGACTTCGTGCTGTGGAAAGCAAAGATTGGCTCGCTTCCGCACGTGGCAGTTCGTTTAGACCAATAAAAAATAAAGCACGCAGTTACAAGCAAGCACCAGCAAAGACCAGGGCCGTAGCCTTAAAATTTTTTGTGGCACTTTTCTAGCGCTTTGATTTATAGGGTTTTCTGTGCATTAGTTAGACGTTTTGTGTTTTGTTAGCTCTCTGGTAGTCTATCGTCTAAGTATTGTATTATTGTCTGCATCGTGCTTTGTTCTGTAATACATGTTTTCTTTATAACCTCTCAAAGCACCCTCGTCTGATTAACTGGTGACTGTGGCTACCCCCGTCGCCACTGAACACACCCTACTCAAGAACCTGCAGAGGGGGTTTTCCTTCCCTCCTCACACCGGGTTTGACTGTAGCACTGCTAGCAGTCAAAGTAGCAGGCAAGCTACATTTTTGCTTTGGTTTTCTTACTGTCGGGATCAAACCTCATTTTGTATTTAAATATTAGAAATAATTACGAGCCAATTAGGCGAAAAACGTTTTGCTGTGAGTAGGGGTGATCCCAAAATTCAACGTGCCTTCAAGTCAAGAGACAATTCCGGAGGACACTTAAGTCCTCTTACGTCATTTGAATACCAAGGCTTCATGACACCGAAAATTGAGGATCTACAGTTTGTCAATGACGGCAGCTGCACTCTTAACTGGCCAAGCACCGTGAAAGTGTCCGTGGTAAGGAGGGTGGGTCTGTTTGCGACTCAGCCAAACGCGCAGACTAACGCGCAAGACTTGAAGGAAGCAAAGCTGTACGCTACCTGCGCGGCCATCACGGTTTTAGTCCGCGGTTGCAGCCGATTTGCTGCTTCGTCGCAGCCGAAGCAACATTTATTGCCCCTAGTCAATACTAATACTTACCAGTGACTCAGCTTGGTTAGTGAATGGAACCAGTTTGGCCGGCTGTGTAAAATATACAGGACGTAACAAAATGGAATATTTAAAACATTGATAAATTATCCAAAGTGGACTAAAGCGAGACATTTCAAAGAAAAAAATATTTGAACAGGTTGCGCTAGCCGTGCAAGGTTGAATAAGAAGAAATGGTGTAACCTTCCGCTTTAACTAAGACGCGGCTATTCCACCTGAAGTTTGTTTATAGATTCTCTACTTAAAGTTCTACATGAATGCCACACACGGATCATTTTGTCGTCAGGCTTTCACACGTCTCTCAAATTGGACCGCGTTAACGCGCACTGCAAACTGCATCCGAATCCGAAGCCAAGCTTCGCATTATGCACCCCAAGAAAATGCTGTGCGCCGGGAATGCGATGAAAGCTTATTCGTGTAGGCGCCGGGTTTATAATTCAAGAAGCGCACTGTCGATTCCTACAGCGGTAGCCATTTTTGGCCCAATCGGCTGCACATGTAATTGTTTCCCACCGCTGCTAACTACGTCGCTGTAATGCATTCGGGTTGACAAATTGGGTAGGTTGCCGGTTTCACCGCATATGGATCCCGGGTTCGAGTTGCAGGGACCTCGCTCACCGCATTTTACTCCCATCTCATGCATGTGGCCTAGTGGCCTCCTCGCCACTTTTCCTTACTATTTTTTTGCCGAGGACGGATAATGCTCGGCCTAAACAGCTCCGTTGTTAAAAATTGCAAAGAAACAACTTCCCTAACAAAATAAATCTAGGAGCATTGGTAGCCAACTGTCTATAGTAGCTCCGCAAGCCCATCAACCAACATTTTTATACCACATAAGCAAACAAACCGGTTACTGAATTTACGACATTCCACGTGGGATAATATTTGCAGGCATATCAGTAAAACATCGAGAAAAGCAGGCGCCATCTCACCAGAGGTATTTTGAATGACCCCTTACTCCTCTTTAGCCCCCCCCCCCCCCCCGAAAACACTGCACCTTCTATTACACCGATTTCTATCTAAAGGGAAGTTCGTCACGTTAGATGCTTCTGTTTACCAAGGAAATCCTTTTCTCAGAAGAACTTGCCGGTACGTGCTCCTAAACGTGGTACAGGTTCTTTGTGGTGACGTAAAGCGTGGGTCGATGTCGCTTTGTTGCAAGGTAAGCGGTAAAGGTCTTATTATTTCAGTAAACCCTATGCTCGCTCTTAGATGTATCCCCCGATATTGATTTTTTTCTTTCAATATAAGCCGTGAAAAAATTTCAAATCGCCCTCCATCAGCCGCAAAGGGTTCGCACAACATCCGACAGATGGCGACGAGTGCACTGGCCAGTAGAAAGCCGCAGTGAAACATGCCCCTCGCGAGGGGCACGATCAAATGCAGAGCATTTCCGGGGGCGCACGACGTTAGGTAGTTTGCGTTACGTTAATTTTGTTGCACTTGTGGCAACTGCTGACGAGAGAGCGCTCGTCAGCAGTAATTTGAATGAGTCAACGATATAAGGCGCGTATATAGCGTCCCATTCTGTGTCGGCTTTGTGGCGCAGTGGTTATATAGAAGGGACAAGGACGGTGCAGACTACGGACGCCAACGCGGGTGACATCGTGAGTTACTGAAATGCTCTGCATTTAAAATATTTTACCCCGCTTTAAATAAATGCATAGTCCTTCGGCTGCCTATAATCAGAAGAGAGAAAGTTTCGTTTCCCAAATTTATGCCCACAATCAACGTAACTATTGCAACGACAGATTTCTTTCTCTCTATCACAACTGCCCTTCAGGGCAAAACAAAGCGCTCCATGTTGTTGCGTTGCTCGAAAACCGCCATTTACAACACGCTGTTCTTTTGCCGATGGAAGGCCGTTCCAGCGCTGGAAGTAGGATGTGCACCGTGAGCTTGAAGAACTTTCACTAAAAAAACGCAGCGTTGTCTGGTCAGCACACGCACGCATGCGCTTCCAGAATCTTTCGCACGCACGGGAGGTTTTCCGTGTGCAGGCATCCTACCTCGTGCACGACAAAGGGTGGTTTTTCACTGAAACTTTCACCTCGTCATGGCAACAGCATACCATCTGTGATAATCATCGTTGGAGTTGTCTAGTTGTATCCCGCCATAGCAACAATAGTTTGCAGACAGAAAAAAAAACGAAAAAACAGGACTTTTTCCTCCCGAAAGATTTCTGAGATAAAATCGTGATGCATTGTGGACGGAGGTTCTTACTGACCGGAACAGACAACTTCGTTGCGGATATCGAACATGGTGTTGTCGGAGCCTCATTGTTTTTATAAGCGAATACATTGGTTTACGATCAACCCCTACATAAAATCTGTCCATTTCGAGGGCCGCAAAACTCGTCCTAAACTCGAGCATGTATCGCTAAGGTAACGGCGTCAAAGAGTGCTGGTGGCTGGACTTTTGCGCATAGTTTGCCTTGCCTGAATTTGAACGGACGGTAGGGCGGAGCTTAAGGTTTTGCCTTCCCACCCACTGGTAAGTACGTTAGCCCGACATCTCCTTCAAGAGACAGAATAAGAAGCCTTTCAAGCGGTACTGTCAACAGTGTTACCTCCGTAACATGCCGAAGTGAGTGTGTCTTAATAAGCATATGCTGGTTTGTATGTACTGACCAGAAGGTACTCACCACCCGTTCCCCAGGCGGCACAGAAAGTGTGTCCCAAGATCAGCCTGTGTGTGGCCGGTTTCTGGCATGCCCGGCCAGCATCCAGGTTCTGGCAGCCACTGATCATACCTTGAACGTCTAACATTCGGCAACCAGCGCTACGGTATTTATCCGGCCGCCCATGTTCAGACGCACAACGGCAGCTACCTGGCTGCCAGATGTTCAGTTCACATTCGGCTGTCGATGTTGAGAAAGATAACGTCCGAAGTACGGCCTTAAGACTTCCATTTTTCCTTCGGAATACGGTTTTCAACCGAAGCACAGCAAGCGACCGGCCACAGAATGTCCTTACGGTTGTGGCAGTTGCTGTTCGAAAGGAGACCGGCCGCAGCGCGGCTGCCGCGCATTCGCCGTTTCAAATGCGAGCCACGCGTCCGGCAGCAGAGTATTCGTTTTCTTCGGGCAGCCGGGGTTATAAAGGAGACCGGCCGACGTACGGCCCCAGAATATACGTTTTTCATTCGGGTAGCGGTCTTCGGCCTAATTACGGCAAGCGAACGGCCGCAGAATATTTGGCAACCGGTGTTCAAGCGGAGACAAGCCTACGTAAGGCGTCAGGTTATGCGTCATTCTTTCGGTAAGCTCTGTACAGCCGAACAACGGCACGCATTTGGGCGCCGAGAATTCATGCACAGACGTGTTTCAAAGAGACCGGCCGGTGTACGACCGGTTTTCTCTGGGTGAAGAAAAAGCCGTTAAGCAGCCGAACGACACAGACCCGTTTTTCATACGCTCGGTGTTTCTACGTTTTAAATGAACGAACTTTGTTTGTCAAACAGTAAGGAGTGTTCTAGGTGAATGGGCAAGGTGCCAGAGAACATTTCAGGCCATCGGAATGCCATTTAGTGCCACAAGAAGACTGTGCCACACCGACGGGTGAGCTAAGCCTCGCCCCTCACAGCCTCTACCACACTTCGCCCGCCGGCTTCGTCGACGCATCAGCTCGAGGGTATTCGCCCTTTCAAGAAATGAAGAGTATTGGAGACATCGACCCGGCAGAGATGACCGACCTGAGATAGCGGTGGTTCACCAAACTAACTCTCCTCAAAAGGCGTCGAACAAGCGGCTACCACGCAGGAGCTTAATCGGCGCCATGTCAAGTGCTCCTCACCAAAGAAAGGCAAGGGCGCGCAAAAGCGCAACTTTGCGGCTATTCTTCTTACAATAATACTGCGAAAAACAATCTTGCATCGTTTTGTTGGTGATAAACGTAAAAGAGTCTAAGCTCGTGCATTGGTAGGCTAAACGTCGTGCCCTGTGCTATGGTACTTCATGGGATTTTATGACTGCCTATTTAGAAACAAGTGTTATTTTAAATTTGATATAACAACAGACCCTTGTCAGTGACGAAGCCCCTATGTTAATTGATTTGCAGTGTTTGAAGGTGAGCTTACCCACACTTGGGATATGACTCATTTGGTTAAAAACAATCTTCAGCATCCTATCAAACACGGATTTTGTCAGGTTTCTCTTGCTCAAGGCAGCTGGTTGAGTTTACGCACGATTTGGCTACAGCATTAGGTAAGCTTAAAGCAGTTGACGGTATTTTCTTGGACAGCAAAAATCATTTGACGGTGTTTTATATCACCCTTTAGTACATTGTGGGCTATAAACTGAATGAATCGGATATTGCATGGATAGCCCAGTATCTCTCTCTAAGACAGCAGTCGGTCGCTCTCAATGGTTGTTCGTCCGTATATGTTCCCGTGACCTCAGGAATTCTCCAAGGCTCAGTTGCGGGCCATCATTTTTTCTTAGGATATATAAATGTTATTACTATTGGCCCCTGATCTTTGTTCGAAATGTGCCGGAATGACTGTGTAGTTGAAAGGACCACAGCGAATGAACGTGATTCTGAACACCTGCAGCATGATTCAAATATAATAACATACGGGTGTGGTGATTCAGAAAAGTCGTTGAATGGAAAAAAGTGCGTAATGTCACTTTTACAAGAAAACTTTCATTCAGATTGAATACGTCTACCGTAAATTACGCTGCTTTAAGAATGGCCGGGAAATATAAATAACTAGGAGTGTATATGAAGAGTGGGTAGAGGTTTCATAGGCACGTTCACAACTTAAAAGTTACGGCTGTAGGTGTTTTTGGCTTTGTGACACAACTTTAAGCGAACCACCATCTAGCTTAAAAGATCAACTGTATTTCGCTCATGTGCGCTCGATGTTGGAGTACGCTTGAGTTTTCTGGAATGCCTACACTGAAGAGCTGTTTGATACGCTCGAAAACATGCAGAATAGGGCAGTGCGATGCGTATTATGTAATTGGCACTGTCAACTTAGCATGACTTAAAATAAATGTAAACTTTATTGCAAAGACGTGAAAGAGCACAGACGAAACCTCAGTTTGAAATTTTTTCTTAATATCTATCCTTCGAAAACTGGAATAGAAGGGGAAAAGAATATCCAAGCGCCGTTCTACCTATCCCGAAGTGGGACCGCTAGCTTAAAGAAAATTATTTTCTTTCCTTTAAAAGTTACGCCTTGCGCGAATCATTTTATCTTAGGTGAATACGAGAGTGTTATGATCTTCCACGTATGGCTTTATCCACTGTTTATAATGACGGTGGTTACCGCGCTTTGTAGAATTATTCTGTTACTTGACCTCAAATTTGATGGTTAGTGTTATATATCTCCCTGCTGCATGCAAAGAAAAAGCAGGTATCAAACAAATAAATAAATAAATAAATAAACTTGCGAAGCAGCAAGTTCGCCTCCCACGTGTTGCGAACCTTACACATTCAGACCAAACTGCAGTAATGAAATATTTATTGTTTTATTCATTGCAGTATTCAAGATTGGTTTGAAACAAATTATGACACTCTAGCCAAACGCCTTTCCTTGCGCGAACACAGAGGGATACAGCCGCAGCCACCTGGAGCAGGGCGTCCTTCGCAACGCGTTTAGAATTTTTCCATGTAGTACGACATTAGACGAAAATTAAGTTCTTTTGGTCGATTAAAGGGTGTGCACATACCTCATGAAAACAACATAAAAGTACATTGAAAATGAAAGTACTTCTTTGATCTCTCCTAGGATCAGTCCTGTGAAATATCATCAAAAATGTTGATCGAGTAGAAAATTTTTTGCAAGAAAAATGAGCAAACACTGAACATACTTTTCGTGTAAAGGAAATTATATTGAATGCTCCTGAGTGTTTTGTGGAGTACCAAACGTAAAGCCATTCGCGCCGGTTTTATATACACAAAAAGTGGTCAAGCAACTGTTATAAAAATAGTTGATTTAGTCAGAGCAGGAAAGCGTTCAGGAAGATTGTCTTAACAGAAATTGGTTGAAAGCGCCACTTTCATCTTTGTGAAATTCAATCTATTAAAATACGCGCCTTCCGCACCACCCCCTCCTCATTTACCATTTATTACAGGTAAGCCGCCCCAAAGAAGATATCCGGACCTGGACAATATGTCTATTCCACCTACGAAAAGAAATGAATATTTTCTGTATGCTACAGTACAAGAGGCACATTAATAAAGGAACGGCAATTTGTGCGCACTGTTTAATAAATTTTAAAAATGAATGATTTTGCTGTCAACTAACGCTGATAATTAAGCAAGGCTGCGATGAAGGCTGGACGGCTGGTGGTTGCGCACGGGTTCACTTTGATGTCGGTGCAGTGGACTGGGTTTTTGCTGCTGCAAAGCGCGGCAAGTCATCTGCTTGCGCTGCATGCAGTGGTCGTCACCCGGCCCCACTACAATTAATGTACTGTAGCTGAACTCCAATGCCCGTAGCATGGCCGAATTTCCCGCAGCTTTACTCCGGCTGGAATCCGACGACCGCATCTCGGCTGTCCTCCGGTTGCCGTACTTCGGCGCGCTCATGGGGGGCTTTGAAATGGTCAGTGCCCTACGGCTAGAATTGGCAGTATGAACGGAAGCCGGTGTTCTGGCCCACGGATAATGGCCATTGGAATGCCGTGGGAGTACGGCCGTATACGGCCAAAAGGCCCTCACTTGGACACGGGCCGAACACGGACACGGGCCGAACACGGGCCAAACAAGGAAATATAAGTGGCATGTAACTTCTGTACTTTTCATAACACTTTGCTGATATATAGAATGAGTTCTCGCATAGATGTAGCGAGAAAAATGTCAAGACTTCTTGTTCATAGTACCAAGTTTATAATCGTCTGAAAATTGCGCAGAACTTTTAAACTCGATGCTAATAGCTTATAGTTTAATATTTCCAAAATGGGAGGTCTGCAGGTTCTAGCGTAGCCCTGCACTAACAAGTAGGAAGAAATAAAAGTTGTTCAGTGTTGAAATCGTACCGCCATCAAAAACACATCAAGACGGCTGGATAGGGGCGCTTGAAGCCTGTCCGTCCAAATAAACATAGCACGAGCTTTCTAGTCGACTAAAGTAAGCAGCAGATTGGATTTTGAAAACGGCGTCATATTGATCTGTTGTATGAATAGCGACTTTGGCGCTGAGGTTCACTCGGCCCAGTCGCCAACCCAAGGAATTTTTTGATGGATCTTCATGGAATTGGGGTCACACTTGCTTGGCCGTCACAAGCTCTAGCCAAGCGCTTTACTTCTCTCGCTTTTCCCGTCATACATCATATCCTTTGTAGAGAACAACGCCTGTTTCCCTAGGCCCCAGTTTGGCCCATTTGCGTCGGAAGATTGCTTACTCGCATCCGATTACTCGGTTGAATCAACAACGAATTTGAAAGCTTTAAGCTTCGCAGTTATACTACTGTCGCTGTGCAGAAAAACATAAACATTTTTTTTTCAATGGGGCTACCAAACCTCTCCGGTGAAGGCTTGTAAATTCACGAGAATGGTATACCAAGAGTACACAAATACATTTGTAGGAGATAGTGCGCAAGAGGGTAAACAACAAAATAATTTAACTAAGCAGCAATGTATATGCGCGCTGAGCAAGAAACCCCCTTTGTACATCTCTAATGGTAAATGTGTATAGTGTTTTCACGTATGATCGTTCTAGATTAATAAAATAAAGGCTTCATGTAGGTCGTTTATAAATGCAAATTTGGGCTGTACTGAGGTAGAGTTTGAATCAGGACCTCCACTTTTGGCGGTTTTCTTGTAAGCCTGACAGAAAAGAGGTACCTTTCTATCGCGTTTGCCCCAAAATGTTTTCACGGTGCTCTAAGAAGAGGGCGCGGTTTTCTAAAAAAAACCGAAGAAGCAACATTTAGCTGCCCGTTTCTTGGGCTGATTCATTAAACCAGGCACTGGTAGAGGGTGCGCCGACTGTAGCTATATTAGTTCTGCAGCTGGTGCTGCTGCTGCGGCTGATGATGATGGCATTGAAGTGTTCGGCATCATTCGTAGCTCATTCTCACGCATAACGCAAACGTTTTCTTCTTTTGGCACGGTTACGTAGCGGTATCAAGGGGCAGTACAAAGTTGCATGGTGTTCAATAGTAAACTATAGGAGAATCTAGCGCCACTGCCTCAAAGAGCCCCGCTTCATGAAGCGCTCCGTCATGTGCCATGAAGGTGCGTTCCACTGGTCCTTAACATGTCTACTAAACATACTCAAATACTTCTTGTATCTTTCAAAAAAGAACAATCATTTTTAAAAGAATAGTCAAATTGGGTAATTACAAAAACACGCAATTGCAATGCGATTTAGTTGGCAATGAGTATTTAGATTCCTTCTGCTAGACGAACAACAAACAATGCGACGTTCGCTGCTGAATTTGGCTGAAAGACCGAAAAGAAGAAACGTCGCTCACTACTATGCAGTGCCAACGACGTTAGGTAACCTCAGGACACATTTTCTTTCAGTATACATGAGTATAAAACTCTAACCTTGGTGCTACTAAACCCATGACGTCTATGTTTCGACAGACTAGCCGCTGATTGATTACTCGCGCGTTTTAATAAACGCTGTGCGGTTGGGAGTGTACCTTCTTATTAAAAAAATATTGCACTCTCCGTCTAACGACGATGACGCCTAAACACGAAGGTTTCTGGTGACGAATTATCAACTGCAAGTAACTGCTACTCTGGAGGTACCCACATCTTCTCTAGAATACTCACACCAACTCTCGGGTGTGCATTAGAGATCTCTAGGTCTAAGGTTTGGAGGAGGAGGAATGCCTTTAATGAATGAAGAGAAGTCAGCCTGGCAGCGAGCTTGGCTTGCTACTCCACATGAACGTGAGATGTGCGAAAGTGAAGGGAAACGAAAACACAAAAACTCACACAGACACTAGAAAAGCAAATAAGCACACAAACTGACAAATGCAGGATCACGCACACGGCGCACAAACAGAAGTGAAGTTAAGGCACACATTCACAGAATTTCGTTCAGGCCGGAGTCACGGAGAAATGACACCAAAGCCCGTGTACTCCGTGTTGCCGCGGCAGTTGAGTGCCAAGGACCAATGGCGTCACAAAGCTTCAATGGTGCATCAGCACGCAGTCCCAAAGTTGTCTTCCAGGTTAGCCGCGGGGTGTCATAACGGGGACACACACACAGAACATGTTCTATGTCCTCACAGACACTGCATACTTGACAGTGAGGGGAGGCAACTCGGCGCGTCTTGTGCAGGTAGTGGCTGGTAAAAGCGACGTTGAGGCGAATGCGGTGAACGACTCCTTCGTCGCGCTTTCCCAGGCCACACGGCATTCGAAAAGTGCAGGCGGGATCGATTCTGTATAGTGGCTGATAATTTTTTGTCCCGTCCGTCCATGTGGAGAGTTGTGACTGCCGCGCCACGGAGTACGCAAGTGTCGCGGCGTCACGTCTAGAGAAAGGAATCGGGATGATGACACTAGATTGGGTGTGGGCCGCGCAAGCTGTTTCGTCGGCCACCACATTCCCATTCACCCCACAATGTCCAGGTAGCCACTGTAACACTACCTCGTGAAGCATTCTGGCAGCTTGTGTATGCAGGGTGTGTATTTCGTGGGCCAGTTGCTCGCGCGGGAATGATGCTAGTTGCTGTAGCGCCGCCCGTGAATCTGTGAAGATCACCCACACAGAAGCTTCTTGCCCAAGAATGTACTGCAAAGCGGAGCGCAAGGCAGCAAGTTCTGAGGTCGTCGACGTTGTTTTGTGGCTTAACCTGGCCGAAATTGTGGTGCGCGTTGATGGAACCCAGATTCCGACAGCAGATGATGTGGCCGTCACCGATCCATCAGTGTAGATATGCCTGTGGTTAGGGTAGCAATTCCACATGTGCTCTAGAGTGAAGTACTTTAGGGCTGGAATTGGCAACCTTGATTTACTGCTGATGCCCGATATTGTGGTGACGATTCGCCAGGGGGAGTACAACCAGGGCGGGAGATGAAGCGGCGCAGGGCACTTCTGACACAAGGGTGGTAGAGTGTCTTGTACCTCCAAAGCAGAGCTAGAACTCAGCGGATGTCCGTGGGCCCTAGTCGCCAGCCGCAGATGTAGGCGAAGCTGCTCCTCTTTCACCAGTACACTGGGTAAGAAGCGCCTAGACTCTCGTATGGTCCCCAGCGTAGAAGTTGTCTTCGGAAGACCCAGGCAAAACCGCAGAGCTCGGGCCTGCATACTTTCTAACAGCCTTGTGTTGGACTTGGAAAGAGGGCCGAGTACTGGGAGGCTGTATCGGAGCAGTCCTTCACAGAGTGCCGTGTAGAGACGTAGAAGGGGCCCAGCAGAACAACCTCCTGAGCCGCTGGTCAGCATGCGTAGCACCTGAGCAAAGGAGCCCAGTTTCTCCTTCAGGAGACGAACGTGGGGGGACCACGTCATCGACCTGTCAAGTGTTACGCCCAGGAATCGGTGTGAGTCCACAAAGGGTATGGGGACCCCTGCCGCTGAAAGATGATAGCGGGAGACATCACGCCTGGTGAAGGCTATTGCCGCACATTTCCTAGCCGAGATTTCGAGGCTACGTCTCGTCAAAAAGTCCGCTATAGAATTGATGGCTTTTTGAAGGCGAGCTTGTAAAACTCGCCTGTTGCGGCCAGAGCTCCAGATGCAGATATCGTCAGCATAGAGCGATATTTCGACAGTGTGTGGCACGCACTTCTCAATTCCAATGAGGCTGATATTAAAGAGGGTTGGGCTTAAAATGCCGCCCTGTGGCACACCTCGCGTGACATTGTGAGGGGCTGTTTCGCCGTCTTTCGTGGACATAAAGACGGATCTGTCAGACAGATAATCGGATATCCACGCATACATGCGACCTCCAATGCCTACCGACTCCAATGCAGATCTTATTGCCTCATGTGCCACACAGTCAAAGGCTGCTTTAATGTCAATGAACACTGCTAGAGTGATGCGACGCTGGGCTTTCGCACTCTTAACGTCATTAACAAGGGCAAGCACGTTGTCGATGCTGCTGCGGGACTGTCTGAATCCAGTCATCTGTGGGGCATACACGTTCCGCTCTGTCAAGTCCCAGTCTAGGCGAGCAAGGACCATCTTCTCCATCAGCTTCCCCACGCAGCTCAGGAGTGCAATGGGGCGGTAAGACTCAATTTCCGTAGGGATTTTGCCAGGTTTGAGCACGGGAACAAGGCGACCGCGCTTCCAGCCCGGTTCGAGGCGGCCCGTTTCCCAGCTGTGGTTGTATGTGCCGAGAAGGAAGCGCTTAGCTTTGCCTCCAAGGTGTGACAGAGCTGCATAGCTTATGCCATCTGGGCCCGGTGCAGAAGCCTTGTTTACGGAATACAAGGCAGCAAATAGTTCTGCCATTGTAAATGGCTTGTCCAGGACGGTCACACTTGCAGAGGGCGGAGAGACATCGGTCAATCTGGCAGGTAAGACTGGAGCCGACAAGGATGTGACCTTGGCGCAGAAATCTTCGGCGACGTCTAGATCCCGGCGGTTCTGTCGCAAAGCGATACAGAGGAAAGGATGCAGAGCAGTAGGTGGTGCCCGTAGGCTGCCTCGGCTGAACGTGGGTTCGCCGGTATTAATGACAGCCAAGCCGTTACGGCATGCCGCATCGAAGAGGCGCCTGCCTCTAATTGTGGTCTTAATGCTGCCCCAGGAGGGATGGTGCACGTTAAAATCTCCAGTTAGCACGTGCGGTGCCGGTGTCGTGCGTACAATGTGCTGGAGCCTATCCACGTTAAATGCAGCATCAGGTGGAATGTATGCCGCTATAAGGGTAAACTGGTGCGCAGAACTTTTAATAGTCGCTGTGACGTACTCGTTTGTGTCGTCTGGAGGCAAGGTATGCTCCATGTACGTCAGGTCGTTCCTGATCGCGATCAGAACTCTTGAAAGAGCCTCACCTGTTCTAGACTGCAAAACAGTGTAGCCAGACAGCCGAATGTTTGTGCGTAACCGCGTCTCTGATATTGCGATAATTGGAAAGCGGTGTTGCTGTATGAACCGTCGGAAGTCCGGAAGGCGGCTCCGAAGACCGCATGCGTTCCATTGAAACACAGTGGCCTTGTTCCGTATTTCCAGAGTTTTTGGTGTCACAGCTCCTATCGCCATTGCGTGAGGAGAGGCAATACAAGGTCAATGATTGTGCCTATGCCCTTGGCCACCGGAGATGAAAGCGGAGCCAGGAAAACTCGAATGGCCTCCACAACTGAAACGATGAGCGTAAAAATGTTGCCAGAGTTTTGGTGGACACAGCGCCTGGGCCTCTTCTGGTGTGCCTGCTGTCCGGAAGACTCCGCTGTCGCTGTCACAATCGACGACGCAGCTGCAGGCGCGGTCTCGCTTGAGGACGCGGCTGCAGGTGGAGGAAGCGACTCCGATGTCTCCATGGGTGCCGACTCGGATGACGGCATGGGTGTCGCTGTAGTGGGCGCCGCAGGTTTCACGGTTCCGCAAGCAGGCAGGGGCGGGAAGTCATCGCCGAAGCTTGCATCTGAAGTGTTGGAGGCTGGCGGTTGCCTTTTGGCGGCCTTCTGGGTTCCTGAAGAGGACTTTTTCCAGGCAGCACCCTTCCCCCGCTGATCATGCAGGGTCGCCTTCGCTGACTTGTAGTCAATGTTTTTGTCCCCCTTAAGCTTGTGTATGGCCTTCTCTTTCCGAAGGACCGGACAGCGGGCAAACGTCGACTCGTGACTGTTCCCACAGTTGGGGCACCGAAGATTATCAGCGTCACACGCAGAACTTTCGTGACTGCCACTGCACCGAGCACAGCGGCTCGGAAGTCTACACATGGTTGCCACGTGGCCAAAACGCTGGCACTTAGTGCATTGCCTGGGCGTCTCAACATAAGGATATACGCGGTAGCGCGTGTAGCCTAGGAAAACGTGTTCAGGCGCTATTTCAGTGGCAAATACAATCCGCACGCTCTTGGATAACTTGCCTAGACGACGCACAGATTTGACAGGGGTTTTCTGACGCAGAGCTACGAGGATTTCAGGCTCCGACAGATCAACTGGAACATCTCTGATCACTCCTGCTCCGCACTCACTCGAGCGAGGCTCATACGCCTGAATAGGGATGCCCTGAATGGTTTTTATTTTCAGGAGACGTGCAGTAGCGTCAGCGTTTCGCGTGTCCACTGCTAGAAGGTTGAGCCGGTAGTTTGGCCTTACTTGAAGGACTCCATCTGGTGCCATAGACTCGAGGCCACTTTTCAGAGCGAGCGGGTTGAAACGGGTAATGACGCTCTCTGCCTTTGTGGGTTTGAGAATTACAATACGCCCGTGCTTCGGAAATTTAATGATAGGCTGGCAACTGAGAGTCAAATGCTGTCTCTTAGAGCCACGTCGCCGTTTAGGAGGCATCACGGTCTGGAAATTTTCTTGCTCGTCCGTACTCCTCGAGTTTTCTTGAGCATAAATAATTGTGGCAGAGGTTGCATCTGTCATGTCTGAGAAGGCATCCTCATCGTCCGGCAGCGGTTGATCAGAAGGGCAAGGAGATGAGAGGGGACTTGCCTGACCAGCTGGTATCGGTGACGATTCCAATGAGGAGGCGTTAGGGGCGTCTTCAGAGACGTTAGGAGCGTGTTCTGAAGCCGTTTCGGAGGTTGCCTGATGAGAGGGGTTCATCTCCAGGTGACCGGTAGCAGCCTCCGCAACGGGGCCAGAGAGGTGACATCCAGACGTGGCACTTGGCAGTATACTAGGAGGCGAGCCCGGCGGCAGCCCTGGCGGGGCTGCGCCCGCCGCAGGAAACATGTCCTTGACTGATGTGACGTACCAAATTCCACACGCAAAACGTTGAAACTTATTTAAAATGAACTGCAAGGAGAGACAAGCGCAGCCGGTTTGGTTTTGGGTGTACGATGTGAATCGCTAGTTCGTGTTACCGTCAGGTACCCGCTGAATGCTATTCGCCTGGAATATCATTTGGCATTCTCGTGTAGCGCAAAAAACTAAGGATATTTAGAGCAAATGATATTTACACTAACTTTCATAAATGTGAATTTTGACGAAGCTATTTTTAATCCTTGGACAGTAATATGTCAACGGCGGAGATGCTAGTGCTTGAGGTCAATACACGCCAGGCATGGCTAAAAAAATGGTGAACCAAGACAAAAAGAGAAACCCAATGTCGGGAAAAATACCGTTCGATATAAACGTACGAATTCCAATACTTTTACACTGAATTTTCAAGGGGATAATTTATGAGTTCGATATTGACAATTATTCGATATACCCGTGTTCGATATATCCGTGTTCGACTGTATTGTATTGTGCTGCTTCACGGCGTGATTCCGCAACGATTTCTTCCAAGTTTAGCGTTTCAAACGTTCGGGCGTTATTATGCAGGCGACGTTAGCTAAACGTCGCATTACCAAGAGACTCTACCAAGCCCAGCACTACGGGGAAGCCACGGCAGTGACCAAAGTTTTCAGACCCCCTTCTAGGCGCCTCCTTAGCCATGCACTTGGTAAGGCTCGGTCCGCACGGACGTCGGGACGCTTGTTGTTCACCGTAAAACGTGACCGATCGTTTTTGGATATAATATTTAGTATTTTGAACGCACGCACAGGGAAATTGTATTACCCAGAAAAGTAGAAGGCGGGAAAAAACACCTAAATTCTGAAGTACAAGTGGTTTCATTTATTTATTCTTTAACGCTATGGGGCATTTTGAGGGCTCAATTAAGAGCGTACTAACCGGAAAATCGTATGATTTAGAAGCGTACCCACGGGATTTTTCTTTATTTGTGTATTATAGGACGGCTGTTGTAAAAAGAAACGTAATTTATGCGGGACAGTCGTTAGTTTGTACAACAAGCACAAAAAACGTATTTTTTGCCTTTTCCCTCACATCTTAGAGTGGAGGTGTCTGCAGCCAGCATACTGTACCATTTGCATTCCCTGCTCCGCATTGGCCGAAAAAACCGAAAGAACTCACTCAAACTCAATTACTATTTTCAAACGCAAACTCAAAAAGGTCATCGGTACTCAAAACCACTTTTATTCAATATACACAGACCCATTTGTAATTGTACTCACCTGCACTCAAACTCCCATGTCCCCGCAAGTGATCGTACTCAATGTGTACTCACACCTACTCAACTCATCTGTTCTCACTCTCTCATACTCAATCTGTATTCAGGAGTACTCCTACTCAGTCTGTACTTATGGATATTCGTACTCAGTCTGTACTCAGCGTACTTAACTCATCTGTACTCAATCGTACTCACACTCAAATGCCTCTCATGATTTCTCGTGCTTCATCTCTACACACGAGATTTTGTACACTTCCTATACTCACGCGTGCGCATACTAAATCTCTATACACGAGTATTCGTACTCGAAGGTTTATGTACTAATACGTTCTAGCATTCCACACCTTGCATCAGGCGCTGAACTACATCAAGGACTCCACTAGGTAAAACAAATGCAAATGCTACAAAAAGATAGCAAAAGATAGCAAAGGCCACAAGAAAAGGCCAAAAGAAAGACGTAGCAAAACATTGTTCACTTGCTGTGCTGAAATGTGGGTTATTAAGGAAGACAGGACAATTGCGGTGTGTTTTAAAGTTGCTGTAAATATCCATTACAAAGTGAAATGCGCATCTACGATCAGTTTAGAGATCATAAGTTTAAACATCGTAAACTGTTCTACCATAACAAAACCCTTTCTGAAGGGCGATAGTGGGAGACAAGCCGATACGGTAATACCTTATGCTTTCTCCGCCAGCCCAAGCCGAACGTTTAGGTGTAATGGTGCCACTGCCACTACAGCTTCCCCTTGGCGGTCTGCTCCTCTTGTTCTGTTCGCAACGAGCCGCAAAGTCCTGGGTCTGGCTAGCGTTGCTTCTCTCTCTCTATCTTTCTCTCTCTCGCTCTCTCTCTCTCAGAACTGCATCATTCGGAGTGGTATGGCATGCACAATGTTCCATCATGCACCACATCGGTAGCTTTCCACAACTGCTGAATTGTATAGTCTTTCCAACTGTCTGATTGGCGTGCACACTTCTTGCGACTTTAAAATTATTCCACAGATATTGTGTAGAAGGTAACCATTACCATTCCATTGAATATAATGAGGCCGAAAAACGATAAGTGATAATTCTAGTAACTAACGGAAATCTTTTGTTCTATTTGGTGTTCCTACTTTTGGCGGACCCAGAATTTTTGGGAGTGGAGACGGTACTTCTGCTCCCTCTATGTAAATGTCGTCTAAAGTATTCGGCCGCAATTGTCGCGTAACTGCATTTCTCTTCATTCGTCCACGTCTCACTGTATTTCCCCACTGTCTCGGACCTCTCAGTACAAATACAATAGAGATTCGTTTTATTTAAACTAGTTTTCGAGCGTTAGAGCTGCTGGGGAACCTTTGGGGACTATTTGTCACAGCTTGGCTTGGCACCCGAGACACGCGGCCCAGCCTTGAGCAAAAGGCGTTTTGGTATTTGCAGTTACAATAACGTTAACAACGCATTTCTGAACAGTGAATGCTGTTTACCCTGGCGGTTGGGCAGGGAACGTGCGCCGGAAAAACTCGCCCAGGAATGACTTCAGCGCACGACCCAGCACCACTGAGGCATAGCGTTGCCTCGCCAAGGTAGCGTGGGTTTCGTGTTGCCACGTTTGCGAGGCGGAATACAACTGATTGAAGTACGGCCTTGGAAACGTGCCACGGGGGGTGGGGGCTATACAACTGTTACAAGCACGGCTTTCTCCTTGCTCTATGGCTTCTTGCGATGAATTGTGAACTTTGGACGGTGCAGAGAGAAGTGATGCCAGAATGAGGGAAGGTTAAAGTAGAGAAGCTTTTCCGTAATTGACTTCTGAATTAGCGACCCACACACCAGACCACGCTGCCTAACGGTGGCCACCGAACGACTTGCAAAAGTTTAAGCGGGGCTCGTACCGCTGCACCATCGGATATACTTGCCGCTTCACTGTAAAGCCGGAGGCCACCCGGACATTGTACCTCCTTTAATGTTCGAGTGTTTATTGCTGCTTGGTGAGCTAGCGACCACTCCACGACGAAAACATGACTGAGTCTCGAAGTATACCGACGCAGAAAAATTGTTTGAGTCTTAAATCAAACTCACGCATAAACGTAGCCGAACCATGGATAAGTTAAGTGGAGCCACTATCTTCACTGTTTGCCGAGTACACACATCACTAGTGCGAAGCTGCCCCAAATAATTCTCACTGTGGTTTTAAAAATTGTACCTACGTCAAGTTTGCATTAAAGAAGACGTGCACATATCCCTTCCGTGTTTGTCTTTTTTTCTATTATCCCTAATGTGCTTCCTTTTGCTGAACAATGTTAAGAAGTATGATCTACGGTACGACATTTATAGGTAGAAAATATTTTTCTCACATGCATGTCGTTGAAGAATTCTTTTAACTTTAAGCCTAGTAGCTAATTCGCGGTGCAGATAGGGTTGTCCTGTAGTAAAAAGTGCACGTCATTCACATCAAGAAATTGGCGGTGAATCCTGCAGTGTCCTGGTATAAAGTGTTATTAATAAATTCACGTTATGACAGAGAGACAGATCAAACGTTTCGCGCCTGAGTAGCGAAGATAGACTACCGTGTTTGAAACCATCTGTGAAGAGACGCTAGCGCCACTGTTGCGCGCGCTGCGAACATTGAGCAACCGTCTCCATCACCACCGCTGGGGATGCCCCAATAAATGCAAAACATCAGGACGCAAAACCGGCGAGCACGAGACAAGACAAAAAGAATGTCTCCCAGCGACAAAGGGACAGGACAACGGCGCAACTCGTCGTTTTGTGTATTGTCGTTTTTAGCGCTGGCAAACCCCACTGGTCTGGTAGTGCAACCGCCCTATTTTTAATGCGTGTGTATGTGGGGGGGGAAGAGGCGGAGGGGGGACAGTGCGAGGGAGTATCGCTTGCGGTTGAGGACCGTAATGCACCCAGTTACAGCAGGTGTTTGGCCGCCGTTACAGCAGTGTCCAGCTGCGCCGTCGTGCTTCTTCCACACAGTGACAAAGTTTGCAGACGCGTTTTTCGGGAGCGTAATAGCTTGGACTAGTGTCACTCAGCAATCGTGCGGGGTGGAAATCTGCTGCTCATACTTAAAGCAACGCTAAGGAAGTTGAGAGCTGTGGTTGAAAAAAAAAATGAGCGCGTGTCCGCTCGTTTTCTTGCAAATGCCGACGAAAGACTATAGTCGACTGGCGCCCCGGCCAAGTAAATGCCTCCCTTCTGTTTTCCGCTCACCTCTTACGCTGTCCCTCTCCCTTCTCGCTCCTCCCCAGATGAACACGGTGGAGGTTTGCTCAAGGCAATTTAAATTTACCGCGTTCCACTGCGCTACGTCGTGTGCCTCGATTCCGGCGTTGCCGTACGGCGGAGACTCGCGTGAATCGAGGAACCATGCTGCAAACTTTACTGAACCAAGTTCCCCACTCCACGAGCGTTCAAGCGGAACGTGGAACCCGTCCATTAGAGCATTCCATTGCTGTTACCGTTTGATTTCTTAACTGCTGCAAGGAGTTATAGTAGCACTGGTAACAGCATGCGACGGTTTTCTGCAGTTGATGTAGTATTTTAATTTCTATCACAAAAACCAAGCATTCATGAATTTTTTAACAAAGGAACACTGGAAATATCTCTCGTGCCTTATATTTGCGTGAGGTATTGTCCTCGCTCAACAATATTGACAAGTATAAACACTGGCACCAGAAATCGGCCTTCAGATTGGGCTGTGCGTATTGATGACTTCCACAGCTTCTGTTTCAGTTTTGCAGGGTTTCTGAATCGAGTCACACGCAGCCAGACAGACAGATCTAGACAAACCCAAATTTCGGCGTTGGGAAGCCCACGAAAGGCTGTCGCATGTGAAAAGAGATGGCTGTCTTCTTGTGCACGCCACATATTTCACGAGAGGTTTCACGACGCGAGGTTCAGCAAAAAACACGGCTTTTGGAATCGCCGTAACGTAAAAGCGGCCCCTACGTGAGGCCGTCCACGTTGCGGTTGTAAACTTGGCGGAAACCTCGGTGGGGGACAAACAAGCTGTGAATTTCAGCGTCATCACTGACTCCCTAATTAAAAAGTGGCGTAACCAAGCAGCGGCGCAATAAGTATGATACACATCGACGGCAATCGCAAGCGAAGCTCTCCTGGAGCGGAAACTTGGCAGTCCTGTTTAACAATGCAGAGCGAAACAATGTGCAGGAGGCTTTTAGATTGAAATTATGCTTTCAGATCCCGAACCAACACGCGGGTTTAAGTGTACTCGTTGTTTTCGTTTCATTGCCAGAAAAAATTTCATCGCCATGGTTGGTAGCCTCCGCTCTATGTACTCTGGAAAACGGCACTGCACGAGACCACAGTCCTTGCGTTCTGACCTAGATGTTTCACAATGGGAGACTGAAAAGACAAGACGGATAGACGGACCTATATCTAGAAATTGGAGCTGCAATGCGCAGAGCTGTCGAACAATTTGAGTGGCAAAAAACATGCACCCCGTTTCACCCAAATAAGCGTGACGCGCGTCTACAAAATCTACTGAAGACCAAAAAAGAGTCGCTTCAGTGCGCGTAGTGGATGCATTAATAGCAGCCTACAGGCTCAGCTCAGTAAAAATTCGGACGGAGCAAGCGCTATGTAGCCACGGGTGTTTCCAAAGGACGCGTACTTGTAAAGCTATGGGCCACAATCAACACATGTTGTTGGAGAAGAGTACCGACGGTCACGTTGGGCGCCGACCTTTCAAAAGCTCGAATTTCTGCCCCTGCAACACCGTAGCGAGCGAACGCCAAAAAGCTTTAAAGTGGCCCTAAATACGGTGGCGTAAGCTAAAATGCCTAGAGCTTTCACCCTTTCCTCGCTAGTCAAAGCGCTGTGGGTGCTACGAGCTAATAAGCTAGAGCGCTACAACTTAGATACAATTATTAGGGTTGCGGTGCTCAGATGTACTCGCAGCCATTAGCTGCAGTCAGTGGTTTGTCCGGCTTTTTCTTTCGCTGCTGCTGCGCATGCTCCACCTTCTAATGGCTGTGTGGCACTTGCTTTTCGCGCTGTCCGCGCTAGCGATGACACGTCAGTTCTAGCACACGGGAAACGTCGAATAGGATGGCTCCAACAACAACCTGCTCGCGCACGATAATAATTAAAGATTTCCACCTAAGATTATCGGCCCGCTCGCGTTTCTCTCAGAGGCCAGTTCCTTCAAAAGACTTAGCATGGTTCCAAATATCCGGTTACCGCTTCATGAAGCATCGACGACGACGATTACCAGCACACTTTAATCGTACTTTCATCTCATTTGACGCATTTGTTAAGTGACTTTTAACAATTGTCCGGATGTGGCAGGTGGTGACGAGTTTTAGCTGCGGCCGTGTTTGCCAAATCGTGCACCCGGATTCGCATCTCCTCCTCCCGTGCGGGGGGAGGAGAGTCGAGTACGGCCGTGGTTCACCTTGAAGGAAGATGGCTTATGCGATCACGTGCGTATCGTTTCTGCCTGCAGAAGACGCTCGGTGCTTGTCAGGGTTATTCATATCTTGTGAATGACGCGCGATATCAACACGCTCAGCCAAGGTCCTGTGATGGATGACGATGACCAATATCTATCCTACAAAGATACATCGTGCCCGAGTGCGGCTCTCGTAGACGCCGCCCGAGCCGCCAAAACCACCTGCAGTTTCCCCCCAAGCCGGAAGCGCTGATTCGCTGCAGCATTTGATGGCACCCGTCAATAGCGCCGCCGTTGTCTTGAGCGCTAGCTGCGTCATAGAAGCAACGTCACAGGCCTAAAAGGTGCGTCAAAGTTTCGTTGAGTGGTGGCAAGACTTCACATGTAAAGGCCTAAAGAACAGACCGCTTATATAGCGATAGCGCCCATGAAATGGCGACCTATGTAGGGCCTTTTTAACACCCAAATGTGGCTCGTAGTAACATTATGGACAAGGCAATGTACAGAGAGCGCCAAATGTTTCTTCGTCTACTTTTACCCTCCTTGAGAGTGAAGCGGCGCAGCAACACCGCTAAATGTATGCGACCGGACACGGGCGTCCAGACTCTAGTTTGTGATTGCAACTGTTAGCACTACTGTATGAGGACTAAGGTACTCAATACAGAATACACTATTTTCGTACTCTCAAGTGCTGTACTCACGTGTAATATGTTCGTGACTGCTCTACTTCCGGGTGCTGTACCCAAGGGTGCGGTACTCACAAGTAATGTACTCGCGAGTATTGCACTAGCAAGGGTCACTATTCATCTGTACAGCACTCCTGAGTACAGTACTCTAGCACATCACTCGCAAGTATAGTACAGACGAAAACTGTACTTTGAGTACTCTACAAAAGCCTATACTCGCTCTATTATTCCCGCTCCGTACTGCCTCACCTTAGTATTCCCTCGGGAGTTTGTGGCCAAATCAGAAGAAATAAATTTATTTCTGAATGCGTAAGCCGGCGAGTAATGTCCACACACACTCCGAGAACTGATTTCGGTGCCCCCGTGTCTTGCAAGCGTGAAGGGCCCCTTTGGGCAGGGCGTTCTACGCGCAGATACTTCAACTCGGCAGCAGCTAAATGTAGCCGTGCGTTCTAATGACACGCAGATAAGGTAATGCAGCGGACGGACGCAGCCAAGCGATCAAACAGATTGGCATCGAAATCCACGATTGTTGTCAACACCGTTATGCTTCTCAGGGGGAATGAGAAGCTTTGATGTGCACGGAAGAAGCCATTCGAAGTGTTAGGCGGAATCCCAGTGGGTGGAGTGGCAAGGGTACGAAACTTTTCGAGAACGCCCGATGGTGCAAAGGTGCAACAAGACCTAATTTAGGCTTTAATAGTTCCGCACTCACGATATTAACTGATGCTTGGCTACCCGCGTACTATGGTCGCTACAACGGCTTCTTTGAGAGGCCGCTACACAAGGGGTTGTAGACCATGGTTCCAACATAGAGCTGCGTCAAGGACTGGGCAGCTGCGATACATTATTAGTGAAAGGACACGGTACAACCGGTCATGCTGTGCCCTCTTCTTATTGCCAAGTTTGCGCGGTCCTTTCCTTTTCAATTCAATGTGAATGTTGATTGATTGATTGATTGATTGATTGATTGATTGATTGATTGATTGATTGATTGATTGATTGATTGATTGATTGATTGATTGATTGAATATAGTGTTAACTCGCGGAGGCAACGCAGGCGATGAGGTCCACATAATTGGGGGCCCCCGGATTAATATTGACCACCTGGGGTTCACCAACGTGCGCCGAAATCTCGTAGACACGGACGTTTTTGCTTTTGCTTCCATCAGGAAATCAATGTGGTTGTGTGCTGGCTGAAAGGACGACGTTGAAGCGTCTCGTATAGCAAACATTTCTCTTGCCATCCCGCACCGATCCAGCCCACACG
>NW_027526445.1:30745117-30942406 GCF_048455015.1 Haemaphysalis longicornis | reverse complement strand
TCCCAAACAATTCTTGCATGACGATGTTGCATGAAAACTGAATGGATAATTTTATTTTTAGGGCAGCGCTGTGACCAATAGTCGCTGCGTCCTGATATGTCGGTTATAAAAATTCTCTTTTCCTCCTTTTTCGGGTATGGAAAGGGTTAAACGACAGTCAGAGGGAAACTTGTGTTTAAAAGTTAGCACACCTAATAAAATAGCCCTGGAAGTAGTTGCTGAGGCTGAACAAAGGAAAATCCGCCAAAACAAGCCAAGTTACCTGTTATCTTTTGAGCGAGCTGCCGCGATCTTCGCGACGTACTCGAGTATCCTCAGAAAGGTGATTTGCCTTTCTTGCGACAATTATCGTTCTTTTTCTTGCGTGCGGGCGAGAAAAGAACAGTTGGAAAGTAACGTAGAACACAGGACGTTTCCCTTATACACCCTGAGGTAACTGCAAAACGGTGCTTCAGCAGGAGCATTCAAGCGGACACGAGCAGCGGAGCCGCCTCAGCTGATACCATCAGCCCGAAAGCTTATAAAGCGTGTGAAAATTTTGCTTATTATTTTCCCGAAGTGAATAAATTTTCGCACGACTTTACAGGCCGCACGATCTACCAACGGACCTGTACATGTACAACAGCGGGTAGATCGTGAGCCAATAGCACCAAAGAAACAAATTAAATACAAATAAATGCCGCTAGGGAAGCACCCTATCGCACATCCTCAACCGGCGTAGATGTGTACTTCGATGTTTACTTAACTTAAGACCACCGCATACACTGTGCGAGGCCAAATATTTACATAAGATCGTTAGCCACTGTGTTCGATATCTTCTACAGTAGGGGTCGGCAATCTATAGCCGGCGAGCCGCACGCGGCGGTGGGGCAGTCGTATGCGTCCACCAGCACTTCGTCAGAATTCCGATCCCACGAACTGTACCTTCCTATCCGAACGCCGAAACGTAAGTTTTGACCTTGAAAGAGGTGACACGCGAGTACAAGAACAGAGAATTAATAGCTTTCACTTGCATTGTGAACCATTTTTGCACAAAGCCAGATTATTGTCAATTATTGCAAATAATTTTGGGAATTCCCTATTTTTTTTTTCATTGCCTTCAAGCATCCATACACCTTCTGACCCATTTGACGACCGGCCGTCCACCGTGTAGGCTTTATGCACCTCGGCCCACTGACGACTCTTTTTCTAGTATATGAAGTGCGAACTTGGACTAGATGATGCAGAAGCGTAGTTAAATAAAATCAATGCAAACAAGGAAACCGAATGGCCAATCAGTTCACCCGACTGCTTTGTTGTACGGCCCGTACATTCGGAATCCCAAACCAGATTTCGCTACTCTGGCGCTAGCTTAATTTTTGCCCTCAGCCACGATACAATAAAAAGGCTTGCAAGCGCCGCTCCACGAATTCGTAACAGCGACGCAAACCAGCAGTGTTTAGTGAAAGTGCACGCTAATAAGTGCACAGGTGCGCAAAAGCAGGGCGAACCACCACCGACTAGCCTGCTCTCTACCGGGATCGGTGATTTTACGCGCGATTGTCGCCGATTGCGTTGCACTGTTTCGATCACCAGTCCTTGACACCGGGCATATAAGTTTGGAGAATAACCTTTCACTACAATGTTTCCTACATTCGAGATTCGCCGAAACTGTGAGTAGCAGAGCATCTTCACTGCCCAAGCAGTTTTCTCTACGCTGTAACCATATTTAGTGCTGCAAAGATTTTCCCCTTTGTGCAACGTTGATGACCGGAACAGATCCGACGCGACGGGGACAGGGTGGGGACCATGCCACAAAAGAATGCAGAGTACCCAGCTCAATTTGCTTCTGTGAACACAGGATCCTATGGGGCGCCCATATCTTTACACTATCCTGCCATTCAACACGGAAGTCGGTTTGACCTTCTGCCAAAGAGCCTGTGTGGAAAGCACGTGATGCTTATGAAATGCTGTGCCTAACGGCTTGACAAAAGAGGATAGGTGCAGCTCTCCTCCTAAATGTATGTATTGTGAATATGGCGGAAAACAGTATTTGGTAACACTTGGTAGCAAGTGTTATCAATCATCTATTGAATCAACGCAGTGACCTTTATCCAGCTGAATGTGGAATGGAGTCGCGCTAATTTCCTTAAAAGTTGAAACGCCTTCTCCCAAATTTCACGACAGTTACCACAAAATTAGAGAGTTTTAGCCGTCCGTAGATTTAGTCATGTACGTTGTTACCGGGTTAACGGGAACCTGGCTGGGCACTTGTCCATTCGTCGCGGTAGGAGCATGAGTTCTGCCGGCCTGCCTTCGCCATGTCCGCGCCTCCTCGCCCTTTTTCCTGGCCTTCCCGCGCGCGCAGACGCAGACGGGCTCCGGTAACCCGGTAACAACGTAACCGACGGAACAGACCAACCGCTAACACTCTCTATTATTACTATTCTTTGTGTGCGGGCTCGTGCGCGTCCTGGTGGTGGGTGTTCGTAGGCCTGTGCGCGTGTGTGCGTGCCTGCGTGCGTCCGCGCGCATGCGTTTTTTTCCCGATAGCTGTATTATACGTTCTTAAAGGGACCCAGAAAAAAAGCCTTTTGTAAAAGCCACAAAACGCCTTTATTGTCGCGTAGTACCAATATAGCGATGCAATGCAGTTGGAATTATTGATCTACATTCAGCATTAGCTGCGCCAGAAGCAATTAAGTGCATCTCTCCCCCCTTGTCGATCTATTCCTCCTCCCTCTCTGCTTCTTTCAAAGCAGCTGGAAACACTGGGAATAGCCATGTGACATCGCTACGCTCCGCCTTCGTTCTCCGCTGGCTACATCCCTGCGCCTAGGGGCGCGCGTCTATCGCTGCAGACCCGCCTTTGCCTCGGGATCGCGCAAGAAGGAGGAAGAGCAACTGGAAGCCAATGGCAGTGACGTAGCCGGCGACCGACGATCGGCCGAATCAGGGGGGCGCCTCGCCGTTGCATAAGCCGCGATCGCCGTTGCGTCAGCCTTGGTCGGCGTTGCGTCAGCCGCGGTCGGCTCGCGGCGGCGGCGAGCTCATCGGCTGAGAAAGGCGATCTTCAAAAATTGTTCACAAATTATCCGTATAACATATGGGGCTCACACTTGGCTCAAAAATCTCCCGTTCTGTGTTCTAGCCCCTGCATGCTTTTGATTGCCACCTTCACAAACCTTTTCTTGGTCCCTTTAACGACGCCCTCTGAAGAGCAGAAAAGAAGTAATTTCCCGAAGCGATCTTGGTCGTAAATAATGCACTCCCCATCCCACACGATCGGTGGAGCGTTGGCATTTTTTTTGCCTACATTTCTGCTGCTTTTTTGCTTATTACTTTGCATGCTTTTTTGTTCGTTTTATGTAACCTTTATTTCCACGTTACCGCCAAATTTGACATTGTGTGAACGCGAGGAAGTGTTTTCGTGAATTGTTCAAGGGTATTTTAGGGATTGTGCGGTACTGTACAACACGAATGGAGTTAATTAAATTTCTTGAGTAAACTATCACCCGCGGATTCGGTCTCGTTTGTGTAAATATTTGGTCTTCGACTGCGAGTATCCTATTTTTTAAAACTAACGACTCATACGGGCACTGTCAAGAGGCGAAACTCTTTGCCGAGTTTTTATCTGAGCAATGCGCCTGAGTGCGCGCATGCGCATGACAAGAAGAATGGCCAACGTATTCTCCGTGGCAGGGGAAGTTTTATGCACGACTCATCAGGGCCGTGCTAGGTACACAATGGTGATCACAAAGAATACGTACGCATCAAAAATAAAGGACTGATTTAAGACGAGGTAAGCTTAAAATTTCAACACATTGTTTACGGCAGATTCAGCCCAAGTGCCTTCAGAGGCTTACCGCTGCATTCCAATCTTTCCGCAGCTCAACGAAATTCTGTACATCCTTTCGCAATCAAACCTGCTCTTGTCATGATGTTGTCCCGGTAGTTTAAAATAAGCAGTAAACACTTACATATTTGTTGGTGCAGACGCACAGTTATACCATTTTCCGAAACGCCAAGACACAATGACTAAACGTTGCAGCGCCCCGCAAAACATGCGGCGTCATACACAAACCCAATTTGTAACCTCAGCAATCATAGCCATCATAGGGAGTGATATGCGTAAAGAGTAAAATATTGTAGGTCTGAATTCTCTGGTGCGCCAAATTACACCCCCAAAATTATGTGGCAAACTTAACGGTGAACCAGCGGCATAAAAAAGACATTGGCACCTTTCAATTAAAATGCGCAGACTGAAGAAATAACAGAGCGAGCTGGTGGTCATCCCTAGATTCAACGTAGTTTTCGTTATGTATGCCCGTCTTATCAACATATCGGACACTGATACTGCTGAGCTCATCCCGTCTTTCGCAACTAGGAGAACACCTGCTCGTAATATGTTACATCATCTCTAGGTGTACAAAGTCCCGTCGCGCGCCTCCACAACACCTGTGAAGCAACGCCCATTCTCCGGGCCTCCACGTGGGCTCGTAGGCTCCATGCCTCTTCGCCAATTCCCCTCACACTTCTAGGCCTAGCAATGCCCCCCCCCGCCCCCCGCCCCCCGCTCCCCTCACTTGGCTGCACCGACATCGGAACGAATCCTGGCACGTCTACGCACTCAAACGTCTGCTTCGTGACCCCTACTCTCCAAGCCTGCTCGTCGGCTCCGTTCTTCCTCGCCACTTTCCCTGCACTTTCTGTCCTAGCAGTTTTCTCTTATCGACTTTGTTGCTCCATTTTTTGAGTGATGCCCGGTGCGCATTGACCTCAAGCACAAACAGCTCCGCTGTTAAAATATTGCTTTCCTACATTTAGAACTAGCTTCGTCACACGGCCGATAAAACGAAATTTAGTGCAAATGTCTTTTTCTAATATTATTAGTTTGGCGCTACACTAGAATACCTAATGGCATTCCAGGCGAAAGCCATTTAACGCCAAATTGACGCTAAACCGAACTAGCGATTCAGGTCGTAGACCCAAACGTTAGGCCTAGAGAGTACCCACCCGAGAGTTGGTGTGAGTATTCTAGAAAGATGTAGGTACCTCCACAGTAGCAGTTACTCGCAGTTGAGAATCCATCACCAGAAACCTTCGTGTTTAAGCGTCATCGTCGTTAGAGGGAGAGTGCAATATTTTTTTAATAAGCCGATACACTCCAAGCCGCACAGGGTTTATTCATCCTCGCGAATAAACGATGCGGGGCTAGTCTTCACAAACGTAGACGTCGTGGGCTTAGTAGCACAAAGGTTAGAGCTTCATGATCACGTATACTGAAAGCAAATGTGTCTTCAGGTCACCTAACGTCATTGGCGCTGCATAGTAGAGAGCGACGTTGCTTCTTTTCACTTTCGGAGCCAGATTCAGCAACGAACGTAGCGTTGTTTGTTGTTCGTCCAGCAGAAAGCTTCTAAATAATCCTTGGAAAATAAATCGTATTGCGATTGCATGTGTTTATAATAACCAATATTTAACCAATATTTCACAATAATAATTGTTCTTTTTTGAAACATACAGGAAGCATTTGAGCATGTTTATAAGTCATGTTAAGGACAAGTGGAACGCGCCTCCTTGGTAGATGACGGAGCGCTTGATGAAGCGCGGCTCTTTGAGGCAGTGGCATTTAGTATTGAACTCCATGCAACGAAGTACTGCCCCTTGATATCGCTACGTACCAGTACCAAGAAGAACCGAATGTTTGCTTTATGCTTGAGAGTGAGCTACGTACGATGCGGAACGTTTCAACCCCATCACCATCAGCTGCAGCAACAGCACCAGTAGCGTAAATATTATCGCTGCAGTGGCCGCACGCTCTTCCAGTGGCTGGTTTGACGAATCAGCCTCAGAAAAATGCAGTCAAGTTTGGCTCCTTCGGTTTTCTTTCAGGAAACCGCGCCCTTTTGCTAGAACACCGTTAACACATTTTGCGCCCAACGCAATCGACAGGCTCGTATTTTCGTCCCTTACAAAAAAAAAAACCGAAAATGGATGCCCTCATTCAAACTCTGTGTTACAACACCACAATTTTGTATTGATAAACGACCTACATGAATCCTTTATTTTAATAATCTAGAATGACCAAATTCGCAAAAATTACGACATATTTACCATGAGATTCGGACAAAGGGGGTTTCTGGCTCAGTGCGTGTATAAATAGCCACTTAGTAAAATTTGTCTTTGTTGTTTTGCGCACTGTCATACAAATGTCTTTGTGAACTCTCGGTATACCATTCTCGGGAATTTGCAAGCCTTCACCTGAGAGGTGTGGTAGGCCCATTGGAAAAAATGTTTCGGTGTTTTTCAGCACAGCGACAGTAGTTTAACGGCGAAACTGAAAGCTCTCAATGTCGGTGTTCAGTCAACCGAGTAATACGATGCGGGTAAGCAATGTTCTGACGCAAATGGGCCAAACTTGGGCCGAGGAAACCAGGCGTTGTTCTCGACAAATTATATGATGTATGACGGGACAAGCGAGAGACGTAGAGCGCTTGGCGGGAGCTTGTGACGGCAGAGCAAGTGTGACCACAATGCCATGAACATCCATCAAAGAATTCGTTTATTTGGCGACTGAGCGCAGTGAACGTAAGCGCCAAATTTGCGATTCATATCACAGATCAATATGACGCCGTTTTTCTTACCCCAATATGCTGCTTATTTTCGTCGCATGGAATGTTAGTGCTATGTTTATATGGACGGACGGGCTTCAAGCGGCCCCCCTATGCAGCCGTCTTGATGTGTTTTTGACTGCGCAACGATTTCACCACTGAACAACTTTCATTTTTGTCTACTTGTTTGTGCACGGCTACGCTAGAACCTGCGGACCACGCATTCTTGAATTAATAAACTATAAGGTATTAGCATCTGCTTTAAAAGTTGTTCGCAAGTTTCAGACGATTATAAAATTGGTACTAGGAAGAAGAAGTCTCAAATTTTTCTCACCACATCTGGGCGAGAACTCATCCTATAAATCAACAAAGTATTATGAGAAGTACAGAAGTTAGATGCCACTGATATTTCCAGTGCGTTCCTTCTCACTAAACCAAACACTACTGCCGCTTGACTATGACGCGAGAAATAACCATATACACCACAATTATAAGAGTCATATCATTGCCTTTTCTTTAAACATTAACCGTCGTAGGAGAGGATGAAAACAGCGCAGGTCTTCTGAATAATTACCTTCACAGCTAAATGTTGAGTTGGTCGTAAGTTTTAGAAAGTAAAAACCAAAATGTATATATGGCGAATTCTCGCTTTCAACTAAATAAATGCGGCGAAACTCATTAGGAGAAATTTAATCAAACAAGTCAACTTGTGCTCGCCTCGGGGTCTTGGCTGCTGCCTTTGTGTATTAACGCAGAAGGCCCCTAATTAGCACCTACTAAGCTAAGTGCATAGCCGCAGGTTTGGGTGTGGAACCGTCGGTGTCAAAACTAACATAAAAAGCATTTCTGTTGTCTGACGGCTCCTGACAGGCTGTCGTAGAATAAACGACGTTCGGCGAATCAAGATGAAAGTTTCCTTCAAGTCCTATGGCCGGAGAGGAACTCCGGCCATAGGACTCGGTAGCAGGCCCATTGGCCTACCACTCCGGCCAATGGGCCTACCACTCCGGTGGTAGGCCCATTGGAAAAAAAAATGTTTCGGTCCCCGCACGGGGCACCTTGAGTATTCATGGTGACGGTGAGCAGCGACACCGCGGACCCCGAGCTCCCAACATAAGCCGTGTCCAACCGTGGCGAGGTGTTTAAAGGTGAAGGGTAGAAGCCGTAAACGGTGGCCGTCGGAGCCTTGGTCAAGCTCCAGCCGATGGGCTCCCTGTCTGTTCACCAGGCAGGGAGCTCCGGGACCTCTTTGACTACCAGGGTAAGGTCAAAGGAGAAAGTACCCCCGTCTCCCTGCTTTCCAATGTATCATATGGCATTTTCCAAACCCCCCCCCCCCAAACGTGATCGGCCCCCGAAAAGGGGCCGCACCGAAGTTTCCTTTCCTCCGTTGCCGTCGTTAACCTTTCCTGAACCGAACCATTTTTCTCGATTTCTTGTGATGGAATCCCTCAATTCAACCCACCATCTTGCATCTCAGTCAGTCTTCTTGATCGCCAAGTATCTTGAAGCCATAGTAGGAAAATCGTATAAATGCAAAAAACAAAGGTCCGGTGAACTCCTCATTGAAATAAATGACAAGCAGCCGTCTGCAAAGCTTCTAGCTCAGACTAGACTGGCTGATCTTGACATCCGGGTCACACTCCATCGGAGCCTCAACAGCTCGCAGGGTGTGATATCCGAGACAGACCTCCTGAACGAAACCGATGCGGATCTCCTTGCCGGCTTGAAGGGTCAGGGCGTCACTGCCGTGAGACGCATCACCATCCGCAGAGACGACAAGGAGATTCATTCCCACCAAGGACATCATCTTGACCTTTGACCGCGCAGTTCTCCCACAACATATATATGCAGGTTTTATCCGGTGCTCAATACGTCCGTGCATCCCGAACCCGCGGCGCTGTTTTAAGTGCCAGCGGTTCGGGCACGGTACGAACTCTTGCCGTGGCCGAACGACGTGTGCCAAATGCGCGGCGCACGATCATCCTAGTGACAACTGCCAATCCGATACCCTCACTTGTGTAAACTGCGGGGGACCGCATGCAGCGTACTCCCGCAAGTGCGAAAAGTTCCAACTCGAAAAAAAGATAATCAACATCAAGGTAACCGAGAACATCACCTTCCCGGAGGCGAGAAAGAGGTTCGCCTCTTTCCCTCTGGGGAGGTACGCTGACGCGGCTCGCCGGGGGGCGGAGCGGCGTCTGGTGTCCACAGGGACCCAGTTCAGCGAGTCTGACCTGGTCCCGCCCCTACCCCCCGCTGTGTTGCCTCACGCAGCCCAACCCGGCACCACGCAGCTTGCTGAGGCAGCAGCGGTTGTGGTGCAAACCACTCCTGTCGGGACCGGTGCCGCTCCCGCCTCTGTCTCCCCGTCCTCCAGTGCGTTGGAGGGTACCGAGGTGATGGACACCACGGGCCCCGCACCGGCTCCCACCACCACCGCACCGCCTGTGCCACCTCTGGCGCCACCGACGGTGGCAGCTCAAACGAAGGGCTCCCGAAGGGGGGCCAAGTCCGGGGGGCCCGGTCCGTCGGGCACCCCTCGGACATCCGACGACGAGATGGATGTTGGGCCGTTCCTGCCTGCAACGCAGCGCAAGGAGCCTCCACCGACTTCCAAGCCTACAGACAGGCCTAAAAAGCCTAATCCCAGAGTAACAGCCCCGAAAGACGACACATGAACACATACACACACTCCATTCATTCTTAAACATAAAAAATGGGAACAGAAAACATCATTCAATGGAACAGCAGAGGCCTCCTTAAAAATCTTGATGATGTGTATGATATCCTGCATGCCAATCAGCCAAGTCTCATGTGTCTCCAAGAGACTCACCTCAATTCCAAACAGACAAATTTCTTAAATATGTACATGGTATTCAGAAAGGACAGGGTTGGCTGCACACACTCTTCAGGAGGTGTGGCAATTGTCGCCCGGAAATCCTTACCCTGCCACCCTGTCACTCTGAACACTGTCCTCGAGGCTGTAGCAATTCGAACAATAATATTTAATAGTTTGGTAACGGTGTGCTCCATTTACATTCCTCCTGATCATGCACTTTCGAGCTCTGATTTCGAGGCGCTGGTCGACCAGCTGCCCGAACCATACATCCTAACAGGCGACCTTAATGCGCACAACTCTCTTTGGGGCTCCTCCAGAACGGATGCCCGAGGTCGCCTGATAGAGAAATTTCTTACATCTTCAGGAGCATGCCTTTTCAACACAAAACAGCCTACATACCATAACTTAGGACATAATACGTACTCACATCTCGACTTGGCTATTGGTTCTGCAATTCTCTTTCCATGTCTTGAGTGGGGCGTGGGCACGGACCCTTATGGTAGTTACCACTTCCCCACATCCCTAACATACATAGGTAAAGGCCCATGCAGTCCATCTTCCCATAACAGGTTTAATGAATCAAAAGCAAACTGGAGTACATTCACAGAAACATCTAAACTAGACCACACAACCATAAAACACCTACACGTTGAGGAAGCAGCCCAACTCGTCACGGCGCACATAGTCGACGCCGCCGAAAAGTCCATGCCCCAGGCCTCCAGTGCGTCCCGCAACCCAAGGAGGCCCTGGTGGAACGAGGACTGCAGGCGGGCGCGAGAGGCCCAGAACAAGGCGTGGGGTGTCCTTCGCCGGTACCCCACGTCAGATAACCTAATTTCTTTTAAACGGGCAAAGGCTTTTGGGAAGCGAGTGCGTCGTGAGGCAAAAAGGGGAGAGTTGGCGCACCTTCCTCACTTCCATCAACTCGTACACTGACACACACAAAGTCTGGACACGAATACGAAAACTAAAAGGACAACAGACACACAGCCTGCCCCTGGTTAGTACAACAGGGGACACACTGGAAGACCAGGCTAACACGCTTGCACAACACTTCCAACACGTGTCCAGCTCAGCACACTACACAAACACTTTCATGAAACACAAAATATCTGCGGAGAAGAAGTCACTGCGTGATAGCAACAAGTCGCACACTTCTTACAATTCTCCTTTTTCAATTTATGAGCTGAAGGCTGCTTTGACAACATGTAAACCTTCAGCTCCAGGTGCAGATAAGATTACTTACACAATGATACAATTTTTACACTCAGACACCCTTGAAACACTCCTACACCTGTACAACAAAATATGGCTTTCGGGGCACATTCCACGCTCTTGGAGGGAGGCCATTGTAGTTTCTGTCCTAAAGGAAGGGAAGGACCCTTCCTCTCCTACCAGTTATCGTCCCATTGCCCTGACAAGCTGCCTGTGTAAGCTCTTTGAGAAGATGATAAACAGGAGACTCGTGTACTTCTTAGAGTACAATGGTCTTCTCGAGAGCTGCCAGGCAGGCTTCAGGGCGGGGCGATCTACCAACGATCAACTCGTTGCATTAGAGGCGTATATAAAAGATGCTTTCCTCCATAAGCAGTACTGTATGACAGTATTCTTTGATCTAGAAAAGGCGTATGATACTGCTTGGAGGTATGGTATCCTCATCGAGCTGAAGTCCTTTGGCATAACGGGTAACATAATGAACACGCTTTCTAGTTACTTGTCCGAAAGGACGTTTCGCGTGCGACTTGGAACTGCACTCTCTAGGGTGCATGTGCAGGAAAATGGAGTGCCACAAGGTGGAGTTTTAAGTTGCACCCTTTTTATTGTAAAAATGAATTCCCTCAGGAAGGCATTGCCACCGTCGATTTCCTGCTCCGTTTATGTAGACGACGTACAATAATCCTTTAAGTCTTGTAACCTGTCTGTCTGCGAGTGCCAAGTCCAGCTTGGTGTTAACAAGCTAGCTGGTTGGGCAGACAGCAACGGTTTTAAATTTAATCCAGGGAAGTGCACTTGTGTCTTGTTTTCCAAGAGGCGTGGCATCCGACCGGATCCAGACATTCATATCAATGGTGTCTCGATTCCTGTCAAGAAAGAACACAAGTTTTTAGGTATAATCTTTGACGAAAAGCTCACGTTTATCCCACACATAAAACAACTAAAACATAAATGCTTAAAAACAATGAATATCCTGGAGGTTTTGTCGCACATTTCTTTTGGTGCTGACAAACAACTTCTTTTACGTGTTTTTACCAGCTTGATAGGCTCACGACTGGACTATGGTAGCGTTGTCTATGGGTCAGCCACTAAAACATCCCTCAGAATGCTGGACCCTGTGCTTCATCTAGGGCTCCGCTTGTCGTGTGGTGCCTTTCGGACTAGTCCAGTCGAAAGTCTGTATGTAGAGTGCAACAAATGGACCCTAGAACGTCAGCGAGCCTACACAGACCTACTTTATGCTTTTAAAATCTCATCAATGCCTCACCATCCTTTTACGTCAGTTTTTTATGATACATGCATATCTCAACTTCTTACTAATCGCCCATCAGTCTCTGCTCCCTTCGCTTTCAGAGTAAGACAAGAAGCGTCACAACTTGATGTCATGTTCTCAGACACCATCAAAACCTCCGCTACTGAACTTCTAGTACCGTGGCAGCTTCGCCCGATATCATGTGATGTATCTTTTACAAGTGTCGAGAAAAACAGAGTGCCTAGAAGCGCGATCGTGCAACATTTCTTGTCCCTGCAGCACAAATACAAGTGTGCTGAATTTTACACAGATGCTTCAACAACTGCCGCAACTGTTTCCTGTGCTGCACATGGTGGTGGTACCTTTAATGTCTGTAGAACTATGAATAGAAATACAAGTATCTTTACGGCAGAGGCCTATGGCATACTTCTTGTAGTTAAACATATTTTTCTAAGTCGAATCCCGAAATCTGTAATTTATACTGATTCTTTAAGTGTTGTGCGTACATTATCCTCACAGAAATCTAAAAACCATGTGGTCAATGCTCTCATTAGTACTATTATGTCTGTGCATGCGTTAAACCTTGAGGTGACCGTGTGCTGGGTGCCAGGGCACTCTGGAATTCCATGTAATGAGACCGCAGACCGAATGGCGGCCGCTGCTGCCCTTACAACTACAATTGACATAACAACAATACACTACACCGACCTCGAATCACACATCAGACAACACCTTCGCACAACATGGCAAGCGCACTGGAATCAACAGACTGACAACAAACTACACATTATAAAGCCACTCTTGGGAGCATACACCACTGATACTCACAACAGACACAACGAAGTTACCCTGGCTCGATTACGGATAGGCCACACGCATGCAACACATTCCCACCTGCTCACGGGATCTCCAAGACCCCTGTGTAGCAGGTGCGGGGAGGGCCTATCCGTAGTCCACATACTAATAACATGCAAGGCACTTCAGACAACACAACACAAACACTTCAGAGAACTCTACAGACAACATATCCCACTACATCCATCGATGTTTCTAGGTGACGATGCCAGTGTTTCTATGAAACGCGTGTTTGATTATTTGTCAGATGTTAAGTTTTTAAACCTTATCTCATATCACGCATAATCAAATCTGGCCCTATACACCAGCCATCAGCATTACCTTTAATTGATTTTACTATGTCCGATTTACATATTTTTATACCTACTTTTTTGTGGTAATCACTTCGCTTCATTATATAACTTCTTTTCTGGCGCTCTTTGCCCTCGTTGGCCTTGCGCCATGAAACACCAACCATCATCAAAAAATGTTTCGGTGTTTTTCAGCACAGCGACAGTAGTTTAACGGCGAAAGTGAAAGCTCTCAATGTCGGTGTTCAGTCAACCGAGTAATACGATGCGGGTAAGCAATGTTCTGACGCAAATGGGCCAGACTTGGGCCGAGGAAACCAGGCGTTGTTCTCGACAAATTATATGATGTATGACGGGACAAGCGAGAGACGTAGAGCGCTTGGCGGGAGCTTGTGACGGCAGAACAAGTGTGACCACAATGCCATGAACATCCATCAAAGAATTCGTTGCTTTGGCGACTGAGCACAGTGAACGTAAGCGCCAAATTTGCGATTCATATCACAGATCAATATAACGCCGTTTTTCTTACCTCAATCTGCTGCTTATTTTCGTCGCATGGAATGTTAGTGCTAAGTTTATATTGACGGACGGGCTTCAAGCGGCCCCCCTATGCAGCCGTCTTGATGTGTTTTTGACTGCGCAACGATTTCACCACTGAACAACTTTCATTTTTGTCTACTTGTTTGTGCACGGCTACGCTAGAACCTGCGGACCACGCATTCTTGAATTAATAAACTATAAGGTATTAGCATCTGCTTTAAAAGTTGTTCGCAAGTTTCAGACGATTATAAAATTGGTACTAGGAAGAAGAAGTCTCAAATTTTTCTCACCACATCTGGGCGAGAACTCATCCTATAAATCAACAAAGTATTATGAGAAGTACAGAAGTTAGATGCCACTGATATTTCCAGTGCGTTCCTTCTCACTAAACCAAACACTACTGCCGCTTGACCATGACGCGAGAAATAACCATATACACCGCAGTTATAAGAGTCATATCATTGCCTTTTCTTTAAAAATTAACCGTCGTAGGAGAGGATGAAAACAGCGCAGGTCTTCTGAATAATTACCTTCACAGCTAAATGTTGAGTTGGTCGTAAGTTTTAGAAAGTAAAAACCAAAATGTATATCTGGCGAATTCTCGCTTTCAACTAAATAAATGCGGCGAAACTCATTAGGAGAAATTTAATCAAACAAGTCAACTTCTGCTCGCCTCGGGGTCTTGGCTGCTGCCGTTGTGTATTAACGCAGAAGGCCCCTAATTAGCACCTACTAAGCTAAGTGCATAGCCGCAGGTTTGGGTGTGGAACCGTCGGTGTCAAAAGTAACATAAAAAGAATTTCTGTTGTCTGACGGCTCCTGACAGGCTGTCGTAGAATAAACGACGCTCGGTGAATCAAGATGAAAGTTTCCTTCAAGTCCTATGGCCGGAGAGGAACTGGGCACTCCCGTTAGACGTAAAGTACCGGTATATTCATTATGCATGAATATGAATATACCGGTACTTTACGTCTAACGGGATTGCAGATGCAGCGATGGCGTAGAGGTAGAACACCCGCCTCGCGTGCAGAAGGACCGTGGTTCGAATCCCGGTGCCGGACAATTCCCACCGGATTTAAAAAAAAAATCCGCGTATTGATGGAACTGCACAAAGGGGCTTGGGGTGCGGCCTGACCCCGGCGACCATTGCCGGTAATGCACTCCCTTACCAGAGCAGGATTGGCCACCCTGGTGTAGTACCGGCCACAACCTCCCATGAATACGCCAACTAACGCTCGGCCCTCAGTCCCCAGCGGCTGCGAAGCAACTGACCACGGCGGCGGTCAGACCTGTGACGCAGCAGAGGGTGCTAAGAATCACTGGATCCGGACAGCCCGCCAATGGAATCTAAACCTGGCAACGTTTAACGTGCGAACCTTATCTAGCGAAGCAAGTCTCGAGGTGTTGTTCGAGATAGCTGGCAACATAGATGAATACTACAGCATTAACGAAAGGGTAGCTGCTCTTGTAATTAGGCTCAATAAGAGGTACAAGCTCAAGGTGGTGCAGGGCTACGCGCCCACATCCAGCCACGACGACCAAGTAGTGGAACGCCTCTATGAAGATGTGGAATCGGCAATGGCTAAAGTAAAAACGCAGTATACTGTAGTTATGGGGGACTTCAATGCTAAAGTAGGCAAGAATCAGGCTGGAGACAAGGCAGTTGGGAACTATGGTCTGGGCTGTAGAAATAGCAGGGGGGACCTACTAGTTGAGTTTGCAGAACGAAATAACCTACGCATAATGAATACCTTCTTCTGTAAACGGGAGAGTCGGAAGTGGACCTGGAGGAGCCCGAATGGGGAGCACAAAAATGAAATAGACTTCATATTATGCGATAACCCTGGCGTCGTGCAGGATGTGGAAGTGCTCGGAAGGGTAAGGTGTAGTGACCACCGTATGGTAAGATCTCGAATTAGGCTAGAGTTGAGGAGGGACCGCAACAAGCTAGTACGAAAGAAGCCGATAAATAAGCAAACAGTAAGACGTAAAGTAGAAGAATTCAGGATCGCGCTGCCGAACCGATATTCCGCCCTTAACGAGGAAGCCGAGCTTACGACACAGGAAGCCAGCGACAACCTTACACGCATTCTCACGGAGTGTGCAGTAGAAGTCGGGGGCACTATGGCTAGACAGGATAACGGTAAACTTTCACAGGAGACGAAAGATCTAATCAGGAAACGGCAAACTATGGGAATCTCTACCGCAGCTGACAGAATAGAACTAGCAGAGCTCTCGAAGTTAATCAATAAGCGCAAGACAGCTGACATACGGAAGTATAATATGGAGAGGATCGAATACGCTGTAAAGAACGGAGGTAGCCTGAAAGCAGTAAAGAGACGTCCTGGCGTGGCAAAAAATCAGATGTATGCACTTAAGGATAAGCAAGGCAATGTCATCACAAATAGGGATAAAATAGTCACCATGGCCGAGGAGTTCTATAGGGACCTGTACAGTAGCCGGGACATACAGGATAATGCCGAACGAGACAGTAGTTCAGAGGAGATAGACATCCCACCTGTAACGACCGAAGAAGTAAGGAAGGCTTTGAAAGAAATGAAAGGGGGCAAAGCACCTGGTGAGGATCAGATAACAGCAGACCTCTTGAAGGATGGCGGAGAAATTGTACTTGAAAAACTGGCAAACCTGTATACGCAATGCCCAATGACCGCAATGGTACCGGAATTTTGGAAGAACGGGAACATCATCCTGATCCACAAGAAAGGCGACATGAAAGACTTGAAAAACTACAGGCCGATCAGCTTACTGTCAGTCGTCTACAAGGTATTTACACAGGTAATCGCTAACCGAATCTCTGCAACCTTAGATTTCAGTCAACCTAAAGAACAAGCAGGGTTCCGTAAAGGTTATTCAACAATGGACCATATTCACACGATCAATCAGGTGAGAGAGAAGTGCGCTGAGTATACTCAACCCCTATATATAGCCTTCATAGATTATGAGAAAGCATTTGACTCGGTCGAAACCATAGCAGTCATTCAGGCATTACGGAACCAGGGGGTAGATGAGCATTATGTAAGAATACTAGAGGATATCTATAATGGGTCTACAGCTACTATCATCCTCCATAAGGAGAGCAGTAAAATACCTATAAGGAAGGGTGTCAGACAAGGAGACACAATCTCTCCAATGTTATTCACAGCATGCTTACAAGAAGTATTCAGAACGTTGGATTGGGAACAGGTGGGAGTAAGGGTTAATGGAGAATACCTCAGTAACCTCAGATTTGCTGATGACGTTGCCTTGCTAAGTAACTCGGGGGACGAATTGCAAAGCATGCTTTCAGCACTGGGCGAACGGAGTAGAACCGTGGGCCTGAAAATTAATATGCAGAAAACTAAAGTAATGATCAATAACCTCGGGACAGCACAGCAGTTTGAGATAGATGGCGAGGCAGTGGAAGTGGTAAGCGAATACATATACTCAGGCCAAGTTGTGACCCCAGTTCCCAACCATGAGGCAGAGATAATTAGAAGGATCAGAATGGGGTGGGGTGCATATGGCACACATTCTCAGATAATGAATAGCAGCCTACCATTGTCGCTGAAGAATAAAGTGTATGACAGCTGCATCTTACCGGTACTCAACTACGGGGAAGGAACTTGGAGGCTCACTAAGAGGGTTCAACTTAAATTGAGAACGACTCAGCGGGCAATGGAGCGGAAAATGATAGGTGTAACATTAAGGGACAAGAAGAGAGCGGAGTGGGTCAGAGAGCAAACTGGTGTTAAAGACATATTAGTAGAAATTAAGAAGAAGAAATGGAAGTGGGCAGGGCATGTAATGCGAAGGCAAGATAACCGCTGGTCATTAAGGGTAACAGAGTGGATCCCTAGAGAAGGCAAGCGTTGCAGGGGGCGGCAGAAAGTTAGATGGGCAGATGAGATCAAGAAGTTTGCGGGGATAAATTGGTCACAGTTTGCACAGGACCGAGGTAATTGGAGAATAATGGGAGAGGCCTTTATCCTGCAGTGGGCGTAGACAGGCTGGTGATGATGATGATGATGATGATGACCGGTATATTAGCACTTATAGCACACAATGGAGTGCACGGTGTGGAGAATAAAGTTGCCAAGATATCCTAATCCGTAAGGCATCGAACGCTCTATTTCAAGGGTCGCGTATACCGCCCATGCTGCGTGCTCGGCTTGATTTTTTAGAATGTTTTAGACAGTTGAAGGCTACACTCTTGTCTTGCATTGAGAAAAAATGTCAACCTAATTAAAACATCTCTGTCAAGCTGAACACCTGCGTCTGGAGAGATTCAAATCGCTACATTCCGCGTGCTAGATGAGGAAGATTACAATCGCGTGTGCCTTACCTGTAGATCAGCACTTGTTCATTGAGCTCGCTGGGACTTCAACAAGCGAGACGATGCGACGGCCTCAACATTAGCCCAACCCCGCACGTTATCACAATGTGTGTGGGTATAGGTGTATATACACGCACATTGCAACGGTAAGCATGTATTTACATCGAGGTTAGAAGGTTCATGGCGAGCGTAGATGATAGCGCTGTCTACAGATAATGGTGCTAAACCGGAGTGCTATCTCGTGCATTTCTTTTACCCTCCAGCCTGCTCATATGTGTAAATACTGAGATGAGACCGACACATCGAGCTTGATATGGCGCTGAATGTTTGCTTAATATTACCCCGTCGCACTTGAAGCCTTGTGGTGAAGCCAGCTTGCAGGGCCGTCTTAAGAATCTCTAATTACGCTCGCGTGTCTACGTCCGTACGTCTCTGTTCTACAAAGTGCATTACGAGGGTTCTGGCTTCAGCAGTCTGGAATGCCTTTGGCTATCACCGACTTCCGACCACGTCTTACGTGCGGCCGCTAGGAAAAGACGTTCTACGTCTTCCCGTGGTGTCTCGAGGGGCGGCGCTAGTTGAGCGGGCTCTGAGCAGTCGTAAATACAAAACCCCGCGGTATAGTCGAGAGAGGAGCCGCCGTGGAACTAGCTCAATGGTAGAGCACCGCACGCGTTATGCGGAGGTTGTGGGTTCGATTGCCGCTTCCGGAAAAAACGACGCATCATTTCTCGACTTGAATTTTCAATTATTCATTCCTGCATAAAAAAAGGGCAATCATACCTCATTCGGCACTATAAAACACTGTTAAAACCACAAACAGCACTGGCAATAAGGACTGCAGCTTTGATGTGTCCTTACGGAATCCCTCGTCCCGTACGTCTCTGTTCTACAAAATGCATTACGAGGGTTCTGGCTTCAGCAGTCTGAAATGCCTTTGGCTATCCTCGACTTCCGACCACGTCTTACGTGCGGCCGCTGGGAAAAGACGTTCTATGTCTTCCCGCTGTGTCTCGAGTGGCGGCGCTAGTTGACCGGGCTCTGAGCAGTCGTAAATACAAAACCCCGCGGTATAGTCGAGAGAGGAGTCGCGGCGGAACTAGCTCAATGGTAGAGCACCGCACGCGTTATGCGGAGGTTGTGGGTTCGATTCCCGCTTCCAGAAAAAACGGCGCATTTTTTGTCGACTTGAATTTTCAATTATTCATTCCTGCATAAAAAAAAGGGCAATCATACCTCATTCGGCACTATAAAACACTGTTAAAACGCCAAACAGCACTGGCAATAAGGACTGCAACTTTGATGTGTCCTTACGGAATCCCTCGTCCCGTACGTCTCTGTTGTACATGTATATATATATATATATATATATGTATGTATATATATATATATATATATATATATATATATAAATATATATATATATATATATATATATATATATATATATATATATATATATATATATATATATATATATATATATATATATATATATATATATATAGCGAATCAGAATAGAAAATGAGTGGCTCGTAGAAAATAACTCAGAAATAAGGCTTCGCAGTTAAGAAAACCTCGGAAATCAACGGGAAGGATGTGGTTAGTCATTGAAACAGATAAAGAATTTGGAAAGAAAGAAAACGGAGGAAAAATGCCCGCCAGGTGAAATCCGAAGTCAGAGTGGCGCTGGCTACCACCGCAAAGCACAGGAAAAAATTACATTGACCTAAATACCCCAGAAAGCGCAGGAGAAAATCGCCCCGCCGGTAGCGTAGTGGTTATCGCACCAGACCGGTATTCTGGAAATCGTGGGTTCGGATCCCACCTGGCGGGCATTTTTTCTTCGCTTTCTTTCTTTCTTTCCAAATTCTTTATCTGTTTCAATGACCTACCACGTCCTCCCCTTTGCTTTCCGAGGTTTCCTTGACTGCCAACGCTTATTTCTGTGTTATTTTCTACGAGCCCTCATTTCCTATTCTGATTCGCTACATGCATAGCGAGGGCCTCTGTTCTGGCAGTCTTGGTGCCTTAGGGAGCTTAAGAGGGTTCAACGCTGGTTTGCCACTCTCGACATGCCGTAGACACGCTAGTCACGGCCGGGGGATTAAAAAGAAGGTCCCCTTCACCCCGAGAAGTCAGAGTGGCGCTGGCTACCACCCCCAAGCACAGGGAAAAATTACCTTGGCATAAATACCCCAGAAAGCGGAGGAGAAAATCGTCCCGCCGGTAGCGTGGTAGTTATCGCCCCAGACCGATATTCTGGAGGTCTTGGGTTCGCACCTCGGGCGTTTTTTCTCCGCTTTCTTTCTTTCTTTCCAAATTCTTTACCACATCCTCCCCTTTGCTTTCCGAGGTTTCCTTGACTGCCAACCCTTATTTCTGTGTTATATATGTATGTATGTATGTATATATATATATATATATATATATATATATATAGCTTGACTGCCAACCCTTATTTCTGTGTTATATATGTATGTATGTATGTATATATATATATATATATATATATATATATATTTACATATATATATATATATATATATATATATATATATATATATATATTGCTACGGGCAATTATTCACAATGGCACATCGATTAACAGGAACACAGTAACAGGCTTAATCACCGACACCCGTCAGAACCAGTCGTCAGAATCTTCCTCCCCCAGCCCATCCCTCTGACTAAACTGGCTCACAGCCCTAGGGAGATTGTCCTCCTCAGGTTTCTGTATTCTTGACCCACAACACTTCCCCCCTCACCCGGGGGGGGGGGGGGTGACAAGGCCGAAGAGAATGTCTGCATAAAGGTTGCGGCTATTGTAACAGCTTACGGCAAGGCTCACAGCCACTGACTAGTGCACATGGCGAAAGTTAGGCACTATGTGCCCGCGCTTGTTCCACCGGTCGCAGACGTCGGCGACACAGTCATTGCTTTAGGCCTCAGGTGGCTGATGTGCCCCACGTTGCCGTAGATGTAGCGCTTTCGGTCATCTCGGTCGCTGTTGGTGCTGTCCCGCGAGAGGTAGTCCAGCGTGTCCCACAGATAGCACTGAGGAGACATGCCGCCACCACTCCTTCGCTCACCTTGTTTGCAGTCACTGTAGATGTGGCCCTGCTCGTGGCAGACGTAGCAAGTCTTCTCTTACTCCTAGCACTTGCGGGTGATGTGGCCCATCTTGCCACAGTTGTAGCAAGACATCTCCTTCGGTCTGTGCTGGCAGTCTTTGGAGATGTGGCCGGTGCCGTTGCAGCGTCAACACTGGCTCGTAGCCTGCTTGCCGTCCCTCCCAAAGTGGCCTATCCGGTTGCACTTGTCGCACTTCTCTGTGGTGTGTAGTTCGTGCAGCGACCACGGCCGCCCCCACGAAAGTTGCAGGCGACGAAAACATAACTATGGGTCGATTGAAGTAAAAAGGAGATATTGTACTACTAATTGTTGCTGTTATAATTTTTGAAAGCTTGAACTCTCGAAAAGTGAGTAAAGCCTGGAGAAACGCCAGCGGAATTCTGATATAACACAAGGGAGATCCCAAAGACCTCAACTATTACAGACCCACAAGGCTACTTTCAGTTGTTTACAAGCAGTTGATCAGAGTTACAGTTAGCCTCGTTGATAAGAACTGGGTTCCGAACAATCCAGAGAGCAGGCTGTGTTTAGGAAAGGGTACTAACCATGGGTACTTACATTGTCTTCAGTTAGGTGGTAGAAAAATCCGTGGAATACACAAAACCTCTTTCCATTGCATTTAAAGATTATGAGGACGCTTTTGATTTCGTACTAATCACAGCAGTGCTAGAAGCATTAAAGACCAGGGTATACAGGAAAGCTACATAAGACGTCTATAAATGGCGTACGGAGCAGGAACGTGGCACCTTACTAAACAACTAGAACGCATGCGGAGGTCGGCTCAATGGGTCATGGAACGAATAATGTTAGGTGTAACACTCAGGGACAACAAACGCGCGTTGGCTAGATCAGAAAACAAACTAAATTCACGATATATGGTTCAAATGAAGAAAAAGAAATAGACTTGGCCTGGCCATGTAGTGAGACGAACTTACAACTGGCCGACAATTGGGGTGACAGTGGGTACCAAGAGGTTGGCCCAGAAGAAGGGGAAGGCCATTAATCCGATGGAGGGGTACAATAGCGAAATTCGGGGGTAAACTGCGGATTCGGGCTGCTCAGGCCAGGAGCGGTTGGAGGTGAAAGGGAGTGACCTTCGTCCCGTAGTCGACATGTGGGGTGGTGTTGTGGTGCAGATGGTGGCGGACATGATGGTGTGTTGATCCTATTTTTAAGCTCTATGCGTGCTGGTTTTACAGAACTATAACATGGCGATAGAGCTGGCCAAGAGAACCTCCGAAGGGTCTGGCAAAACAGCATAAATTTCCTCAAAGGGCACAGTATGCTAAATACCTTCAAGAAAGGTTTATGGGTATGTTTTAGCAGAAGAGTGTCTAGGCTGGGAAATATTTTTCTTGGTAGATACCACGTTTCTTTAAGAATATTTTTTGGTTATGTTTCTATCTTGGTCAAAAACAAAGACAAATAAAAATTTTGTTTTAGTCAATGAACAGGCGAGTAGCCTGCAACACTACTCCCGTTTGATTTATAAAAAGGCTTTTTGAAAAAGTGTCAATCACATAGGCATGCGAGGCTCTGCGAACCGGCATAAAAATAACAAAGGCCACAATATATGAGCTCTGCACCGTCACTGAAACAAAATTAGTGATATAAGGCTTCAGATTAGCAAGCCGGAATTAACTGGGTGATAAACACAAAAAGGGGAATTCCTTACAAAAAATAAGCACTGTACCCGCAGATATCTGAGAAAAAAGGATATAACACCTACAGTGTTATACTCTTTGTTATGGTAATATGGTCAGAGCCGTTGTATCCAAAATCAAAAGTTGAAGAGCAGCACGAGTTTGCCTTCGCGTAACTATGGTTCAAAGTTTTCAGGGAACCAGATAAAATGTTGAATGCTTACCAAGTTTTTGTTGATACACTGGTGAAAATGCAAGGATGGATAATTTTAAAAAGAAATATCAACAGGCAAAAAAATTTATATTTACCTTATTGTGCTGGTGCTCAAAAGCACAAACCGTGAGTGGTGTTGTAGCTATCCGAATAACTTCATTCTAAGTTTGTTGTTCGCAGCAATGGGGAGAGTAAGCGTTGATCTAGGGGTCCTATTTCAAGAATTTTAACGGCGAAGGAAAGAGAAATATGGCGAATTTAAATTATAAAGAGTGAAGAGAATGGGCACCTTATTTATGCGTAGGGAAATATGAGGGTATTGTTTAGTATCAAAAATTAATAAAACGAGAGAGACAATGGAAGATTTTGTGTTAGGAAGACATGAGCTTGTATACCTGTACATTGGTCAGCATCGTTCACTCTGCGGGCAGCGGAAGCTGGTTGTCCAGACAGCTGCTGGCGAAATCGCTCTCCCAATGTTCGTAAGTACAGATCTTGAGTTTCGTAGGAGGATAGGAGATTTTTCGCACCCTTCTAACATATTATGCGTTCCGGCATTTTCCAAGTCGGCGAAGCTTATAAACAGGTGGAGCCGGATAAAATATGCCATGTATACTTTTCGAGAGCTCTAAACTGCGTGCCCCTTTACAGAGAAAATTCAAATACAGTATTGCAGGGCTGAAATATATCGGGTAGTAGTCGATGTGTAGGTGTTAGAACCCGCCGCGCGATAGCACTGGTCATAATTTACGGATAAGAAGGATGTGGCATTAATTCGTGCCGCTGATGAAGAGATTTGTGGGGAGAAGCAAGTGTCTGACGCCGCAGTCTGCCGTGCTGCGTCATGCGTGCATAAGAGCGCAAAGATTGGATGCCTTCGGGTTCAATAACAGTGCTGTAGGCGCTGCCTGTGCGAGTCAATTTTGAAGTGGTGGCGTTAGCCGCCTCGTTTTTCAGGATGCCGTTGATGCCGTGCTGTGCTGGAGCCCGTGAAATCTTTATTAAGCAATGCGGTGATACGTATCTCAAAAAAAGTAAAACCTAGGTTCTGAAATTCCCGTTTTTAGCATTTTCCTTACGGATTTCTCAATAATTTTCTGCAAATTTTATTGTATACTTCTTCTTCAGCTGATAGGATTTAAGTCGATTTCTGTTTGGTGTTGGGCTTTAGCCAGCCCATTATACGCCTACTATCCGTAGCCTTGGGGACGCAGCAGCTGTTTTGATAATCAGTTACAGAGTGGAACAAATTGCACTACATCTGCCTCTAAGCAACATTTGACAACGCATTTCAAACTTTGCTCAAACGGCAAACTTACTGTGCACACTAAAACTCTGACATAAGTCTGTCTGTATGAAAATGAAAGGGACATCGTGGCGTAATTGATGTAATTTTGGCTCAACCCCGAGTCGCAAGGCGCCATCTCTTATTGACAGCACCAATAATAAGGTGCACCCGAGATACATGTTTGCACATTGCGCAGGAATACATGCAAACAGCCTTCAGCCCTTAAGCCGGCGAAGCTTGACGGCTCAATAGATATACACCCTGGATTATATTTCCTCGGTGCTTCCTCCTGTTTTAATAATTGAATCAAAAGCCATTCTAAGATGCGTGTTACTAGCGGAAACACGACTGCGAATATTTGAGCATGAATGCGTGGAAGTGGAAATATTATTGTTTAAGGAAATAGAGTAAGAGGTGATTGGAAGTCTGGTTTACTAATATAAGTTTTTGTGTTTTCTCCAAAATTGTAATAAGAAGCCTGAATATATTAAAGATTTCTTTGTTCTCTTTTAAACGCATTGCAGCAAATTACCTCAAAATGGACCGTTCTAACACTTTTTATTATACAGTTACAATCTTGTGGTGATCCAGTATGCACCTACATCGGCTGTTTGAGTAATTGAAATAAGTTTATTTCAAACGAAAATTTTGGATACAGCTGCGAAACTAGGGTTTATTGAATTTTCGCTTCCACAATCTTTTGCAGAAAACCTTATTATGCACAACTACAGTGCGGAATGCAGCAAAAACCTATCTAACGCATTCACACTGCGCCAATTAAAATGCTTGAGATCTTAAACATCAATCGTTTTTATCGAAATATATTCAAGAACCGTTCAAATATAGACGTGCCTGTTTAGAAAAAAGAGCCATTACTGAACGAAGGTGCCTGGGCTGGCAGACGTGTCCCAATTTTTTGTGAAAGCTGTAAGGAATGCAGATGACGGAGAACCAACACACACACACAAGAACACGGGGAAGAATGAAACCAATGAAAACAACAAACATTAATTCACACTGTTGGCCCACACTGATGCCTCTCTTTTTGCTCCGAAAATGCAAGTACGCGAGCATGAATACACCGCTTATGTGGAGCAATCCATCACGCTGTGGAATTGGCAGAAATGGTTTCGTTTTTTGTGCTCTTTGACTCGCTACCGCATGGCGGAAGTAGGTGTATATTTTTTACCGTATAGAGGTCAAGCATGTGAAGGGCATGCACGCTACCTTTATGTCATAAAGCACAAGGCTGAAGGGGAAGTAAAAAAGAAGTTGCGAGATTTATAAGCAAGGCAACAAACAGGACTATACAGAAGAATAAGAATTGACTTCTGTTGAGGAGCCTTCCCAACTTTGACCTGTAATCTGCCAGCGCACACCAGCCGGGGAGCAGCTGATACATGTGCTCCTCAACAATAACAATGAGTGCAGTAAGGACACTGGGAGAAAACTAATATTATCAGGAACGACTACAAAATCTTCAATTTTGGTTTTGTTTATTGGTGGATAAAGGGAAAAGCATTTTTTTTTTGTTAAATATGAAATGGTGTGACAGGTGGGTTAGCCGAGTTTTATTGTGAGTCCAAGCGCATCAGTGTACAGTCACTGCTAGTATCCGCATTCCATAACGTAAAGTGAAGTCTACATTACTAGCACATATAATCAATAATTGAAACTTTACGAGCATCATAAAATACTGTGACTTACCCAAAGCCACTACTGAAATTTCCTTTTGTGGTTCTTATTTTTGTTGGCGTTTAAAACATATCCACGTCTATTTTCAGTCAGGGAAAATGTGAGGCATGATTTATAGGCAGATTTTTCAGAGAGGTGATATGGTTACTGCAGGGGCATACGATACATCTGGCATTACCACATCGCATTGACAGCACATATCGCTCGATTTAAATATGTACCATTATTTCTGTGAATGTATATAAACTTAAATTTCGCGCGCCACAATATGTGGTACAGACGATGCCTTATATTGACGCGTATAGACGAAAGTGTTAATTTGCAGTCAGAGCCAAGAAGTCATTGCCCTCTCTCCTGCTGTTTTAATTGGGAATGTTTGAGGAGTTAACATTTCGATAGAACACCTAACTCCTTTCGTGTCATCTTTTGGTCAATAACTTAACATTACCTACACTCTTGAATGCGCGATGCTGTCTTCATATCTTGTGAGATTTCCCTTAAAAAGTGCACCAAGAACAGAACGGGTGGTGAGTACTTTCTGGACAGTACATACTAACCAGCATGTGGTAATTTGGACACACTTACTTCGGAATGTTACGGAGGCCATATTGTTGACTGTACCGCTTAAAAGGCTTCTTATTCTCTCTCTTGAAGGAGATGTCGGGCTCACTTAGTTGCCACTGGATGGGAAGGCAAAACCTTTGGTTTTACATTTTGCCCTATTAGCCCTTCAAATTCAGTCAAGCCCAAACTACGTGCAATTGCACAGACACCAATAATTTTTGACGACATTACCTTATGGATATTGGCTCCAGTTTATGACGTGTTTTGCGGTCCTCCAAATGGAAATATTTTAAACAGGGGTGCATGGTAAACCAGGGTATTCTCTGAGAAAAACAACAGGACGTCGTCAACACCACGTTCGAACTCCGCTACCAAGTTGCTTATTCCAGGCACTGAGAAAATCCTTCCAAAATACATCACTGTTTTATCTCATATATCTTTCGGGCGCCGAGGGTAGTGCGGGTTTTTTGCTGTCAGCAAATGGTTGTTGCTACGGTGGGATACAATTAGAAAACTCCAACGATGGTTCTCATTGGCAAGGTGAAAATTTTCATAGTGAAAAATCGCCCTTTGTCGTGCGCGAGGTAACATGCGTGCACACGGAAAAGCTCCCGTGAGTTCGAAAGATTACAGAATCGCGTGCGTGGGCTTATTAGAGTACGTTGCGTTTTTTTGTGAAAGTTCCTCACGCTTCACATCCTACGCCGAACGCTTGAATGAACTTTGAATGGCAGAAAAACAGCGGGTGGTAAATAGAGGTTTTCGAGCAACGCAGCAACATACAGCGCTTTAGTTTGCCTTGAAGGGAAGTTGTGATAAAGAGAAAGAAATGGGTCGTCGCAATAGTTACCTTGATTCTGGGCATGAATTTGAGACATGAATCTTTCTCTCTTGTGATTATTGGCCGCCAAAGAACTGGGACATTTTATGAAGCGGGGTAACGAATATCTCACAACTTCTATTGAAAAAAAAACATAATTACGGGGGCATAAACTCTAAACAGGAGCTTAAGGTTTACTTACGTGATAAGACCTTTACCGCTTCCCCTGCAGCAAAACGATCTCAGCCCACGCTTTATGTCCCCACAAAGAACCTGTACCACGTTTAGAAACACGTACGCACAAATTCTACTGACAAAATTATTTCCTTGTTTAAATAAAGCATCTAGCGCGACGAACTTCACTTTGGGTAGTAATAGGTTTCAACGAAGAGTCTAGTATTTTCATGGGGCGGGGGGGAGGGGCAGTCATCCAGAATATCAGGGGTGAGATGATGCCTGCTTTCCTGTGTCTCTATGTTTTCCTGATATGCCTACAGCTATTATCCGACGTGGAATGTCGTCAATCCAGTAACAGGTTTCTTTGCTCGTGTGGTTCGGAAATGTTGGTTGATGGGCTCGGGGAACTATTAACTAGTAACATTTAAAGACAAACAGGCAATTTTGTCGGCTGCGCAAAGCTGAAGGATACGGATTATTCAATCGGGGAAGATTTTTCGCTCGTTACGCGGCAAGCCAGGAAAAAGCTTCTTGAGTTTGCGAGACCGCTCAAAAAGTCGTTCAAACTTTCTGTCATTAAGCTGCACATTGGAAAGGCAACCTATATCTATGCCCGTGAAACCAATTCTGTCGTGGAATTGCAAAGATAGCCAAGAAAGAAGTGTCAGCAAGGTTGCACTAAACCGTTTCCCGCTACATCAGCTTCACTCCTCTCGGTAACCCTTACTAACATACGTAGTTTATTGCCAAAACGTGAATACCTTTGTTCTTTACTAGAAAATAACGACACGGATGTTGTGGTTCTAGCTGAAACTTGGCTGCACCCAGATGTACGCGATACTGAAATTTTTCCTGACTTCAATAACTACAACTTCTATCGGCGAGATCGTGTGGGACGACGGGGAGGCGGTGTGCTGATAGGCATTAAGAAATCTCTAACTTCGTTTTCTATTCCCACAAACTCGTCCCTTCAGATAGCCTGGGCAGGATGCACGACTGCAACAAAAAGAATACTGTTTGGTGCTGGTTACCGCCCACCAGCGGCCGATCCAAATTTTGCTGACAACCTTCGTCAGAGCCTTGAAATGGCAACCCACAGTTTTCCTTCAGATTATGTATACCTTCTCGGTGACTGAGACCACAATGAGAATTATTTGGGGCAGCTTCGCACTAGTGATGCGTGTTATGCGCAAACAGAGAAGATAGTGGCCCCACTTAGCTTATTCATGGTTCGGCTACGTTTATGCGTGAGTTTGCTTTGAGACTAGAACTATTTTTCTGCGTGGTTACGCTTCGATGCTCAGTCATGGTTTCTGGGTGGAGTCTTCGCTACCCCACCAAGCAGCAATAAACACTCGAACATTAAAGTAGGTACAATGCACGGGTGGCCTCCAGCTTTACGGTGAAGCAGCAAGTATAGCAGATGGCGCAGGGGGACGAGCCCCTGCTCAAACTTTTTCAAGTCGTTCTGTGGCCACTGTTGGGCAGTGTGGTCTGGTGTGTGGGTCGCAAACTCTGAAGTTGATTACGCTAAAGCTTCTCTGATTTTAGCTTCCTTCATTCTGGCATCTCTTCTTCTCTTTGCACCGTCCAAACTCCACAATTTATCGCAACAAGCGATAGAGCAAGCCGTAAGCCATGCCTGTAACAGTTGTATACCCCCACCCCCCGCGACACGTTTCCACAGAAGTGCTTCTACCAGTTGTATTCCGCCTCGGAAACGTGGCAACACAAGTCACAGACGACCTTGGTGAGGCTACGCTATGGCTGAGTGGTGCTGACTCGTGCGCTAAAGTCATCGTTGGGCGAGTTTTTTCTGCGCACGTTCCGTGCCCAACGCCCAGGTTAAACAGCATTCACTGTTAAGAAATGCGTTATTAACGTTATTGTAACCGCAAATACCAAAACTCCTTTCGCTCAAGTCTGGCCCTCGTGTCTCGGGTGCCGAGCCAAGCTATGACAAATAGTCCCCACAGGTTCCCCAGCAGCTCTAACGCTCGAAAATTAGTTTAAATAAAACGAATCTCTATTGTATTTATACTTGGAGGACCGAGACAATGGGGTAACATCGTAAGACGTGTACAGATGTAGAGAAAATGCCGTTACGCGACAATTGGTGCGGAATACTTTGGACGACATTTACATATACAGAGCAGATGTACCGTCTCCACTCCCCAAAATTCTGGGCCCGCTAAAAGTAGGAACAACAAATAGAACAAAATAGCGCGTTAGTAACCAGAATTATCACTTATCTTTTTTCGGCCTCATTATTTCCATGGAATGGTAATGGTCACCTTTTACAGAATATCTGTGGAACAATTTTAAAGTCACAATATGTGTTCACGCCAATCGGACAGTTGGAAAGACTACATAATTTGCAGCAGTTGCGGAATGCTACCGATGTGGTGCATGATATAACGTTGTGCTTGGCTTACCACTCCGAATGATGCAGTTCCGTGAGAGAGAGAGAGAGAGAGAGAGAGAGAGACAGAGAGAGAAGAACTCTAGCCAGACCCACGACTTTGAGCCTCGTTAGGAAGAGAACAAGAGGAGCAGACCGCCAGGGTGAGCAATAGTGGCAGTGGCACAGTTACACCTAAAAGTTCGGGTTGGGTGGGCGGAGAAGGCATAAGATAGTCCTGTCTCGGCTGGCCTCCCAGCATTGCCCTTCAGAAAATGTTTTGGTGTTGCTGAAAAGTTTACGACTGTTAAACTGATGATCTCCAAATTGATCTTAGATGTGCATTTTACTTGGTTAATGGACAGTTACAGCTACTTTAAAACACACCGCTCTTGTCCCTGCCTTCCTTAATAACCCACATTTTAGCGCAGCAAGTGAACAATATTTTTCCTGCCTCTATGTTGTTGCCTTTTTTCTTGCCTTTGCAATCTTTTGCAATCTTTTTGCAGCATTTGCAGTTGTTTTTCCCAGTGGAGTCCATTTATGTAGTTCAGCGCCTGAATGCAAGTGGTTGTTTCCTAGAACGTATTAGTACAAATACATTCTAGTACGAATACTCGTGAGTACAGATTGAGTACGCACACGCGTGAGTACAGAAAGTGTACAATAACTCATGAGTACAGATTGAGCACGAGAACTCAGTGCAGTTTGAGTATGAGTACGATTGAGTACAGATGAGTTGAGTAGGCTGAGTACAGACTGAGTACAAATATCCATACGTACAGCTTGGGTAGGAGTATTCCTGAGTACAGATTGAGTATGATTAAGAGTGAGAATAGATGAGTTTAGTAGGTGTGAGTACACATTGAGTACGAGCACCCGCGGGGACATGGGAGTTTGAGTGCAGGTGAGTATAATTACAAACGGGTTTGTGATTATTGAGTAAATGTCATTTTGAGTACCGATGAGCTAATTTGAGTCTGAGTTTATTTATTTTTTTTTCGTACCCTCTAGGCCGAAAGGCATTTCAGAGGGAAGTGGGTTACAAAGTTATACACACAACTAGAAAGCAGCAACAAAAGTACTAAAAGATAAGTACAAACATAGATGGGCCCTAATCATACAATGATAGCTAGTGCTGCACGAAACTGATTCTTGTCTTCGGTTGCGGTGGCCAGTCTGGGAAGGCGGTTCCAATCTTGTGTCGTCCGATGAAAAAATGACTGAAAGAAGGCGTCGGTGTTACATGATATTGTTTCTATTTTGTGTCGGTGGTCAATACGGGAAGAAATATATGAAGGAGGAGTAATTAACTCACTGCATAGGGGCGAATTATGGTAGGTAATTTTGTGAAAGAAACAGAGGTGAAAGTGTTTGCGGCGTCAAGTTAGAGTGGATAATTCAAGCAAGTTTTTCATGGACATGACAGTTCCCACGCGGGTAAAATTGCCGAGAATGAAACGTGCTGCGTTTTTCTGCACGAGCTCAAGTGATGTCACCAGATAGTCATGGGTCTGGTCCCAAATGGACGATGCCTATTCGAGTTTAGAACGAACCAATGATTTATACAAAAGTGTTTTTAAAAAGGTAGGCGCAGAAAAGAAGTGGCGGCGAAGGTAGCAGAGCATTCGATTGGCATTATTAATAACCGTATTAATATGAAGCGACCAGGTAAGATCAGTTGTTATGTGAATTCCCAGGTATCGGCATGACCTCACAGGTTCAAGAAGAGTGCTGTTAAGATAATAGGAAGCTGTGGAAGGGGCTGTTCTTGACATGCGTAAGACTTTGCACTTAGTAGTATTAAGGTCCATTAACCATTGCTCCCATTAACGGGAGAGTCGGAAATGGACCTGGAGGAGCTCGAATCGGGAGCACAAAAATGAAATAGACATCATATTATGCGATAACCCTGGCGTCGTGCAGGATGTGGAAGTGCTCGGAAGGGTAAGGTGTAGTGACCACCGTATGGTAAGATCTCGAATTAGGCTCGATTTGAGGAGGGACCGCAACAAGCTAGTACGAAAGAAGCCGATAAATGAGGTAACAGTAAGACGTAAAGTAGAACAATTCAGGATCGCGCTGCAGAACCGATATTCCGACCTTAACGAGGACGCCGAGCTTACGACACAGGAAGCCAGCGACAACCTTACACGCATTATCACGGAGTGTGCGGTAGAAGTCGTGGGCACTATGGCTAGACAGGATACTGGTAAACTCTCACAGGAGACGAAAGATCTAATCAGGAAACGGCAAACCATGAGAATCTCCACCGCAGCTGACAGAATAGAACTAGCCGAGCTCTCGAAGTTAATCAATAAGGGTAAGACAGCTGACATACGGAAGTATAATATGGAGAGGGTCGAATACGCTGTAAAGAACGGAAGTAGCCTAAAATCAGTGAAGAGACGGCTTGGCCTGGGGAAAAATCAGATGTATGCACTTAAGGATAAGCAAGGCAATGTCATCACAAATAGGGATAAAATAGTCACAGTGGCCGAGGAGTTCTATAGGGATCTGTACAGTAGCCGGGACATACAGGATAATGCCGAACGAGACAGTAGTTCAGAGGAGATAGACATCCCACCAGTAACGACCGAAGAAGTAAGGAAGGCTTTGACAGAAATGAAAGGGGGCAATGCACCTGGTGAGGATCAGATAACAGCAGACCTCTTGAGGATGGCGGAGAAATTGTACTTGAAAAACAGGCAAACCTGTATACGCAATGCCTAATGACCGCAATGGTACCGGAATCTTGGAAGAACGCGAACATCATCCTAATCCATAAGAAAGGCGACATGAAGGATTTGAAAAATTACAGGCCGATCAGCTTACTGTCAGTCGGCTACAAGGTATTTACCAAGGTAATCGCTAACCGAATCTCTGCAACCTTAAATTTCAGTCAACCTAAAGAACAAGCAGGGTTCCGTAAAGGTTATTCAACAATGGACCATATTCACACGATCAATCAGGTGATAGAGAAGTGCGCTGAGTATACTGAACCCCTATATATTGCCTTCATAGATTAAGAGAAAGCATTTGACTCGGTCGAAACCGTAGCAGTCATTCAGGCATTACGGAACCAGGGGGTAGATGAGCATTATGTAAGAATACCAGACGATATCTACAATGGGTCTACAGCTACCATCATCCTCCATAGGGAGAGTAGTAAAATACCTACTACAAAGGGTGTCAGACAAGGAGACACAATCTCTCCAATGTTATTCACAGCATGCTTACAAGAAGTATTCAGAACCTTGGATTCGGAACAGGTGGGAGTAAGGGTTAATGGAGAATACCTCAGTAACCTCAGATTTGCTGATGACGTTGCCTTGCTAAGCAACTCGGGGGACGAATTGCAAAGCATGCTTTCCGCACTGGGTGAACAGAGTAGAACCGTGGGCCTGAAAATTAATATGCAGAAAACTAAAGTAATGATCAATAACCTCGGGACAGCACAGCAGTTTGAGATAGGTGGCGAGGCAGTGGAAGTGGTAAGCGAATATATCTACTTAGGCCAAGTTGTGACCCCAGATCCCAACCATGAGGCAGAGATAATTAGAAGGATCAGAATGGGGTGGGGTGCATATGGCAGACATTCTCAGAGAATGAATAGCAGCCTACCATTGTCGCTGAAGAAGAAAGTGTATGACAGCTTCATCTTACCGGTACTCACATACGGGGCAGAAACTTGGAGGCTGACTTGGGAGTTGAGAACGACTCAGTTGAGAAACTTGGGAGTTGAGAATGACTCAGCGGGCAATGGAGCGGAAATGATAAGTGAAACATTAAGGTACAAGAGGAGAGCGGAGTGGGTCAGGGAGCAAACTGGTGTTAAAGACATATTAGTAGAAATTAAGAAGAAGAAATGGACGTGGGCAGGGCATGTAATGCGGAGGCAAGATAACCGCTGGTCATTAAGGGAAACAGAGTGGATCCCTAGAGAAGGCAAGCGTTGCAGGGGGCGGCAGAAAGTTAGATGGGCAGATGAGATCAAGAAGTTCGCGGGGATACATTGGTCACAGTTGGCACAGGACCGAGGTAATTGGAGAATAATGGGAGAGGCCTTTGCCCTGCAGTGGGCGTAGATAGGCTGGTGGTGATGATGATGATGATGAACAATTGCTCACACCAGTTAGAAATTGCTATAATGTCTGATTGCAGTGCCGTAGCGTCGTTATCGTTCTTAATTTCTCAAAAAATACCAGAGTCATCTACTAACAAGTGAATATTAGAGAGAACACAGTTAGGTACATTCTTAACGTATATCAAAAACAAACGTTGTCCCAAGACAGAGCCCTGGGGAACACCGGAATGAACAGAAGTGGGTGAAGATTCATAGTTAGTGGCTGTGACGAACTGGAAACGATTAGAAAGGAAGTATTCTATCCATGCAAACCTTGGTATCTAGATTTAACTTGCTTAGTTTGTAAAGGAGTAGTTTGTGACACACTTTGTCGAAAGCTTTCGAGAAGTCGAGGAAAATACAATCAGCGGATGAGTGGCGATCTAAAATTAAGTGTAGCTTGTGGGTTAATGAAAGCAATTGGGTCTCGCACGAGAACTTCTTGCGAAAGCCATGTCGCGCGGGCGAGAAGAAAGAGTTAAATACAAGAAATTTGACCAGATGAGAAAAAATTACATGTTCAAGAACTTGGCATAAAATCTAGTTAGTGATATGGGTCGGAAATTGTTAGCCGTGTGCTTGTTACCGGACAGCGTGAGTACAGCATGAGAAAAAAAATCGTAATTGAGTGTGAGCGAGGTCTTGCGGTTTTTTCTGCCAATGCTAAGCATAGAACGAAAATGGTACAGAATGCTCGGCGCAGACACCTCCACTCTAAGATTTGAGGGAAAAGGAAAAAATGAGGTTATTAGGTTTGTTGTACAAACTAACGACTGCCCCGTGTTAATTGCATTGCTGGTTACACCAGCCGTCCTAAAAAAATGTACAGAAAAATCCCGTGGGTACATTTCTGGTTCATACGATTTTGCGGTTAGTACCCCCTAATTGTGCACTAAAAATGCCCCTTAGCGTTAAAGAATGAATAAATGATACCACGTGTACTTCAGATTACAGGTGTTTTATCCCGGACACTACGTCGTTCCTAGATTTATATAGTTTCCCTGTGCGTTTGTTCAAAATACTAAATATTATACCCAAAAACGACTGGGCACGTTTTACGGTGAACAACAAGCGTCCTGACGTGCGTGCAAACCGAGCCTTACCACGTACGTCGCTAAGGAGGCGCCTAGCGGTGGTCTGAGAACTTTTGTCACCGTCGTGACTTCCCCGTAGTGCTGAGTTTGGTGGAGTCATTTGGTAATGGGGCTTTTAGCTAACGTCGCGTGCATAACAACGTCCGAACGTGCGAAACGCTAAACTTGGAAGGAAGCGTTGCGGAATCACGCCATGAAGCCGCACAATAGAATATGCTGACTTAACATCTCAGACGGTGCTGCAGAAACAGTTGGGCATCTATCTAAGAAAAGCTGCAATTATTGTTAAGTCACTGTAGTCCTTAGGGTCGTACATGGCGTTGGGGACGAAGGAAATCTGAGTCAGTGAGCAAATAAAGAGTGCACAGAATAGTTGTACGGAGAAGAAACAGCCATAGGTTTAGCGGTCTGATAAGGTAATGATTAAGTGGCACTTGGGATTAGTGTGTATTGGATAAGGACGTCGTCGAGCCTGACGAAAAAAATGGAGTTATTGCTAGTAGCTTTTCATATGCTGATACAGTTTTAAAACATACGATTTGCAGTTGTAGTTAATCAAACTTAAAAGCGCTTAGGAAGCAGCATTTGATGGCTCCCGCGGTTTCTACCGGTTTCAGATTATGCGTTTGGTATCCTTAAGGTTATGTGCTTCAACACAGCAATAAGAGGCCAGCGAACGCTATTGCTGTGTATCCGCAGAGGAACATCGTTTGCCACACCTTACGAAAAGAAAATTTGAGTCCCAATGCGCATGACCGGGGTGTTATTAATGACGTTTTCGCATTACTCACAAGTTGCTTGGTGTATACCAGGCCGCAGCGGCGGTTTTTCTGAGGGTGGTGTAAAAGTACACGATGTGCACGTTCCGGAAACGCCCAGGTTTTCGAAATAGGTCCTAGTATCTTCGGGGCGCGTTCAAATTTTGGATCTTTCATCGCGGTTTTGGCAGCCATTCATACATTGACCTTGTTGGTTTCCGTATATGACCTGCTCGTGTATACGCTCCAACTGTCACACTCACCGGAGGAAGTACAAGGCATGACTAACCGTAGCACGGATACGCTTTTCAGGGAAGCCGGATTGGGAAGGGGCCCGGCGCAATACCTGTCAGGGGACTTACAACACCCAGGTGCTGCTGCCAAGGATGCGACCTGCGGTTATTGCGCAAGGCACTGCAGAGCCACTCGGGAGGGAGCCGCCCTCTTCCGTCTCGATGAAGATGATGATGATGAATGGGATGACTGATTTCAAGTCACGGTGGTCCAAATATCTCTTGTTTGGAGGGGGCCGAAAAAATAACGGCTAAGTTACGGAACTGGGCTTCATTTGTCATACGAAAAAGAAGTGTACCAAAAGAGCGCAGCGTTTTTTGGTGAAGATTAACCAATTTAGCCCTATAGAAAATTTGTGCCGCGGAATTCCGTGCCAACGCACCTGTATTTATTGATGGCCCAAGATATTGAAAGCAGCATGCGGAAAAATATTTATTAAAACGAATACTCCAAGTGAGAGGTACATATAGATGTCTGCTTGTGGGCAGTGGAAAAATAAATAAAATCGCTGCACTGACGTCAACAGTGAAAAATCAAGCAGAACTTTTGAAGTTATCTAAATGACATGAATTCATTGGAACTATGTTTCTGTATGTGGTTTGACATTTTATCCTGCGGTGCTTGGTGCAATGACTACAAACATCTGCGAGGAATCACGGCGAGCGAGAAACGCGGTAACAAATTGATTTTTTTACGTCATACCAAAATGAGAGGACAAAGTAATTGCAATGGCGACACTATTAAGAGCTATCGAAACTTCCACAAACACTCGGCATTTTGGAAATGGAGAGAGACATCTTTAAAATATCCAAAGAGATAAAACAACTTATCTTTATTACTTACACCAGCGTCCGTACGTTTATATTTGTGATTCTCCAAGTGTATCTTGAATCATGAGTAAACCCTTACAGTGCCCATTTATAGTTATTTTGACTGCGCCTTGGTACATGACGGCGAACGAGAACAAGAGTATGTACGGCGATAACACTCTTCTAGTTAACTTTACAGTGAGTGCGTGAAAGACAAATTCAAAATACTTACACAAGGGGGCTGAATGGCGGTAATTTGAACGGCTTCGTATCGAAAACTAGGTTTGGCCTACGAGCACATATCTTGCATCGGCCATGCGAGCTTCGACGAACGTGTTTGGTATATCTTATAAAAGATTGATTAGCGCGCAGTAATTTTCCGCACCCGCCAGTAGGGCCACCAATCGTGTTGGCGCTGTGTTAGCCACAGGCGCTTTGCTGTTTTGAAGGCGCTTTGCTCGTAAGCCTAAGGATGCGAGTTGGATCTCGCAATGGTGGCTACTATTCAGACGGAGGCCAACAGCAAAAACTGCGTTGTGCAGGAATTTCGACACATGCTGAAGACCCTGAGCTTGTCTAAATTATAACGGAACCATTCACGAAGCGGCACTTTAGAATGCAGCTGGAGCGTGGGTGCGTTGAACCCGGGATATAAGAATCTACTGATGGGGCGAAAAAAATTCGTTACATATTTAGTGACGCACACTAGACCAATAACCACACAGGAAGTATGCGTAATAAATTAAAGCTGCAGCCCCCCCCCCCCTTTCCCCCCGCACAAAAACTGCTGTTTGATTCGCTCACCTGCTTCTCTTTGTTGTCTCTGTCGAAAGGTGAATTTTTATTTATGACGCATAGTAACTCTTAAGCAGAGAGCGAAAAATTGAATTTTAGGAAATAATTTATTCCCCGACCCGTGCCACAGAATACATATTTTCATACTTATGTCACGTAGTCCCTTTCAGTACACGAAACACGTAAAGCCACCAGCCACTCTTGTAGCAATATATAACAATCATCTACTAAAGGGCTGTATCACTCTGCGCTGCAGTTTCGGTGATATATAGCGACCCAACGTTCCCAACGCGGCTAGGAAGCACGAGAAGAGGCCACCCGCGACACCCTTCATAACATTTAACCGTTTGCCTGCCGCAGACTAGCTGAGATCTGCCACACGGGCTTTACCGTTCCCACTGAAGACAGTAATACAAGCGCTTCCGCGCTCCCGCAGTCACACAACGCTGAAATATGTTACTTTATTTATTCTGCTATTCATGTTTGATATGTTGTTAATCGTGTAAGTTATTTTCGAACAGTTTTACTCATTATACACTTGTTATTTACCATCGTTAGATAACTTCACGACCGGAGATGTCGGCGGCTCATGTGATCAAGCGACAGGACACGCTCGAGCCCCTAACATTCTTCGCCACTAAAAAAACGCGGTTTAACCCTTTCGCTTTCGTTGACAAATTTAGTCGTCATGAGATTTTGTACTAAACTAAGCGATGGATAGTTCAGTCGTCATCGGTCATTTTGGAGCACTGCCGGCAGTTTTTTTTTTTGGAAGACAATGTACTCATGCGGTGAAGCCATCTCCGAGTTGGATTGGAAAACGTTTATTGAGCATAAAAGTCGGTGGTTCTCTTAGTTTAGATAGTCCTTCCTGTTTTACAGAAATAAAGGAACGTCCTTTTTGGAAAGTAGTCGTGACGTGGGAAGCCATTTTAGAGCATTCATTTTTAAACAGAGACCCAAAGCAACGTTTTTTCATACAAATAATGGTGCCGGTTTATTCAGAAAAAAAAGCTCTACAAATAGGGCTGCCAATATCTGTATACGTTTGGTACAATTTTCTCCTGTCTTAGTTGCCAAGCCTAAATTTCAGGGACTATGGCAAGCGGAGTATGCAAAAGTTTGGCACTGACCCAATTAGACAACCAACAGATAGGAACATCACGTTGTGTCCGTTGGCATCAGCTGACTTCGGTGGCACTTCCGGCTGAAGTTCAGAATCTCGGAAGGTTACGTGGCTGGAAAGTTCTCCCGATGTGTGACCGACTGGCGAGATTTGGCGTTGTGCGTTCCGAACGGTGTCCGCACTGCGGCCACACTGAAACATCGGAACATGCCTTGTTTCACTGTGGTGTAGCGGCAATGTTTTGGACGGTATTAGGCTGGATGTTCCGACACATACTTCGAATGAACACTCGTCTAAATGATGTGTTGCTGAATTTTGTGATGTGTGATGGTGCTGTTGTTTTGCAGAGAAATCGTGGTGCTGCATGTCTTCGTACCCGGCCGCAACGGGCAATGTTCCCACTGATGTGGCATGTCCTGTCAAATCTGATGAGTCACTTGGAGCACGTGTTGGCAGCTCTAGGAGAAAAATATTTCCTTTTGCACTGGTCTACGCGCTGTATAGTGGTCAGGAGCAAGATCCGAAGCGTTTCACCTGTGCCGTATTTTGTTCAGTATAGTGTACGAACCCTTTCTGTTACGCTGGTGAACTACCGGTGAACTGCTTTTGAATAGCTTGTTGCCATCCCACAGAACTGTTATAGGACCAAGTTGCATGAAAACTGACTTGATAATTTTGTTTGTAGGGCAGAGCTGTTACCCTTAGTCGCTGCGTCCTTATTTGTGGGTTCTAATAAAATCTCATTTGTTTCGTTTTTCCGGTATAAAAATGGTTAACCTACAGTCAGAGAAAAACTTATTGTAGTCAGTTTGCAGGCGTGTGATGTGTTTAAATGATAGCATACACAATAAATTAGCTGTGAAAGTAGTTGGTTAGAATAAAAAAATAAAATATGCTTAAACAAAGCCGATTAACCTGCATTCTTTAGAACGATCTTCCGCGATTGTCGTGACGTGAATGAGTAAGGCCAGGTCAGGTGATCCAGCTTTCTGGCGATAATTAACGTTCTTTTTTCTTCCGTACGGGCAAGAAAGGAACAGTTGGCAAGTAGCATAGAACACAGAGCGTTGCCCGTATACTGCCTCAGGTAACTGCAAAATGGGGCTTCAGCAGGAGCATTCAAGCGGACGCGACCAGCGCAGCCGCCTCAGCTGACGCCGTCGGCTGGGCACCGCCTATAAAACATGTAAAAATTTTGCTTATTAGATGCAAAGCATCTTTTAGTCAACCCTCCGTCGTCCGGCGTCGGCACCTCTCCTCCTCTCCACAACACCTGTAATAACGCCGCTCTCTCTCAACTCCTCCTCTCCACACCAGCTGTGTGCTAGCGCGCGCTGCTCCTCCTCTCCCCTCTGCACACCAGCTATCCAATCACGCACCTGCGCGCTGCTCCTCCTCTCCACTCCCTCTTCTCGGCAAAAAAACCCGTCCGCGCTCCGCTCAGTTGCTTCTTCGTTACTGCGCCTTCCGATGACTGGAAATGGACGCCAACTATTCCGTCACCGTACTGGCTGGCACATCTTCAACTAGCGCCAGCCAGCACACTGTCAGAACCGCGAGCACATCCGTAGACAAGGCTGCACAGAGGAGAGATCGCGACGCCGAACGTAAACGGCAGCGTGGAGCAGCGGATTCCTCGTTTCGAGAACGAGAAGCCGCTTTGAAACGGCAGCGGCGAATAGCTGATCCAGATGGCACCCGGTAACGTGACAACACTTCGAAACGCCAGCGTCGAACAGCAGATTCCTCGCTTCGAGAACGAGAAGCCGCAAAACGTTCCCGACTACTCGAAAAATAAAGAAGACATTTAATACGCTACTACACGTGTCTTTACTCTAACAACGAATTAACACGCTACTACTCACTGCTTTGCATCGCCTCAGGGTTCCCACGTGGAAAGGTGGTGTAATTTTTATTTTCCCAAACTCAATCATTTTCACACAACATTACAAGCCAATTCGATTAACGAACACCACGGTACGTGTACAGCCTCTCAAATGTTTAATATTATCGCGGGAGCGACAAACGACCGTCATGTCGGCTCCTTATTATGGCGTTCAGCAGCAAAATAGCGAGAGTACGCGCATGCGTATTGGGCTATATGTTGTATGAGTGTCGTGTGCTAGGCTGTTTGCTTGAGAGTGGTACACCCCCTGGCATTGCATCTTAATGACTTTGTGCCCCAAGCTTCTTAGCTACCTTAGGCGGTAGCGAAACGGCCTTGCATGATAAGAAAAAAAGGGTGTGTTTCCTTTTGAAGAACATCAGAGCAGACGACGCTCCCACAAGAGATAGTTTTGTGTGCGTACGCCTACCCTCGGCTATTTTGCCGGTGAACACCGTGATGAGGCGCTGACATGCCGGTCGATTGTCGCTCCCGCTGTATTATAGATATTTGGGAGGCTGTACACAAGCGGGTAGAACGTGAGGCAATAGCGCCAAAGAAACAAAATAAACACAAATAAATGCGGCGGAAGAACCCCCCTATCGCACGTTCTCCCCCGACGTAGATGTGAACTTCAATGTTTACTTAACACAGCCGCATACACAGTGCGAGACCCAAATATTTACATAAGATCGTAGTGACTGTGTTCTCTATCTTATAGTGCAGGGGTCGGCAATCTATAGCCGGCGAGCCCATGCGTCGCGCGCTGGAGTATTATGCGTCCACCAGCACGTCGTCAAAATTCCGACCCCTGCAACTGTACCTTCCCACCTGAAGGCCTAAACGTCAGTTTTGACAATAAATGGGGTGACATGGGTTGAAGAACCGAGAATTGATCGCTTTTACTTGCATTGTGCCCCATCTTCACACATTGACAGATAATTGTCAATTATTACAAATAATGTTGGCACTTTCGGCAGTTCCTGTTTTTCTTTGCCTTCCAACACCCCTCAAACTTCCGCCCCATTTGACGACGTGCGGTCCACCAGTCGGCTTCATGCACCTCGGCACTACACCTGAAAATATTGACGACTCCTTTTCCAGTATATCAAGTGCGAACTTGGACTATATGAGGCAAAAGCGTAGTTAAAAAAGTCAATGCAAACAAGAAAACCGAACGGCTAATAAGTTCGCCCGATCGCTTTGTTCCACGGTCCGAACATTCGGAATCCCAAATCAGATTTCACGCCTATAACGGCCGCATAATTTTTTATCTAAGCCACGATAAAATAAAGAGGCTTGCAATCGCCTCTCCACATATTCGTAACAGCGCGCTAACCAGCAGTGTTTCTTAAATGCGCACGCGCATATGTGCACAGGTGCGCAAAAGCGAGGCGAACCGCCTTTGACCAGCCAGCTGTTCGCCGGTATCGCTGGTATTACTTACGATCGTCGCCGATCGCATTGCAATTTTTTGATCTGTGGTTGTTCACCAGTCCTTGACACAGGGCGTGTAAGTTTAGAAAATAAGCTCTCACTACAATGTGCCCTTCATTGGAGAATCGGCGAACCTGCGAGTAGCACAGCGAACTTCACCACCCCAGCAGTTTCCTCGGCGCTGTGAACATATTTAGTGCTCCAAGGATTCTCCCCTTTGTGCAAAATTGATCACCGGAAGAGATCCGATGTGCAGGGGATAGGCTGGGGACCATCGCAAAATAATCGGGAGTACCGAGCTCAATTTTCTTCTGTGAACACAGGATTGTACTGCACGCCCGGAGCTTTACACTACCCTGGAATTCAACTCGGAAGTCGGTTTGGCCTCCTGCCGATGAGCGCCGTCTAGATGGCGCGTGAGGCGTACGAAATGACGCCCAAAAGGGCTTCACAAAAGTGGGTACGCGCAACTCTGCGTCTAAATAACTCTATAGCAAAAAATGACGGAAAAGAGTATTTGGTAACGCATGGGAACAAGAGTCATCATAATTCTATTCAATCAACGCAGTAACTTTTATCCAGCTGAATTTTTAATGGAGTCACGTTAATTCCGTTAAAAATAGAAATGCCGTCGCCCAACCTTCACTGCAGATACCACGAAATTATTACTATACTTTGTGTGCGGGCTCGTGCACGTCCTAGTGAGTCTGCGTGGGACTAGTGCACGTGCACGTACTAGGGAGTGTGTGTGTGGGTGGGTCGATGTGCGCGTGTGCGTCTGGGTTTGTGTGTGTGTGTGTGTGTGTGTGTGTGTGTGTGTGTGTGTGTGTGTGTGTGTGTGTGTGTGTGTGTGTGTGTGTGTGTGTGTGTGTGTGTGTGTGTGCGTGTGTGTGTGTGTGTGTGTGTGTGCGTGTGCGTGTGCGTGTGCGTGCGTGCGTGCGTACGTGCGTGCGCGTGTGTTTCCCGATAATTACATTACATGTCCTTAACGATGCCCTCTGAAGAAACAAGGATAATTAATTTCCCGAAACAATTTTTATCGTATATAATGCACTCGCTATCCCTCAGGATTGGTGGAGCGTTGGCGCTTTTTGGCCAACATTTCTGCTGCCTTCTTGCTTATCACTTTGCATGTTTATGGTCGTTTTATGCAATGTTTATATCCACGAAACCGCCAAATTGGACCTTGTGTTAACGCGAGAAATTCTTTTCGTGAATTTTTCACGGATATTTTAGGGCTTGTGGGGTACTGGACAACACGGTAGGAGTTAATTAAATTTCTTGATTAAATCCTCACCACCGGCTTCGACCATGTTTGGGTAAATATTTGCTCTTCCACTGTCAGCATCCCAGTTTTTTAACCCACCGACTTATCCGTGCCCTGTCCAGAGGCGAAACTCTTGGCCGAGTTTTTATCCGATCAATGCGTGTGAGTGCGTGCATGCGCATGACAAGAAGAAGGACCAAATTATTCTCCATGGCAGGGGAAGTTTTATGCGTGACTGATCAGGGCCGTGCTAGGTGCAGAATGGTGCTCACAGAGAACGCTTAGCGCATAACGGATAAAGGACTGATTAAAGACGGGACACGGGGGAAATTTCCACACATTCTCTATGGGGGCTTCACCCCAAGTGCGTTGCGGGGCTTACCCCTGCATTCCAATCTTTCAGCAGCTCAAATTAATTCTGTGCATCCTTTCACAATCAAACCTGCCCTTCTCATGATGTTCTCCAGGGGGTCTAAAAGCAGCGGTAAACTTACATATTTTTTTGTGCAGAAGTGCAGTTCTACCATTTTGCGAAACGTCCAGACACAATGACTAAACATCGCACGCCGCGCAAGCCACGCGGCGTCATACACACACACATTTCATAACCTCAGCAATCATAACCATCCCAGGCAGTGACATGCGTAAAGAGGAAAATATTGTAGGTCCGAATTCTCTGTTGCCCTAAATTACATCACCAAGTTTATGTGGCGAACTTTACCGTGGTCCGGAGGCAAAAACGAGAAAAAAAAAAACATTCGGCACCTTTTTTGTTTGAGATGCGCAGACTGAAGAAACAACAGAGCTGGTGGACATCCCTAGACTTAACGTGGTTTTTGTTAGGTCAGCCCATCTTATCGATAGATCACACACTGATACCGCTGAGCGCACACGTCTTTCGCCATTGGGAGAACAAGTGTTCGAAAGATGTGTACGTCATCACTAGAAGGAAAGTCCCGACGCGCACCTCCACAACATCTACGACGCTAGCACACTATCCACACCTCCACGTAGGCTCCTTGCCTCGTCGCCACTTCCTCTAGCACTTCCAGGCCTAGCATTTTTCCTCTCTTCACTCTGCTGTGCCGAGGTCGGAGCGACTCCCGGCAAGTCTACCCACTCAAAAAACTGCATCGTGACCCGTACTATCCAAGCCTGCTCGTCGCCTCCTTTTCTATCTCGCTACTTTTCCTTACCTTTCTGTCTTAGTTATTTTCTCTTCTCGACTTTGGTGCGCCGTTTTTTGAGCGATGCCCGGTGCATATTCACGTCAACCAGAAACAGCTCCGCTGTTAAAATATTACTGTCTAATGTTCAGAAATAGCGTCGTCACACGACAGATAGAATGAAATTTAGTTCAAATATCATTTGGTGTAAATATCGTTATTTCGGCGCCGCATGAGCATACCGAATGACATTTGAGGTTAATGGCATTTCGCTGCTAACTGGCGCTAACACGAACTAGCGATTCATGTCGTAGACCCAAACGTTACGCCTAGAGAGTGCACACCCGAGAGTTGGTGTGAGTATTCTAGAAAAGATGTAGGTACCTCCAGAGGAGCAGTTACTCGCAGTAGAGAACCCATGATCCGAAAACTTTTTGTTTAAGCGTCACCATCGTTACACGAAAAGTGCATTTTTTTAATAAGCCCATATACTCCCAGCCGCACAGCGTTTATTCATCCACGCGAATAATCAATCAGCGACTAGTAGTCCCAAAAAAAGACGTCGTGGGCCTAATAGCACCAAGCATAGAGTTTCATAATCACATGTACTGAAGGCAAATCTGTCTTGAGTTCACCTAACGTCGTTGGCGCAGCATAGTCAGGAGCGACGTTCCCCGCCTGCTTGACTTCGTTAGCCACATTGCTTCTTTTCGCTCTTGGAGCCACATTCTGCAAAGAACGTAGGATTGTTTATTGTTCGTCCAACAGAACGCTTCTAAACAATCCTTGCCAAGTAAATCGCATTGCAATTGCACGTTTCTATAATTAAGCACATTTAACTATTCTTTGGGAATAATAATTTTTCTTTTTTGAAAAATGCAAGAAGTATTTGAGCATGTTTATTAGTCATGTTGAGGACTAGTGGAACGCGCCTCCACGGTACTTGACGGAGCGCTTGTTGAATTGCGGCTCTTTGAGGCAGTGGCGCTAGATTCTCCTATGTTATAATTTAGTATGGAACTCCATGCACCCAAGCACTGCCCCTTTCTACCGCTACGCACTAGTGCCACAAAGAAGAGAATGTTTGCGTTATGCGTGAGATTGAGCTACGTAGGATGGCGAACACTTCGACGCCATCATCATCAGCCGCAGAAACAGCACCAGCTGCATAACTAATATCGCACAGCAGCCGCATCCTGTGCCAGTGGGTGAGTTGACGAATCAGCCAGAGAAAATTGCAGTCAAGTGTTGCTCCTTGGCATTTCTTTCAGGGAACCACGCCCTGTTTCTAGAACACCGTTAACAAATTTAGCGGTCAACGCGATAGACAGGAACTGTTTTCCGTCGCTTACAAGCAAACAAGCGAAAGTGTATAGGGAGGATGCCTTCAGTTAAACGCTGCATTACTACAACCCAAATTTGAATTATAAACGACCTACATGAATCCTTTATTTTAATAATCTATAATGATCACATGTGCAAAACATGACCCATTTACCATTGGAAACAGAGAAAGCGGGTTTCTTGCTCAGTGCGTAAATAAATGATTAGGTAGTTTATTTTTATTGTTTTAAAAATTCGCTCCATCTGTGCTATAAATATCTTTGTGAACTCTTGTTATAGGATTCTCGTGAACTTGCAAGCCTTAACCTGAGGTGACAACTGGATTCCGAAGAATCCAGAGAGCAGGCTGTATTTAGGAAAGGGTACTAACCATGGAGCATATCCTTCTCGTCAGTTAGGTGGTAGAAAAATCCGCCGAATACACAAAACCTTTTTATATGGCATTTATAGACTATGAGGAAGCTTTTGATTTCGTTCTACCCACAGCAGTGCTCTAAGCATTAAAGACCAGGGGATACAGGAAAGCTACATAAGACGTCTAGAAAACATATATAATGATGTACAGGGCGCGATAACCCTCCACAAAAAAACGATAGGTTCCCGATCCGGAAGGCAGTAATACAGTGAAGTACCATTTCACCGAAACTACTCACAGCATTTCCGGAAGGGTATTTAAAAAGGTTGACTGGGAAAACATGGGATTAAGGTTAAAAGGGCAGTACTTGAGCCACTTGAGTATTGTTCCGACATGTTATTCTTTAGTGAGACTGCAAATCTCATGGAAATAATGCTTGAGGAACCATATTCACAAAGCAGGGTAATGAGGCTCACTCAAAAAAAAATCTATAACGAGCGCATACCTCGGTGTTGGCGTACGGAGCTGAAACGTGGAACCTTACTAAACAACTAGAATGCATACAGAGGGCGGCTCAATGGGTTATGGGACGAATAATGTTAGGTGTAACACTCAGGGACAATAAACGCGCGTTGGCTAGATCAGAAAACAAGCTAGAATTGACGATATGATGGTTCAAATGAAGAAAACAAAATGGACTTGGCCTGTTCATGTAGTGAGACGAACTTACAACTAGCAGACAATTGGGGTCACGATGGATACCAAGAGGTTGGTCCAGAAGAAGGGGAAGGCCATTAACCCGATGAAGGGGTGCAATAGAGAAATTCGGGGGAAAACTGTGGATTCGGGTTGCTCAGGGCAGGAGCGGTTGGAGGTGAAAGGGAGATGCCTTCATCGCGCAGTCGACATGATTAGGCTTGTGGGGGAATGTTGTGATGATGATGGTGGTGGCGATGATGATGTGCTTATCCTATTTTTAAACGCTATGCGTGCTGGTTTTACAGAACTATAACTTGGCGGTAGAGCTGGCCAAGAGGGCCTTCGAAGGGATTAACAAAACAGCATAAATTTCCTCAAAGGTCGCGGTATGCTAAATACCTTCAAGAAAGGTTTTATGGGTAAGTTTTAGCAGGAAAGTGGCTAGGCTGGGAACATTTTTCTTGGTAGATACCACGTTTCTTTAGGGATATTTTCTGGTTATGTGTCTATCGGGTCAAAAACAAAGAGAAATAAAAGTTTTGTTTTAGTAAATGAACAGGCGAGTAGCCTGCAACACGACTCCCGTTGGATTTATTAAAAGAGGTTTTGTAAAAGTACCAAATACATAGGCATGCGCAGGCTCTGCGAACCGGCATAAAAATAACAAAGGCCAATATTTATGAGCTCTGCACTCTGATTGAAACAAAATAAGCGATATAAGGTATCAGATTAGCAAGCCGGAATTAACTGGGTGATATACACAAGAAGGGAATCCCTTACAAATAATAAGCACTCTACCCGCAGTTATCTAAGAAAAAAAGGTTACAACACCTGCAGTGTTGTAATCTTTGTTATTGTAATATGGTCAGAGCATTCTATCCAAAATCGAAGTTGAAGAGCAGCACGACTTTGTCTTCGCGTAATTATGGTTGCTACTTTTCAGGGAACCAGATGAAATGTTGAATCCTTACAAACTTTATATTGATACACTGGTAAAAATTCAAGGATGGATAATTTGAAAAAAGAAATATCTACAGGCAAAAAAATTTAAACTTACCTGATTGTGCTGGTGCTCACAAAGCACAAACCGTGAGTGGTGTTGTAGCCAGACCAATAACTTCATTGTAAGTTTGTTGTAACCAACAATGGGGAGAGTAAGCGTTGTCCTAGGGGTCATATTTCAAAAATATTAACGGCGAAGGAAAGGAAATATGGCGAATTTAAATTATAAAGAGTGAACAGAAACGGCAGCTTATTTATGCGTAGGGAAATATGAGTGTATTGTTTCGTATAAAAAATTAATAAAACGAGAGAGACAATGAAAGATATTGTGGTACGAAGCCTGAACATCGGTCAGCATAGTTCACTCTGCGGGTCAGCAGAAGCCCTTTGTCCAGACAGCTGCTGGCTAAATCTCTCTCCCAATGCTCGTAAGCAGAGATCTTGAGTTTCATAGGCGGATAGGAAATTTTCCACACCCGTCTAACATATTACGCGTTCCGGCATTTCTCCAAGCCGGCGAAGCTGATAAACAGGTGGAGCCGGATAAAATAGGCCATGTATACTTTTCGAGAGCTCTAAACTGCGTTAGTGCAGCTGATAAAGAGATTGGTGGGGGGAAGCAAGTGTCTGACGCCGCAGTCTGCAGTGCTGCGTCATGCGTGCATAAGAGGGCAAAGATTGCATGCTTTCGGGTTCCATAACGGTGCTGTAGGCGCTGCCTGTGCGGGTCAATTTTGAAGTGGTGGCGTTAGCCGCCTCGTTTTTCAGGATACCTTTGATGCCGTGCTGTGCTGGAGCCCGTGCAATCTTTATTAAGCAATGCGGTGTTACGTATCTCAAAAAAATGAAAACCTAGCTTCGGAAATTCCCGTTTTTAGCATTTTCCTCGCGGGTTTCTCAATAACTTTCTGCAAATTTTATTGCATACTTCTTCTTCAGCTGATAGGATTTCAGTCGATTCCTGTTTGGTGTTGGGCTTTAGCCAGCCTATTATACGCCTACTTTACGTAGCCTTGCGGACGCAGCAGCTGTTTAGAGAATCAGTTACAGAGTGAAACAAATTGCACTACATCTGCCTGTCAGCAACATTTGACAACACATTTCAAACTTTGCTCAAACGGCAAACTTACTGTACACGCAAAAACTCTGAGATAAATCTGTCTGTATGAAAATGAACGGGTCATCGTGGCGTAATTGATGAAATTTTGGCTCAACCCCGAGTCGCAAGGCGCCATCTCTTATTGACAGCACCAATAATAAGGTGCACCCGAGATACATGTTTGCACATTGCGCAGGAATACATGCAAACAGCCTTCAGCCCTTAAGCCGGCGAAGCTTGATGGCTCAAGAGATATACACCCTGGATTATATTTCCTCGGTGCTTCCTCCTGTTTTAATAATTGAATCAAAAGCCATTCTAAGATGCTTGTTACTAGCGGAAACACGACTGCGAATATTTGAACATGAATGCGTGGAAGTGGAAATATTATTGTTTAAGGAAATAGAGTAAGAGGTGATTGGAAGTCTGGTTTACTAATATAAGTTTTTGTGTTTTCTCCAAAATTGTAATAAGAAGCCTGAATATATTAAAGATTTCCTTGTTCTCTTTTAAACGAATTGCAGCAAAGTACCTCAAAATGGACCATTCTAACGCTTTTTAATGTACATTTAAAATCTTGTGGTGCTCCAGTATGCGCCTACATCTGTCACTTCACTAATTGAAATAAGTTTATTTCAAACGAAAATTTTGTATACAGCTGCGAAACTAGGGTTTCTTGAATTTTCGCTTCCACAATCTTTTGCAGAAAACCTTATTATGCACAACTATAGTGCGGAATGCAGCAAAAACCTATCTAATGCATTTCCACTGCGCCAATTAAAATGCTTGAGATCTTAAACATCAATCGTTTTTATCGAAATATATTCAAGAACCGTTCAATTATAAACGTGCCTGTTTAGAAAAAAGAGCCATTACTGAACGAAGGTGCCTGGGCTGGCAGACGTGTCCGATTTTTTGTGAAAGCTGTAATGAATGCAGAGGATGGAGAATCAACACACACACACAAGAACACGGGGAAGAATGAAACCAATGAAAACAACAAACATTATTTCACACTGTTGGCCCACACTGATGCCTCTCTTTTTGCTCCGAAAATGCAAGTACGCGAGCATGAATACACCGCTTATGTGGAGCAATCCATCACGCTGTGGAATTGGCAGAAATGGTTTCGTTTTTTGTGCTCTTTGACTCGCTACTGCATGGCGGAAGTAGGTGTATATTTTTTACCGTATAGAGGTCAAGCATGTGAAGGGCATGCACGCTACCTTTATGTCATAAAGCACAAGGCTGAAGGGGAAGTAAAAAAGAAGTTGCGAGATTTATAAGCAAGGCAACAAACAGGACTATAACGAAGAATAAGAATTGACTTCTGTTGAGGAGCCTTCCCAACTTTGACCTGTAATCTGCCAGCGCACACCAGCCGGGGTGCAGAAGATACATGTGCCCCTCAAAAATAATAATGAGTGCAGTAAGGACTCTGGGAGAAAACTAATATTATCAGGAACGACAACAAAAACTTCAATTTTGGTTTTGTTTTTTGGTGGATAAAGAAAAAAGCATTTTTTTCGTTAAATATGATATGGTGTGACAGGTGTGTTAGCCGAATTTCGCGGTGAGTCCAAGCGCATCAGTGTACAGTCACTGCTAGTAACCGCATTCCATAACGTAAAGTCTACATTACTAGCCAGTATAATCGATAATTGAAACTTTACGTGCATCATAATATACTGAGACTTACCCAAAGCCACTACTGATATTCTTTTTGGGGTTCTTGTTTTTGTGGGCGTTTAAAACATACGCACGTCTGTTTTCAGTCAGGGAAAATGTGAGTAATGATTCATAGCCAGATTTTTCAGTGAGGTGTTGTGGTAACTGCAGGGGCATGCGATACATCTGGCATCAGCACATCGCATTGACAGCACATATCGCTCGATTTAGATCTGTACCAGTATTTCTGTGAATTTACATAAACTTAAATTTCTCGCACCACAATATGTGGTACAGACGATGCCTTATAATGACGCGTATAGAAGAAGAAAGTGTTAATTTGCCGTTAGAGCCAAGAAGTCATTGCCCTCTCCCACTGCTTTAATTGGGAATGTTTGAGGAGTTACCCTTTGGATAGAACACCTAACTCCTTTCCAGTCATTTTTACCCAATAATTTAACATTACCTACACTCTTGAATGCGCGATGCTGTCTTCATTAATTGTTAGATTCCCCTTAAAAAGTGCACCAAGTATAAAACGGGTGGTGAGTACTTTCTGGACAGTACATACTAACCAGCATGTGGTAATTTGGACAAACTCACTTCGGAATGTTACGGAGGCAAGAATGTTGACTGTGCCGCTTAAAAGGCTTCTTATTCTCTCTCTTGAAGGAGGTGTCGGGCTCACGTACTTACCAGTCGGTGCGAAGGCAAAACATTAGGTTTTACATTTTGCCGTATGAGCTCTTCAAATTCAGTCAAGCCAAAATTACGTCCAATTGTGCAGCCACCAATACTTTTTGACGACATTATCTTATTTTAAATAGGGGTGGATCGTAAACCAAAGTATTCCACGATAAAATCAACAGGACGTCCTTAACACCACGTTCGAACTCCGCAACTAAGTTGCTTGTTCCAGGCATTGAGAAGTTCCTTCCAAAATTCATCACGGTTTTATCTCAGACATCTTTCGGGCGCCAAGGGTAGTTGGGTTTTTTGCTGTCACCAAACGGTCGTTGCTATGGTGGGACACAACTAGAAAACTCCAACGATGGTTCTCCTTGATGGTATGCTGTTGATATGGCGAGGTAAACTTTTTCATAGTCAAAAATCGCCCTTTGTCTTGCGTGAGGTAACATGCGTGCACACGGAAAAGCTCCCGTGGGTGCGAAAGATTACAGAATCGCGTGCGTGGGCTTATTAGAGTACGTTGCGTTTTTTAGTGAAATTTTCTCACGCTTTACATCCTACGCCGAACGGTGGAATGGACTTTGAACGGCGGAAAAACAGCGGGTGGTAAAGAGAGGTTTTCGAGCAACGCAGCAACCTATAGCGCTTTAGTCTGCCCTGGAGGGAAGTTGTGATAAAGAGAAAGAAATGGGTCGTTGCAATAGTACCGTAATTGTGGGCATGAATTTGAGAAATGAATCTTTCTCTCTACTGATTATAGGCCGCCAAAGGACTGGGACATTTTATGAAGCGGGGTAAAGAATATCTTCACAACTTGGGTAACGAATATCTTCACAACTTCTATTGAAAAAAAGACATAATTACGGGGGCATAAACTGTAAACAGGAGCTTAATGTTTACTTTCGTAATGAGACCTTTACGCTTCCCCTGCAATAAAATGATATCAGCCCACGCTTTACGTCCCCGCAAAGAACCTGTACTACGTTTAGAAACACGTACGGGCAAATTCTACTGAGAAAATTATTTCCTTGTTTAAATAAAGCATCTAACGCGACGAACTTCACTTTGGATAGCAATATGTTTTAACGAAGAGTCTAGTATTTTCGAGGGGGGGGGGGGGGGGGGTCATCCAGAATATCTGTGGTGAGATAGTGCCTGCTTTTCTTGATGTTTTCCTGATATGCCTGCAAATATTATCCCACGTGGAATGTCGTGAATTCAGTAACAGGTTTGTTTGCTTGTGTAATTTGGAAATGTTGGTTGATGGGCTTGCGGAACTACTGCATACAATTTGCTACCATTGCTATTAGTTTAAATGTTTTGTAAACACGTTGTTGCTTTGTAATATTTAACAGCGGAGCTCCTTAGGCCGAGTATTACCCGTCAGTGGCAACAGAAGATTAAGGAAAAGTATCGAGGAGGCAAGAAGGGGCTGGGACAAAAATGCGGTTACGGAGTGTACGAGCAAATCGAACCCGGGATCTTTACGTGGTGAAACCGGCCACCTCCACTTTGCCAACCCGAAGGCCTTACGCCGACGGAGTTAGCAGCCGTGGGAAACAATTACATGTGCAGCCGATTGGGCCAAAAATGGCTCCCGCTGTAGGAGTCGAACCTGGGTTTCTTTATGAGTTTTCTTCCAGGAGAACGCACCCTCTTGCTAGAACACCGTTAACGCATTTCGCGGCCAACGCGATAGATAGGAATCTCTTTTCCGTCGCTTACAAGAAAACAACCGAAAGTGTATTGGGAGAGGATGCCTTTATTGAAACTCTGCTTTACAACAAAACAAATTTGGCTTGATAAACGATCTGCACGAAGCATTTATTTTATTCATCTAGAATGATTATAAGTGCAAAAAATATGACGCGTTTTCCAGTAGAGACAGGCAAAAGGGGGTTTCTTGCTCAGTGCGGATATAAATGGTCACCTAGTTAATGTTTTTGTTTAACCTTGTACGCCCTATGTGCTCTAAATATTTTTTGAACTCTTGGTATAGCATTCTCGTGAATGTGCAAAGCTTCACCTGAGAGGTTTGGCACTCAATTGAAAAAAAAAGTGTTTATGTTTTTAACCACAGCGACGGTAGTTTAACGGCGAAGATGAAAGCTCTCAATTTCGGTGTTGAGTCAACCGAGTAATAAGATGCTCGTAAGCAATGGTCCGACGCGAATGGGACAAACTGGGGCCGAGAGAACCAGGCGTTGTTCTCTACAAAGAATATGATGTATGACGGGACAACCGAGAGAAGTAGAGCACTTGGCGAGAGCTTGTGACGTTAAAGAAAGTGCGACCCCCATTACATGAACATCTATCAAGGAATTTTGTCGTTTGCGACTGGGCGCACTGAACCTCAGCGCCAAAGTCGTGATTCATAACGCAGGTCAATATGGCACCGTTTTTCTTACCCCAATCTGCTGCTTATTTTCTTCGCGTGGAATATCTGTGCTACGTCGTATTTGGACGGATAGGCTTTCAGCGCCACTAACCAGCCGCCTTGATGTGTTCTTGATTGCGCAACGATTTCAGCACTGAACAACATTCATTTTTCCACTTGTTAGTGCACGGCCACGGTTGAAACTCAGCGGCCCGCCACTCCTTGTATACCGTCCGGCTCCTGTTTATTTTCTTGCAACTCCTGGTACGTTTGCTTTTCCAGCGGAATGTAACCTTGTGACCTCCGTCTAGCTGAGCACGTAATCGAACCTTGGTCTTGAAGAACGGTGTATCTAATGGCAACGTGATTTTCAATTGGAAGGCGAAAGGGGAGGCATCCTTTTTGAGTTCCTACAGAATACGGTTTATTCACGTTGCCTGTGTCTTTCACTTTCAATGTCCGTTTCTCCGAAAGAGGACACGATAAAACTAGGAAACCAGCAACCAGGAGCTGCGCTGTAAAACGAAACTGCGCGAGACAGGGGAATACACTAACATAAATTATCCCTTTACATCGTGAACGACACTTTAAATACAGTTACTTTGGAATTGCGGATCCACATATAGAGCGCCCCAGCAAGCTGTAGACGCGGTTTGTGTTTTGATAAAATTCCTAGGTAAACTTTTATTGGAGATCTGCATAACCAGTTTTTTACTTCTTTATCTGTGAAAACAGTACATGCAATATCGCAGAATGCTTTTTCTTATTTTAACCAAACACAATTGCTTTAAACAGTATGGCCATTCCTCTAACGCTGATATAAGCCTTTAGACAACGTGGTTACAATAGCATTCAATGGTTAAATACAAAACTAAATTAACAGAATACGCCTGCACCCAGAAGCGCGCACTAACTTGCCCAGGCAAGGTAGAACCATGTTGCTTTACATGCAGCATTGATTTTTTTTCTTACCGCACTCCCGTTTTGGAACTTCCACAAGAGGACAAACTCTCACAACTTCGCTTCAGTGAGTTACCGAAACCTTTGACCCCACTTTCTTGCGGTCCAAGGCACTTTTTCTCAGCACTGCACGGCCCTCTAAAGTTATGCATTATTCATGCAGGCACTCTGGCTTCGAGGTTAGGCTCCCGATATATACGGTGGCGGACGGTATAATGTCGCCCATTCAAGAAACAGATAGAATTTCAGCGGCCCACCGCTGCCTCTGCAGGAAAGAACCGTAGAAGAGGCGGGGTGCTGTTTTTGTAATGCCATTTTGTACTCTTCGTTTCTGTATTTCTGTACTAACGTTTTGGTCACAGGTCAGTTCACACTAGTCTAGTCTCTTCGGTAGTCGTTCTTACATGTGTAATTCCAACAATAAGAAATCTCAAGTGAAAAAAATAATAACTCGTGATAATGAAACACAAAAAAATCGAATTAAATTCAACGAAGGTATTGTTTTTTGGCACTTCGGAAAATATGAATGAAATGAATAAAACAGCATCAAGGCATGTTCAAAAAGCTCTCAAGCGCGTTCAGTTACGAAATATCTGAATCTCGAGTAGTTCTAATAAAGAAAATACTCCTGCGTGCAGGTGCATAAATAATTAAATGCTAATTGCTTGCTTAATGAAGCAATGATTAAAATACTTGACTTCAACTTGCGATGTTTGTATTTTAAACGCCATGCTGTAAAGCCGAGCATAAGAAGTTGCGATGTTTAAAATGACTTGAACTCCAATTCGCAGGTCTTGAAATAACTATCTCAAAAGTTCTATGCGCGTATCATCATCATCAGCCTACTGAGGCACAATGTCCTGCAGTGCTCGGGTCCACAGTTTACACCCGAATTTCCTTTTTTCATCCCTCCCCCCCAATGATTGGCGGTCCACATATTTTAGACCCACCTCGTGGTATCCAATCTGTTACCATAGTTCGCCCGCCGGTTGTCGGTTCGCCTCAGTACATCATCAGCTCAAGTCCATTTCTTTTTTTATTTGAGCTATAACATCTTCTACTCTAGTTTGTTCTCTGATAAATGTAGCTCGTTTCTGTCTCTAAGTGCTAAGCTTAACATTATCTGTTTCATATCTCGTTGAACCGACCTAAGATTGCTTTCTTGTTGTTTAGTAAGGTGTCAAGTTTCAGCTCCATAAGCCAAAACCGGGAGTATGCACTGGTTGTGGCTTTTTCTTTTGAGTGACAGAGGTAGATTACTTTTCGTTGATTTTCGATTGCTTGCTTGGTGCTCCCCAACCCATACCTTTTCTGCGCCGGATTTCTCTCTAGTGATTGGAGTGCGAACTAACCATTTGTCCAAGGTAATTATATTCTTTCACTTCTTCTAGCGTTATATCTTCTACGCTGAAGATATCGTTTTGGCATGCTTAAATATCATAACTTTATATTTATTCATAATTATTTTTCGCCGACTCCCATGCTTTCTGATTGTACTTCCTCAATGATTGTTTGCAGGTCTTATGCGGTCTCTCTGAGCAAGACTATGTAGTTCAGAAAGGTCAAATGGCTAGTGTATTCCCGGTGTCACGTGACGGATGGTGAGGAGGCCTTGACCACCTTAGAGAGATTGACGCAGGAAAGCCATTCAAGTGTTGAACAAAACATACATTTAATGCACACTTAAAAAATCCTAAAGCAAACCACTTAATAAATAAATTGCACACGCCCGATAACCATGAAACCTCAACATAATTCTCTCAAAATGCAATTCAAAGCAAAACCCAAAAGTATCTACAGTAAAGTTGTACACAATTATTTCATATACAGTCCGTACACCGAGTACTAATTATTTTCTTCTACAACAGCTCCCTAGTTGTGTCTTGCGACTGTGTCCCTACTGTGGCCTGGCCTACCCCGCTGTCATTGGCGCTGACGCGTCGCACCCGTTGCGCTGTCGCGACTCGATGGTAGCCGTATTCGTCTCGCTTCGATAGCGGCGTTCGATGCGTTTGGTCGTCATTGCAGTGCGTGGGATCCGTGCGTGCGGACGTTTCCTCTGTGGCTACCCCCTGGTAGCCGCTGCCGCTGGAAGCCCTGGGTAGGTCTCGGCACGAACGTAGCCTTTTGGGGACGTCGAAGCGAAGGTCGACGGAGAGGGGACATTGGCTGTGCCCGAACGCCGCCTCTGGTGCCACGAAGACACAGGTTCGTGGTGCGCCTAGGATGCCGCAGGCGATACGATTTCTTCCCGCTCCCGCCGAGGCTTGGTAGGCATATTCGATGGACTAACGCGTCCTCCTGGCTCGTTCCTTGAAGCTCACGCGCTCCTTCCGCCTCCTGGTTTCTTGCCTCCCCCAATCCTCTTCGTGCGCCCTATTTTTACAACCTGTGGGCTTGATCGCTGCCCACTCGGATTGGCTTCTTGCCTTTTCGTGCCCATATATGGTCATCATGTCGCCTGTCTCCAGAGCGGCGTTCTGTGATTGTCTTACCAGTGCACTGCCATATTCACCAATGATTCCTTGGTGTTTTGCCGCGGTGTTCGTTCATTGGTGCTTTCCTGGAGCACACTTGAAATAGCTGTTTTTTTTGTTCTGTTTTTACTTTTCGGGGATTTTTTGCATTCCTTCTCCGGGGGTGCCCTCGACACATAAACCAATGTTTACCTTTAATATCATATTTTGCCCCTAAAGCTTTCTAAAATCCCTACAGAAATGCTGTGAATTGATTTTCCGAGATGCTATCTCCCGTTCTCACTTCCATTGGGACCTTATCCCTTTTCTTGGGCACTATTGTTCTGCCCGTGCATTCCTTATGTCCTCTAAATGTCTTATCTAGGTTCCCTCTATTCTGTAGTTCTTCATTGCTTCCAGCACGGGTTCGTTTAGTACAGAATCAAACGCTTTCTTACAGTCTCTAAATGTCTTGTTAAGTGTATTTTACGGATATTTCTCGTATTAAATTGACAACATTGATGTTAATTATGGTTTAGTACCCTTTCCTAAACCGACCCTGTTCTGGGGGTTTGTGGATGTCCAGGCTGCACCTATGCGGCAAACAATAGCTTTGGTAAACAGCTTATACACAATTGAGAGTAGGCTGATGGGTGTGGATTAGTTGGGGTCCTTGGGCCCTCCATCTTTACTGAGTAAGAATAATGTTGGCAATTTTCCAGGTTGTGCGAATGTTTGGTTTGTCAAGCATTCCGAAAAAAACAGTACAGCAACCCTTCCAGTACAACATAATCTCCCTCCTTAAAAAGATCCACGGCTATGCTATCGCCACCGGCAGCTTTTCCTGTTCTCATGCCTTTAAGAGACTTTCAAACTTCCTCTATAGTTGCAAGTGGGAAATCGGGAGTTGAGCCGGTAATGTCAGCACTTTACCCTCATCGCTAGCATACAGCCTGTTAGAGAATCAATCTGCTACCATTATTATCTCTTCCCGTTTGTGCCTAATGTTACTCTTCTCGTCTCTACGTGCCTACATCCTGACTTTTACGATGGGTGGCTTTGTCCTAATTGTTTTGAATCTTCCCCTATTTACAGCGTTTGCGGGATGACTGCCATTTTAGGTGCACGAATGTCGTTTGTTTTACTTTTATTAACCACGTTTGATAGCACGGTAATTCAGTCCTGCCGTTCATTTCCTTCCTTTTCGCATTTTGTCTTCCAGGTTGCTCCCTGCATATTGTTTCTCCCTAGCTTCTGCTGATTCACTGAGCGCAAATATCATGTTGTAATTTAGCTTATTTACATGCTTCTGCCCATTCAGAAGCGACAAGTTCTTTCGACGAGTTTATTAATCTTCTACGATCTGGCTCTGACTGACTTCATGCGGGGTTTCTTATTTTTCACGAGTTTTCTTCTTCCTGTGCTGAGATTTAGACTTTGCCTGTATATAATCATGCTATACTTTACTTATTGGCACCTCTACGTCGTGTACGGTACCCGGGTTCTCACCAAAAATGAAGTGAACTTTTTTTTTGTAATAAAATTCGGACTTTGCTTGCCTATTTTTTTATTGTATAAGAATGTGTTCATTGACCTCATGTTATTTCTTTCTGCACCTCACATAAGTGCACCTCATCGACTGTTCCGACAGTATGTTCCAAATTTACTCACTGACCTTTCCCCCATTTCCTCCTTACACACTCTTGCGTTAAAATTGACCATCACAATCGTGGACTGCGTCATTGCCTAATTCATTGCTGAACCGAATTTCTCGTAGAAGAGGTCTACAGCTTTATAATCGTAGCTTGCTGTTTGGCCCGTATGACTGCACTATGTTTAACCTGTATCGCTTATTTAACTTGATCACAACCGCCGCAACTCTCTCACTAATTCTGAAAAACTGCTCCACGTTTCCTGCTATTGCTCTGTGAAATAAAAAACCCACTCCGCGCTTTTCTTCCCTTTTGGACCCTTCTACAGCAGAATATGCCCGCTAGTGAACTCTATGAAGCCCTCTCCTGTCCTTCTAACTTCACTTAACCCTCTAATATCCCACTTAATGTCGAGAGCCCTTCTAGCAATGCAGCTAAGCTTCCCGCTCTAGACCAAGTGCGTACGTTGAACGTTGCTGGGGTCAAGTTCGAATGGCGGCCTGTCTGGAGCCAGAGATACTGAGCGCCCTTTGCTGTATCGCTGTTCTGACCGGCGCCATGAACCGGTGCGCTATAGCTGCCAGGGACTGAGGGCCGATACTTAGTTGATTAGTCATGGGAAGTGAGGGCAATCTATTATACCAGCGTAACAACACTCTAAACTTTTTTTCCTCCCATATACTCCATAGAGGTTCTTTTTCGCCTGTCCTCTAGTGGTCCTCCTTGTAGGAGTTTTTTTACTACATGGAACAGGGAGGTTTTGTTTACCTCCTCAAAACAGGGAGTTTTTAGGTTATAGAAAGGAGGTATTTAGGGAGTGTTAAGAAATGTTCGGGAGAATTTAAGGAGGTCAAAATGGAGTATTCTTTACTTCCTGAAGGGCGTTTTTAAGTGATGTTTATGGAATTTTCAGGCGGTTGAATAGGAGCCTATTATGGCTCCCTCTGGAAGTACTGATGTTAGTTTAGGGGCGTTTTTAGGAGGTTCAAGGGAAGCATTTACTTCTTTTGAATGGAGTTTAACGAAAGCTTGGGGAGTTTTGTAGGCCTTCCGAAAGGAGTTTTTCAAGGCCACAAGGGAGAATTTCTAGTTCCCTGCGGGAGTACTGATTTCACGCGGTTTTTCTCGATTTCAGGTTTATTTCAAACGAACTATCGCAGACAAGTTTACATGGTACATGGTGTACACAAGGAGGTTCCGAAATAAATGCTTATGGCGACCTCATATTAGAAATCACAAATGGTACATTGCTAAATAACACGCCAGTTAGGAATTGAAGACAGCAATACGATGCTAGTTGAACAAAACGCAGAAACAATATTACTACAAGAACTGGAAATACGCGAAAAACAAAGATAGGCACAAACACAACCGCATGGTAAGTGAAATCATTATAGAATACTAGAGGATCGAGAACGCGTCAGTACTTATCAGAACTTGTCAGTACGCATCAGCGCTCAGTACACAGTGAAAAAAATGGCTGCAGTGGTTTACAACAACAACAAAAAAAATTCAGTAGGTGGTGAAATGAGCGAGAGCTGTCTGCTAGTTGAACAAATTGTAGAAACAATAATAATACAAGAACTGGAAATACTTGAAAAACAGATAGGCACAAACACAACCGCATGGTAAATGAAATCATTATATAATACTAGAGGATCGAGAACCCGTCAGTATTTATCAGAACTTATCAGTACACATCAGTACTAAGTACACAAAGTGAAGAAAAAATGGTTGCAGTGGTTTACAACAACAAAACAATTTTTCAATTTGTCGTGAAATAAGCGCGAGCTGTGCAACGATTTGATATTGAAAGGTAACAAGCATTTTGTAGGTGGTAAAGGCACAAGAGATAAATGATGTAGGAGACAGACTGCAGTGAGATGGCTATAGATAAATGAGTAATATAAAGAACGAAAAATAGGCTGCGGAAAATACCAGTGCGTTTTGATAAAGACACAAATGCGCCAAGAAAAGTGACCGAGTCTGACGGGTTAATTGCAATGATATAGAACAGAATGGGTGGTATCGCGACAGCTTCTTTAGAGTGAGAACAAAATGCCATGAAATTCGTGTTTTTCGGATAATTTCTAGTTGATTCATTTCGCACCAGTTGCCAATATTATTTAGATAATTGTTTCAAGTTAAATTAGTTTGTTAATATTATTGCTTCACTGAAAGATAGCTGTATTATGAGCATACAGAACGGCCCATCAAATATCCCGTTTTCAGTAAAAAAAAAGAAAAAAGAAAAAGTCAGAAATATAATACGGAATTCTTTTTGACTACTATCCAATGATTACAGGATTGAAAACAAATATTAGTGAGCGATATTGATGGATAAAAGTAATTAGTTCTAAATCCTTCACACGTGGTTTGGCGCAGGCAAGGTCCAAAAAGCCATGTTCCACAAACGTTAGAGCTCTGTGTGCCTTCTTGGGATATTGAATGTTGAAAATCCAGAACGATGCAAACAGACTACACAGTCCTCCCAGTAAAGATGATGCAGTCAAGACACGCTGGCCATCGATGTGGAGGCTAACTTCCCCGTTCACGGAATGCAGGCAGGAAGTCAGAGGAACATCTGCCTGAAAAAGCAAAAAAGCAAAAAAAATGCCCCACTCGTAAAATTCAAAACAGACACTATGGTTAAATGAACTTAATTCGGTACAGTAATAAAATTGTAAGGCCAGGTTCCCTGCGAATTCCAGTACCTAAATTACGAATGCAAAGGCTTCATAAAACCAAGTGCCAGTACATTAACCGTCGTGGCTTTTCCAGCAATAAAAAAGATATTACTTCCGCACAATTTACTCGAGCACAACTTTAAATGACAGTGAAGATAAAATGCAAGTCTCTGTAGGTTGATAGATTAGTTTTTGTTTTTGACTGAAAAACACTTTGGTATTGCATGATTTTGTTAACTGCTGCTTCTTGCTTTAAGATGCCAGCTTGCATCTATTCAAGTGAGTGGGCACACAGTTAAAGATGCAAACCCTTACACTGCCTCTCCCCTACAATGGCGGCTCACTTTCATAGAAAAAGTGGAGCTTTTGCGAGCTGGACGGCTGTTGCAAGCCGTGGCAATACTCACTTCTGCTGGAGGGGCCAATTTGGTTTCCGAATGCAGCCTTGCCTTGTACAGCACAGCCTATCCTGCCTTAAGATCTATGAAGTCATTCAACTCGATCATGTATCAGGATCTGCAGAAGAAAATCGTGTCAGCAAATAATGAATTCATGCCGGACAGGCACCCACTGTTTCAGTTATACTTGCAGATACCTCCACCTATTTCCCTCCTGGTGTTACATCCAAAGCTAATTTGTTACGGCTTGTCTCATCAAGTATGGTCATTTGTCATAACACAGCTAGTCATACAGGAAAGTCTTTCACTGGGTCAGAAAACACTTTCTTTTTTTACAGTAGTAATAAACTAGGCGACTCAGTCATCCGTATTCTGACACCTTAATATTCTTTGTCACCGAGCTTACAAGAGTGATTGGTGCATAAGGTCATTTGTAGCCGCAACCGTTACTACAGCCTTGTTAGCTAACGTAAACCTCGTTCATGGCACCAAATTACTTGTGATTGCATGGCAACAAAAAAGAAAAAACAGCTGAAATGGAAACGCTATTCTCGCAAACTTACCAACGCTGCATTCCACACACACCTGCCTCAGTTAATTTAATGTGATTGTAGAAGTTTCCGTCACGTAAAACCACAGTGCACTTTTTGGAGCTGCAAGCCCCGTGTCAAAATCGGGTGTCAGATGAATCGAGTAATTTTTGTGTATGGTCTTACTATTGATTATGACAAATTTATTACCAACAAAAGAAGAGTGTGTGCATTGTTCTTGTAAAAAAATGATATCCTTTTTTATACCCGGCAGACTTGTGTCATGCTACGGCAAACTCTGTTCTCTTCCATAAGGGCATGAATTTGTGTTTTTAATTACGTGGCCTTAGCTGGCGACTGACGGGCCCCGATTGTATACAGACCCCTCATTATCACCCGAAAGGGAATAAAAACATTTCGGTTTCGAACAACGTCGCCGTCGTGGTCCACACTATATGCATTTAATCGTTCGATAGGCTCATAGCATCTTTTACGCATGTCACCGTTTCCTTAATAGGCTACGCTGTTAGATGTGAAGAGTCGACTCAAGCGAGCAAACAACCCCACCGAATCTACAGGGCACAGTTTTCGAAGGTGGTGGCCGTCTGATCTGCGGCTCTCGCCGACCAGAGCGCTAAGAATGAGTCAGAGCCTTGAAAGAAAACAACACAAAGACTTATATTTGGACAGGCAAGCCATCAGGAGCGTTAACAAATAGATATTACAAAGTAGAGCAGTTAACTAAAAAGAACACGAGCAGTTCGATGCATATGAGAGACAGAGTCCCACAATATTCACCGACCGGGCCCGACGATGCACCGCTGTCGGAGGCGATTCGGCTTCCTGAGTAACCGTCACGTTGCTTTGAAACGACGCCGCGCGCGACAAACGATTTCATATCGAATGCCCTGTTACAAACCGGCCTACAAAAGAATGCGAATGCATACCCCAAAAGCCACAAACAAGTACAATAAAACGAGTGTGCTCTTTTTTTTTTGCCCGTGCGTGTACGTGCTGTGTGCGGCACGGGTACTTCGCAGTTAACCCTATCCAAACGTTTGACAAACGCATCGACTGATGAAAGAGCACTTACCAGCGAGCTGCCCACAGCTGTCGCCGTATCCAAATGTTGTTAGCGGCCGTTCGTCGTGTGACAGGGGCACATAAAAATCTTTCCACCAAATGGCACTACTAGTCCTTCTCAAATAAGAAAAAATGATGGCCCAAGGGAGGCGCTTGAAGCTCCGGCCGCACCAAGTCACCGGCCGCGCTGCATTGATAAGCACGGAGGCTGTTTACATCCGGGGATCCGGGCAGCAAGTCGTGCCGCCAGGGCAAGTTGAGTCGCTGCAGTCGGGTGCGTTGGCGCGCTGGCACGAGAATTCAAATTGTCTATATATGCGCAAGCAAGCGAAGCAGATGAACATTGCAGTTGTTTGCAACGGCGAGAACTGTCTCTTTGTTAGCAGCAGAGTTTGACAACACCTACCGTCAAAATAAACAGATTGAAACAACACGGCCGCGCTGTCTGCTTGTGATCGCGCTGGCTGAAGCATCTATACGGGTATACGTACGGTATCGGTTTTGTAGCTGCATGCAACTGTCACGTCCTGCTTTCTCGTTCTAATTATCATTAGTCCACGGTTGAAGTGCTGACACACGGAAACAACACAAGACTAACATGGCGACCGCCCGCTTGAGATGATTACCCCAGATGGGGAGTTTATTGTGGACGTGGTTGTTTACAAGGGACCGAACGCCATCTCACAAATGGTGTTATGTGGTTCTAAATCCTCCCTTTTGCTACACGGATGGGCAGCGGTACTACCATGGAGGTTCGTCCACTTGTTTAGGCCATGCCTAGGGAGTACATTTTTTGCTATAAGTACTTTTCAGGGCACATTACTTGATTAAAACTCCATTTCCGGCTAGTTTGCGTTTACAGTGAAGGGCCTTCTCTGGTGAGGGAGTTCTTTTTGTGTCTATAAGAGCCTTCCCAGCACAGTAATTTTTTTTAGTATAGCCTCCTGGGTATCAGGTATGATGGCTGTTCATGGGAAGTGAGGGCGATCTATTATACCAGGGTGCCAACGTCCTTCTCTGGTGAGGAAGTGCTTTTTGTTTTTATAAAGAGCCTTCCTACCATGGCTGAACCTTTCTAGTGTAGCATACTAGGTATCCGGGATGATGGTTACTTCCAAAGCACGCAGCGCTCCATGCCTTCATGGGTGCGGTTCGAGCCATACAAAAAACGGAGAGAAAGCGAGAGATTTATCGCCTTTAAAAGGCGGCTACGGCCAATATTTATTGATTTCCTTTAACAGAAAACAAAATTTCACTGATATAACAACACTCTCTAAATATAAAAATCAAGATACAAGGATATTTTAGTGAAGAGAAATTGCAGGAGGCCGTTTTCAGGGTTTCATCGGAGCCCAAACAACTTTTGTGAACAGCGTTTATTGCTAATTTGAGACGTGTAGTGCCAATTCTCAATGATGTGAATACTAGAAAGGAAAAGGAGTACGTATGCCATTCCCTCCTCTGCCTTTCGGTCAAAGTCATAATTGATTGGTACTGCGTTTTTAAATACATTCAAAAGGATGTAGTTGTTGAGGGTAATAGACGGGCATCTGGTTCACAAAGCGCCCTGAAACAGTGGTTTTTATTTAACGCTCAGCCATCACCGGGCTGTGTTGTAGTACGGGAGTAATTTTAAGTGCTTTATAAGAATGTTTATATGGTGACAGTGTGCGAAGAAATAGGTAGTTACTCCACGTTATTTATGCCGTTAATCGGTCTGATATGGTTTTACGACTTTGTCGCATTTACACTGCGCGCAGTACGCTACGCATGGAGTTATATGTTGAAAAGTTCCTTTGCATGTTTCGTCTCGTGCAGGATATTGATTTCCACAAGAAAAAAGTGTCCTTTCAGGAAATGGTTAGCTAAGTAAGATGTGGAGAAGGCGAAAGAAACTTACCCCATGATATCTGCACTAACTTCTGTGTATTAATACTGAAATGATGTTCGTATTTCTGCACCGCCTGGAACAGAAACTGGAACGAATAGAGGTACGGAGCGACAACTAGTTGTTTTACCGACTTAGCTAGAAGACCACGCTCGTAGCTACGCCACAGTAGCTGCGCTACTGATTGACCTACGCCACGCTCCCTACAGCGGTGGCGTAGAAGTGGCGCTCGGTACTGCGGTGGCGCTCACCGTAACTTCCGAAACATGCACCAGCGCGTTCTCATTGACCCGGAAATGCTGATTTGTTGCAGCGGTTAAGGTATACAGCCAATACCGGGGACATTGGTTTAAGCGCCAACAGCGTCGTAAAGGCTGCGGCCCAGTAGAATATTTACGTCAGTTGTCTCTGAATAGCGACGGCGATCGGCGGGTGAACGAGAAAAGAAAGGGAGTCTTTTGCATATTTTGTGCAGAACCAGCTTTATGCAAATGTCAAATATTTTGTATACGCTGTGAACACCTAATCTAGCTATTGGGCGCTTGGTATTGCGACATTCAAATGCCTATTTAGAGCCCCTTAATTGTGATAAACAAAATCTGGGCTACTGGTTACAATGAACAGTCGCCAACAATACCGCCCCCCCTCCCCCTAAGCGGCCACCGGGACATCGTTAGAGCACCAGCTCAAATGCACAACAACATATTAGTAACAGAAGCCGTAGTACATCTCAATTGAGAGTTGCAACACATCTTGTCACGTTACGTACGTCTGTTTACATTTTAGTGTGGAATGTACAAGCCTACAATGCCCCCAGCATATTCTTGTTAAATATGCTGAGTACACCACGGCTTTCCTCGAGCAAATTAGGAGTAATACGATTTGGTGTGGGACTGCTTGCTCGCCGCTTAACATGCGTCAATTTGTCACCGTTACGAGCTCGTCCGCGAGCGCCTAGATTGCCCGGAATGCGGGCAAATTGAGTTGTAGGAGAGCTTGTTCGAGCAGGCCCCGTTCCCAAGCCAAAAAAAGATTTGAAAGTAGGCTTATCCGGCATCTTCTTTGAATTGCACCAATGACGTAGACAACTGTTTTTCCTCGTTCTCGTTCTGTCGGATTATTGTATGCTATACGGTCCGTGGTCTGAGTGGCTCCCTAGCCTTTGTTCCACACACCCGGCCAGCGCAAACCGTTCTTTTTTTTATTTTTCCAAAGTAAAGGCAGCTAAGTTTTCAAAACATGTTTCACAATTACGGCTGTGTTGCTCGCCAGAAGGTAAACTCCATCTTTTCCCGCGCTGTTTTTCCAGCTCGTTCGTTACCTACAAAAATTGAAAAATGTTCGCGTCACCCTAAGTCATGACATTCATTATCTTTACTTCCCCTATTCAGAGAAGGATTACAGCTCGTGATCATTTTTACTGTGAATGAGAATATATGTCCTAGGGAAACCACAGGCACAAATTTACACTCAGAAAGTTTGAGACTTTCTAATTGCATTATCAACGGCATTCTCGTTTTGCTCATGGCATTGATGATTTTCATTGACTGCGTTATCAGTACCACACTCCTTCCTACAGTGGCTTTAGCATGAGCCAGAATAAGCAAAAAATACCCTTTTGATCATGTTATCATTATAGTATTTAAGGAGAAGTCAAGGAGTGCTGACAACGAATTCATTTCGCCATTATTCCATCGTGTGTGCGCGGCTTGAAATGGTTGATGTGCTGGAACGTTACATAAACGGAAAGGTATATAAAGCTAGGTTGTCACCCGGAGAAACACCGACACATCTCATAACCCGTAAACACAGTGATACCTCTCAGGCACTCATATATCTACACGTTTTGATGAGAATAAACAAAACCAAAAGAAGTGTAACCACGGTGTAGCAAAAACTCTGGAAAAGTACTTCGCTCAAAAAAGCGAGGAAAAAGATCGAAGAAAAGGACGCAAAGGCAATCTAGCAGAACAGAAGCCTTTTTTAACCATCGCCAATTATTCGGCGCCTTTGTTCACACACCCTGAAGATCACCTTACTTGCAATAGATAAACGGTAAACACTGATCTTTTGCTTGAGATACACAGTTTTAAATAAATTATTTCTCTTTTAAAACAGAAGTAAGTGTCAAACTACGCATATATAGGCCGTAGGGGCAGCAAAGCGGAACAAGTTTCCGAATCAGAGCAATGTCATTGATAGCGTGTGCTGATATTGTTTCGCGCACACTAGCACTTTTGGCAGTGATCCCACGAAAGAAACAAAGACTTCACTTATATTTAAATGAATTACTTTTTTATGAAAGGGCTTAAACAACTCACACATTTAAACCTACCGTGTAACACAATTTCCTTTTTTTCTTAAAGGTACCTGAGGTGAGCAATAAGTCTTCTCCATGCCCAGTTATTCTGAGAGAAGATAATGGCAGCATAGATATTGTCCTCAAGAAAGTCATCGTGGATTCGCCGCCTTGATCTCCACTTCAAGATGGGGTTATCCTGTCCGCCACATATGTCATCTTATTCTTCTTATACTTATATGACTTAGGAGAGTTCTTGGGACCTTTGCAGGGAGTTTTTCGAAAGCATTAGCCTTTTGAGAATGGCGTTGTGTCATTTGCGTTGGAGTCTCGGTAGAAATAGTCCAAGTGATCAGCTCTAATTGGGATTGTGAATCATTGGTAGAAGTAAATCTCTCTTGGACGGAATGAAGTGGTCAGGTCTGATGTAGAGGTTACAATTATTGTCACGTGCAAGTTGCATGTAATCTTAGCAATGAAGGAGTGCCTTTGTTTACGAGATTCCTCATTGGCACGAAGCCCTGGCTGTCTTTTAATCTGCGCTGCTAATGTGGTTAACTGCAGTTCATTGTAACATCTTATTATACAAGTGAAACTCAAGAGAATTTTTTTCATGGCAGTGCTTCTGCTGATGAATGTAAAAGTGACAGAGCTAGTTACGCAGCCTGCGTCGGGCTGTATTGACATATTTCAGCACTGTAGCTGAGCTCGCACGCATCCCCCAAAAGAATTGGAAATGTGCGTATTATGCTTCAATTGCTTCTTTTCTTTCAAGAAATTTGCGTTTCTTGCCTAGTAAAAGCAGTGTTTTGCTCACAAGTACCCTGGCAGCACGATAGGAGTTTCCGTCGCACGCAACTGTGAATTTTACCTAGGGTAAACTGCTGAGGCCGAAAAAAAGGCTTTCAAATGTACTGGGTAAAACAGATCATCTGTACTTTTCAACGCTGGCTTGTTTGGTTCTTAAGGATACCGAACTTGTTCTTGCTGAAATCGATTAAGTGTATATATTTAGGCTGCCTCTGTAATTTTAAAATGTGTTTGTAAATTTTTGTAACATTCACACTCGCTATTACGAGCTTTTTTCAGATGAGTTATCTTAAATGACTACAAATAATCGGGGCAGGGAATGTGCCTCAAGTGAAGGGCCATTTCAGGGTGATTCGGCTATTTCGGCTACAATTAGCTCGGAAAGTGTTACTCTCTTTAGCATTCATGTTTTAGTTGTGCTATACTGCCACATGGTTTGGGTAAGTTCTTCTGTGGAAATGTTTTGTCGTTGGTATTGGCTCGAGGCTTCTTTTCCTATACATTTGCTCTAAACTTGTTTAGGTGTTTTGATAATACGACTGTGCTTGGGTTTTTCGTTTGGCCTGTTCCGATAATTTATTAGCAAACTGCATTTTTTCCAACAGTGATGCATAAACATGGTGTGGCAAGCGCAAATGGTACTTCCGCCAATGGGTCTTTATTTTATCTGATAAGACAACATATTTTATGCTTATTGATGTATAATGTCTGTGTCAGTGCCGAGGTAGATGCACAAGTATGTTTGGAAAGTTGTTGCCCTAAAGCCGCTAACAATGTTTATAAGTAAAGGTGAGTATGTGAAAATGCTATTGTGTAGCGTTATTGCTATGGTAATTATTGCTTGTAACTTGGTCATGTTCTGTGTAATTTCAAACAGGCAGCAATCGATATCTGAAATGTACGCATAGCACCACACAGTAAAGTTGTATTGTATATTGAAAAGCAGTGACTGAATGTTAGTAGTTGGTTTTGTGTGTATTTAATGCAAGTATGTTGTTTCTTTTACATGCAGGTGAAACCCAGAATAGGATACTGCGAGTGAAGCCAAAGACTGTGTGCTGCTGTAGTGGTCTCAGACCAACTTTTATATAGAACTCTGTTCTGATAGCACTGTTACGGACAATCAGGTGCCACACAACTACGGCGGTTTCTGCTCTCCATTTGTTGTTATTACGGCAGGCCATGTCTCACCGTTGAGTTTAAATTGTATTTGCGGTTTCCTTCTGATACCACTGTATCCGCCAGCGGGCATATGACCTCTGGTAGAAGTAAAACTAAAAAGCAACTGCAGAAAGACGAACGATGCATTCATTATCTTTATCACGAACAGCGCCTATGGCGTTTCTCAGCGAGAGTATTTAAACCATGCTGGCGATAGTGGGACGGTTAAAAGACAAAAACTGCTTGAACCCTGTCGTCACGTGAACGATGGCAGTGAGTACTGAAGGCGCTTCAAGGAAATTAAATCTGAGATTCAAATCATTCATGCTTCTCTATTGGAGGCTTCTGTAGCTTTTCAAAAACAGTAGTCGGACCAGTTAAATTCAAACACTCTCCATTACTAAAAATGGGAAGTAAAAATGCGTTGTCGAAACTTTTCGTTCAGTTCTGAAAGCAGTGGCGGGGATCGTTAGGTTCTTTGTTTCTTTTCTTTTCTAATAGCCGTCCTTTGAAAACGCAAGCGGGGTTCAACCATTTTTTAGTAACTTTAGGAAGAAAGCAGTTTGACGGGTAAGGCGCAAGCGCCGGAACGGAGGCGACTTAGCTTACAGTAAAAAAAATACTAGTAATAAACAAGCTTGGTGATGAGCACACATTGCATAAAAACGACGGTTGGGCGTCAGGGATCATAATAATAGCGTCATTATGCAAATTGCCTTATTTATTACAAGAAATACTATGTCTGCAAGAACCCAAGCCTGACCTTCCTTGAACACAGCTTTTCATTGAGCCATTCATGTCCCATGACTGGCTCCGCATACCATAGCTCCTGGTTATAATTTGATTCTGCACATAGAATGAAACAGATAATACAATAAAACATTCTAAATGTACTCAGGAAAACTACGTCCTGGAACTGCTATATTCATTAAAGAATATGTAAGAAGGTTATATGTATGCACAAAAATCTTGGGGGTATTTAAAAAGGAGGAAGTAATCCGTGCGGGACCGAGGACAACACAAACTTTTTTTCTCCAATTGTGGTTTTGTCGGCCGAAATCGTTTTTGGTGTACAGCTTTTGTGAAGTGGCTCCGTTCTATTTCGCACTTTAATCAGGCAGCCCCAATTCCCGAAATAAAAACCAAAATTATAAGCGACGCAGCTAGGTTTAGGCAAGAAAAATACCGCTACTACAGAGAACTACAAGACCAAAAATGAAGCGATCTGGGAAAATATGTAAATAACGTTATAAAGAAAGTACACGTCACTGTCACACTGCGCACTAGAAGTAATACTTTTTCACGAGCCTTCCTTGATAAGGGGAATTGAATTCATGTATGTACTTTAAGGGTGTTGCGTTGAAAAAAAAGCAAATTCTTACACAGGGCAATATAACAATTTTGAAGTTTTATTTTACACAATTGCAGTATTTCCGTTTTTATTTTCTTTAAATGTCCGATACATGGCAGTGGTGCTCCTACCGATTCATTTACTGATTGTGCGGTTTAACTCGCCGAAGCTTCACTTCTGCTTAAGTGCACCCTTTTTCACAGCTCCGGATTAATTTTGGCCGAATGGGGCTCTGTGATGTGCGCATAAATCTCAACCTACGCGCGTGTTCTCAGTTCGCCTCCGTCACAAAAGTGGACACCACTGCCGAGATAGAATCTGTCTCCTTGCCAACACCAGAGCAACGCCTTAGACACTCAGCCACAATGGCAGGTGTGCTGGAATGTTGGAATTGTACTGACCAGCAACGCACGGTTGTTGTAAGCCATATACTGCTGATTCATGCACAGCCTACCCATAGTAACATCTCTACTAAGAATGAGGAGGCACCCATGCAAGTTTACCTGGGGCAATGAAAAAACGGTGTTTGAGTGTGAGATCACAATTTGCCATGAATTATGTGAACATCTGTTACACATCAGCGTTCCAGTCTCTTGTTATCATTAATGGTGCCTTCATGTGCAGCCAAACAGGTTGAGGATATCTTACCTTATAAAAGATGAGGCAGAGCGGAAACATTCATCACGCTGCCTTGTTTATCCTGCTTAGCAGCGAAAATGGAGAGAACCGATTTTTGTAATCTTACAGAGGCATGCGTATTCTTCAAAAACAGGTGTACGCTAAGAAAACAGATTATGAAATAATGGTTAGCACTGAACGCTGATTTATTTACGGCTATGTGGAGAAGCAGTAAATTATTCTTGAGCGCGCAAGCGAACGACCAATAAACATTATGTTGGATTTGGCGCGTGTAACTCAATACCGAGTCTACAAGACCAATTGTTTGCTTCCTCCCTATCACAAAAAACGGTATTCAAGTCCAATTTACTGCCATGAAAGGCGCCTTTGTTTCCGGTAGACATGTAGACGTTATCAAGCATATATGTGCCGTTCTGTGTAAGTCGTCCAAAAAGTACCTAAAGAGCCGCATTCCTCCAAATTCTTTCGAATTTTTCAATGTTACATTTTTGTAGAAATCTCATACTATGCAATCATATTGAAATTTTGGTTGAATGTAGGATTTGTAACTGAGCTGTTTCCATTTGGTTGTGAACGGCGAAGCGTGTTGTCTTAAGAACATAACTTTCTGAAAGTAGACGCACGAATGTTGTCAATGCGTGAATTCTTGGACAGGTTAGGCATGAATGTTCCACCTAAATACTTGTAGTTATTCACCTGTTCAACTGTGGATGAACCAAGGGAATAAGCATAATGAAAGGGAGAATTTTTTCCAGTTATACACAAGGAAACATTTTTATGAATTTACAATCATACCCTATTTTTGCAGCATTTGTATATGTAGTCCAGGTTTTTATTTTAGCTGTCTTTGGTCATATATGTTATGGACTTCACGAAATAAAACGCTGTCATCTGCGAATAACTGAATCTGGACAGCTGGCTCAATTAAATCTACAATATCATTTATGTAACACAAAAGCAGCAAGGACCCCAATACACTCCCCTGGGGTACACCCGACGTGACAGGCAAAAGACTGGAATATTGATTCTCGATGCAGACGTACTGCAACCGATTGCTCAGGTATTCAGCTACCCATGCGACGAATACCTTGGGAAGAACTATCTAAATTTATTTGAAGAAAAATGTTTAATAAAGAACTTTATCAAAGTCCTTACAAAAGTCTAAAAAGAGCTTTTATTGGAATGTTATTATCGAGGGCACCGGCAAACCGCGTTACGTGCTGCAGGTACCCTGGAGATGTGAGCAATCATCATTGCAGATGTGCTGGAGACGTACTGTTGTGGGGGGGGGGGGGGGGGGGTGCGGGATTACGTATATAACACGTTGCTACATCTACAAAAACCCGTCCGAATTACGTGAAGGATAACGTAGAATGCAGCTGTCGTGGTACTTTTATACGCTGTTTACGCGATGTTACCTTAGTGGTACAGCTTATGGATTTTCTAGTGGTACGCATGCAAGACGTATAGGTATAGACTCTACATTGTTTGCTGTCAATGGCGCAAACATTAGTCTGTTAAATCTATGTCTAGTCTACGTTAGTACGATATTGTTTAGATGAACAAGTATGCATTAAATGTACATTCTTTATACATTATTTGGGAGCTTGGTCAGCCCCCTTTGCGAAGTTGGCTACGTGTGGTGGGCACTTATACGTAAAATACATGCTTTCACGATATTCAGCACTTATTGCTGTTAAGTGGCCCTTCGTGTTTAGAGTGATGTTTTCCCATTTTTGAAGGGCTACATACTGCACGAAGTATGAGATGTGAAGAGCCAAGCTGACCACGGACTCTTGCAGAAACACACAAAGCACTGGTGCAAAAAAATGTCTCATCGAAAACAAGTGACAGGAAGTAACAGCAAACCACTCCTGTTTCCTGATCAGCACAACTGCCCTTAGCCCTAATGAAACCTAACCAGAGTAATCCAATTCAGGCTTAGTTGTAGACCACCAGCATGGCTGTAAGGCGTTTTGCAAATAAACTATCATAGAAAAAAATCGAAAATTAAGCTAATTAAATTCACAGTCTTACCAAGGTAACTGTAAATAAGTAAAGCTGGGCACAAAGAAAGCTTTCAAAGTACACACAAAACGCCACAGAGTTCCGAAAACACAGATCATATTGACTTCGAAAATTATGTATTACGCTTTTGCAACCCCACCATGTTAGTTTTCATGGCTATCTGTTTTGCCCTAAAAGATACAGATTTTCTAATAACAAGAATATTGCAAATTTTCGTGAACTAAATAAAAACACACAGCAGAAAGATTGGTAAAAATAGGAACGAAAGGAAACATGTACACCCAGGTTACAAGAACAAGACAGTCATGCAACTTGAAATATATAGCACTAAATGGAATTGTCAGAGAACAATGCAAGAAAAGTGTGAAAACAAAAATGATTCAATGGTGGTTACAAGAACAAGACAAATTTATGTAACTCTATATAATTCACAACCAGTGAAAATATTGGTACGATAAAACAAAAGCAGCTTGGACACACAGAAGTGGTAATGTGGTGGTTGTGAGTGCCGCACGAGTATAAGCAACTTTAAATAAAATAACATATAGGAAAATGGTTATGAACGCTACAACAAAAGTTGTATATACAGAAATTCTTGTACGCTGGTTAAAAGAGCAGTAGAAATTCACGTAACTAAATAATTCACACCTAGTGAAATACACGTAAACAATAAAACAAAAAAACACTGTAGAAACAGAAATAATTCAATGGCTGTTAAAAAGACAACACAAAGCTACAGTACCTCAAAAACACACATTGATATGTTTTGGGAACAAAACAAAAAAACGTGGAAACGCAAAAATGATTGAATTGTTACTACAAAAATACAGATACTCCCAAAATAGTTCCATACTGGGACGGTCCGAAAGTGGTTAAAAATTTTGTGCTCCAAGTGTTAGACAAAGTTACAATACCTCTTCTAGCTGTAAAAATTTAAGAAGCTGCAGGTTGTCGCAAAGCCTATATTTGCACAGGATGTGACTGACAAAAAAATCGGGGTGGTATACATTGTCTGGTGAAAGCATTTGATGTCTGTAACAACATGATGATATCTAGGTGCACACATTGCCAGATGCCACCCGCAGCAGGTTAAAAGCATGCTTCGCTTTTTTGCCCAACCAGGAGAACTCCTGTGCCGAATTTTCCGTCCACAGTAGCTTGAGCAGGTGCCTTGTGCAGGCTGATGATGTAGCACGTCCCTTGCCGGCAAGTTCTTCAATCTAGAAGGGGTACAGGAAAATCTGTGTTGTTAATACAGCTTTTAACATTGGTATGATACAGAAATCTTGGGTCCTAATCATTCCAGCTTGCTACACTGCACACCCATGACTTTTCACGGGTAACAGGATATAACACGGGTTTTAGTGATAAACGAATCCCCTGCTATAGCGCTAAATGAGAGTGTATATTGTTTAATTAGGATGTGGTTGCCTGGTCCCCAACTTGGAGTGGAGGAGCTGGTGAGTAACTTCATTAATAAAAAAAGAGAAACCAGCCATCCGACACAGTAAACACGCTCCTCTTCTCAAACTATGCCACAAAAAAGCAAACCATTCTTTCATTCCCACATTTCCTTTCATGGCACATGACAACTCCAACCTCAGCACACACCTGAAAATAACGAGTCACCGTGCACACAAATTATCTTTACCGTAACGCTGTGCAGCTGGCTTTCACGATGCCAGCAAATGAGGTAGCGAGCAACAAAATACGTAAAACATTGGGTTCTGATCTAGGCGCAGATTATGATTTGAGAATTCGGAATGCCCATGCACTGTTCTTATGATAAGTAAAATGCTTAAGTGGATGGTGCGAGCGGGTATTCGAATGAGCACGTTTCGTCTGTTTTTCGTCCGATTTTACTATGCGCCTCCTGGCAACATGGTCCTATGCAGTGACAGGGCAAAAACATAATATTTTGATAATTTATTGCACTAAAGCTGCACCAAGACACCTATGCTCCCTACAGAGAACTATAAATTATTAGCACGATGTAACCTTGAATGTGGATTAGAATCTCGAAACTTGGGCAATATTTTTTGCCTGTATTTCAAATACAGGTGCCGCTGTCAGGATCAAGCCGCATCCTTCGATTCAGCAGTGGGACACATTTCCCGTTAAGCTGTCATGACATTTTCAAGAAATCCAGTCACGTTGAAGATAACCAACAAATAAACACTAAATCCGAAGGCCCCAATACACCAACACGCACGTGCAAATTAAGAGACCGGTTGACCCGCACAACTACTTAGGTTGGTTCCAACAGTTGCTGTTGCATTCCAAACCCGAGGGTCCACCTTTCCAGGATAGCCCACCCATATGCGTAAGCTTTCCAGCTATAAACAGTACACTACACAGCGTCTCATCGCCTTCACCGCAGATCTATTCCGCCCACAGTACGCTAATGCAATACGAGCGCGAAATGTTAAGGGCAGCCCTACGCAACAGTACCTCTGGGTCGCGTTTTAACCACTGAGTGTTTGGCAGCGTGAAAGATGTTTAGCATCACTCTTTTTTATCACAACAGCTAGGGAGCGTCTGTGGGCACTACTGATGACACTGGTGCAATATCGAGTCCTGCTGTATCGGGTAGTCACTGCGACCTCAGCACGTTTGACCCAAAACAATACTGTGTATTAGCTTAACAGGTTACAATGTTTTTCAGTCGGACACAATTTCCAAAATGTCTCAGAAGGGATTCGATCGGTCCACAAAAAACATATTGGTAAGGAGATATGCCCCATTTTCTATGCCTGTGCCCTCATTTCAAGTAAACAGGTTGGCTTTGGAGTGAAGCACATTCATTAGTTCTACTCTGCACAGCAGAATTCCTTGGTGACCTCCACTATCTATATGTCTCCCTTTCCATTTTCTCTCTGCCCTCTACATTTTCCTTTTCTGTTTAGTTTGACTAGACTTGACTTGGAGGTTACGGATAACGTACGACTGATAGTGAGCGCTCTTGTTTTCGTGTTCGTAATTTGCTCACAAAAAAGGAGCAGGTAAAATTGTGCTATCACACCAAGTGCTGGCGATAAAGAGTAAGCTGTCCTTATTTTATTCTTACTTTTCTGTGAAAAAGTTAGCTTCCGATGAAATCTGTTGGTTTAATGAAATTACCTGTAGTGTTTCCAAAGTGGTTGAACCAAAGCTTTTATGTATTGGCAAAATAGTTGAAAATTCCTTCCCCTGCATCAAGTATCATGTCACATAAGCAAACATGGCAACATTTGTTATGGTGGTTTAGCTGGGATGCTAACCTTTCTCAACTAGTCTCCTAGCTCCCCTCGCGGCAAGTCACGTCGAGGGAGACCTCACCACAAGCACGCGATGCTGCCGAGCCAGACTGGTCTCCCCGTGAAATGTCCACACCGCCCGCCCCGTCTACCTAACTTACCCTCTTGCGCCGCTGCCGACCGGGAAGCCTTCTGAAATTTCACTTTTTTTTCCATGGTGACTATCCACGCGGCCTTACAGACTGCAACATTTCATCTTCGCGGTCGCCGATATTACAGACCTTCGGCAGATCGAGTGGCTCGGACCGTTCGAATCAACCACCTACGGATGGCGGCATTTACATCGGAAGAAAACGTGCAACAGTTGGCGGTGCACTCGGAGATCACGGTGAAATGGAGGGGGTGCCTAGCTATCAAACCCAACCGCCGAAGCGTAGCAGTGAAGGTTGACTAGGTGCAACCGAAGGTCCCTGACGAGTTCTTGAATAAATTCCAGTAACAACTGATTCAGTTCCAATGTTTAGGCAGGGTCCGGAGGGCGGTCCGCGAAGGATAGCAAAAACCTAAGCTCGCGCCCATGACCGGAACCACGAGGATTTCTCACGTGATTCCGTCGACTCCAGCATCTCACGAAGTGGTCCCCCACCAGGCCAGTATAAATGACAACCCCATCCAAATCGAACGTCCTGTTCGGCCACCACTGTGCAACGGGTGCTACCATGTCGGACACTACCTGAAAAGCTGCGATACAGCTTGGTGTCATGTGTGCCGCGCCTACAGCTACGGGCAGAAAAACTGCAAGCAGTCCTGCAATATTGCGAGCGCCCGCGAAAAAACCCTGAGGAGTACATGGTAGCCGACGAAATGGCGGTGATGATGAGCGCCGAGCCCCCCGCAGCCTCCACTCACTGCCTCCCTCAGCCCTCCACGCACGTTTTTTCGCCTCCACTAGAAGGAATGAATCAGCTACGCGCGATAAAGAGGAGGCAGAAGAGAAGAAGACAGAAAACAAAGAGCTCTGCTCCCAGTCTGCAAATGCGTCCAAGCCAAACGTGCATGCCGAGACGAGTACGAGACACAACATCACCTCCCCAGCCGCAGCAAGGATTACTGCCGACAAGACGGAGGGAAGAGATAGAGGATACCAGCAGCATCGACGATATAGGCGCCCTTTTCTTCGGACGCGACTGGCCCGCAGAATGAACTACACCGGGGCCGCCCCCACCTCCAGGAAAGAAATGGCCCCTGCGCACAAGCCATCAAAGGAAACGGAGGTTACGCCAACGGATAAAGAAGTATTTGATGAGGGGAATCTACCGGGCTAGTACAGCGCGGGCGGGCGGCGCGTCAATGTCACTATCTGGCGAGGAGGAAATGCAGCTTGCGGAGCAGAGCAACAGATGGCGCGTCAACAGCGTTGCCATAGTTTACATGTTCTTTTAAGGACGCGAGGCACAAAAACCGTAATGATCGAATGTATTATAAAATTTGCCAGATTTCTTTCTGTAAAATACATAAATAGAAGTGCTGGGCATTTTAGCAGCAGCCATCTATAAATACTGCCTTAGTTACAAGCCGGACCGCGCTTGAAATGAAGCACTAGAAGGAATCCCGGAGCCCTAAACGAGTGGTTCACTCTCGCCGCTCTCGCGCGCGGGTTCTCAGATTTGCCTGCACTTTTCACGTTCACAGGTAGGGCGGCGAAGATAGGACAGTCTGAATACTAACTAATGGCATAGAGGATAAGAACCATCATACACTGCAACTAATCATACCTAGCTTCTCAACCACATGCTTTCTTCTTGTAGGTTTCGCGTTCCAAAACAAAAAACTAAACCCCTTCGTTTAATGACAGCGATGTTCGAAACTCGAAGGTTTCTTCCGCCGTAAACCGACTCCAATGAAAGTTCAATTGTGCAAGGGATTGGTCAGCGTCGTCTGCGCACGACGGCAGCCGGCTATGTACTGGCTGACCTTGAACCGGCGCGCCTTTTCCCTTTAGCACCTCGCGACAGAGGGCGCGTTGTTGCCATGCCCGGCCCGTGACATTATCGCGCCGCCTGAGCGAGCCCTGTTGCGCCTCCTCAATACTTCGTGCTCCGTGGGTATGCCTGCGATTCCAGGCACGCTAAGGAAACATTCAGGTGAACCCTCTCAGCCACGCCACTAAAACCACGATGGCCACTCTCCAGAATTCACTTACGCTTGCACGCTTAATGTTGTGAGTCTCATCCCCGCAAATCGCACATCCTGGACACTCAATGTACTTGAAGACCATAATACCGACGTTGCCTTCCTACAGGAAACCAAAAATCGCAAATCTGGTCTACGTAAAAAACTTCGTCGAGTTCTTCGGAAACAAATATTGGCGCTTTTGTACCGTGGGGAACCGCGGAGTAGGCGTTTCAGACATTTTATTAGAAGCAAGAACTTGTCCAAATTGTCGACTGCGAACTGGCGAGAGATGGCCGTGGAGCCAATGACTCCACCGGGCGGGCTGAGTTGTTTAATGTACTTGTGTCAGTCCCCTAAAACGTGTTTCTCGGGAGTGACTTCACCTGCGTCCTAACTACATTATTTGGTCATGGAGGGGAAGCAAGGTGGACCCATTGGCGCGAATTTTGAAATCCCTAATACACAGCTGTGTCTTCGTTGACCCTGCCTTAAAGCAGTAATAGAATACCGTGCGCTATACGCATTGACGAGGCCAGTTGCAGGCCCGCTAGGGCCACGTTGATGTTCCAGGGGATTTGTTGTCTCAGGTGGCCCGCCACGACAAACACCAGTCCCCTATTCCGACCCCAAGCTCGTTACTTCCAACATATAACCCCGGCCACACTTTTGCAGATTCATAGCCACGTAATATAAAAAAAATGAGCAAAGCAACAGAAAATCTCCAATTGCGTGCTGTAGACACTGCCGGATGGGAACATCTAAACAAAAAGGTCAAACGCGAAGCAATACACATAGGCAGCTGGGAGGCTGCTGAAGGTAGAACCAATGAGCGCGCTGTTTAGAAACCCTTCACAGGCTCATCGAGGTTGGGCAGGCACACCTAGAGGAGTTTTGGAAAGACTTCCAGTTCGTAAAACAAGAATTAAGGAACGAGCTGGAGCCACGCTGCTGTGGAGCCCTGGTCTTCAGTCGGGAAATGTAGGTTCAACACGAGGCACAACCGCCAAACAATTTAAAGCCTTCGAGAGGAAACACGGCGCTCAAAAAACATTAACGAGGTAGAACACAGTGGTGTTTTTGCCTCCCGGGCGGAAGTAGCTTCAGCCTGCTCCAACCACTTTCTCGTGTACTCATCACCACAAAAGAGCCTGAATCCGCACCACAGGAAATACTGCAACAGATCGCGAAACTGTCACAGGATATAAGGGGAGCAATAAATATGCACATAACATCCTCTCAGGCAGAACAGCCGATTAAAAAGCTAGAACTCAACAAATCCCCGGGTCCCTAGGGAATCGTCCGCGAATTCTACCCAACCTTCCGCAAAGAACTTAGCCCCACCCTCGCAAGTCGAATGCAGAGGAAGCCCGATGAACGATGACACGAACGAAGGCAAAACGCAAGAACAACAAGTATCGAGCAGAGAACGAACCTCACAAAAAGATAGGGAAGGCACAATGAGCAAAGAACCATCAGATCCTGCATCGGACATTGCAGAGGTTTCTAAAGTGCTTCTTTCCGAGACAGATAAAGCAGAAAATCTGGGAAAAGTGCACGGATACATAGAAAGAACACTTCTCTTCACAAAATCAACCGCAACAGAGGACTCGGCATCGGAATGCGGCTTCCCCGAATAAAAGTCGACATTGAGTGAAAACTATGAGGACGATTTCCCCAGCCTCCAACAAGCCCACACAAGTTACCCAAGCAAGGATGATTCTTTTATGGCCAAGCTGGCGGGGAGAGATCGCAGGTTCTTTAAGTCCTTGATGTCGATTTCAAACAAGTGCCAAGAACAAGAAGTCTGCAAGGACTTGGAGTTTGTACTAACAAAGTACACCAGAGTAAAGACCATTGCGCTTGAAGCAAACACACAACTTAAAGTTGCACAAGGGGAGGTCAAGGGTCTCATGGAGGCGTGTGCCATTATCGCAGGAGGTCCCATATTGCCCAAGAAACACTTCCCGAAGTATGAGGCAGACGAACCTGTCACAAGGCCGAAAACAAAAACTGCAGTTGTAGTGCAGTCAAACCTTCCTTCCGTGAAGGTAATTGAGGAAATTAAGAAGACCCTTGACTCCACTGACATGGGCCTTATGGTTGTTAATATCAAGCCGTCAAGAGAAGAGGTAGTCATCTCTTCGCCTTGTAAAACAGGTATAGACCGACTTAACGAAATTATCAAGACACATTTCAGCTTGAAAAAAAACATCTCTCCACAAAAGTACCGAAGGCAAAGTTCGCATAACTTAAAATAGTCGGCTTAGAAGAGGACAGTCAGAAAGTCTCCATCCACAACGTCTCAGCAAGCAAAACCATGTCGACTGCTGGGAGGATCGAGGATCTCACGGTCAATCAATAGTGCAAAGGAAAACATGATAACACAGTCATTTTGCAAATAAACAAAAGGCATAGAATTCCTTGCTGGGTCAAACTCATATGAACCTTACGTGGGCACGGTGTCGTTTTTTTATAACACGTTCCTACCACACTGTAGCCACTGTTCAGTCTACGGCAACCTGGAGAAATAGTGGAGTTCATCATACTCGGAGTGTTGTCGGCGCTCCGACGACCGCCACTATGAAGGCTGCACCAGGCCTCCCTCCTGCTTCGTGTGCAAGAAGCACAACTACGACAGCGACGAGGACATTGACACGCGCCATGCCATCTCCTCCCTCGACTGCCCGACTTACCTCCTGAGCATCGCGGAGGACGGTGAACGAGCTTCTTGTCAATGTGCGACTGTTCTTATAGTAGGGAAATTCCGAACTGCCATACAAGAGCTTTATTCTGCGCGGAAACGTACCTGCTATTGCTGCAGTGACTATAGCTTGGAACTTTGAATAATGAAGCAGGACTGAGCGAAACAAGCATAAAACGCGAAATATATCGTGAAAGTGGCATTTCGGGCTGTGGACAGGAAAGTACCGACTGCAGTATTAGACGCAACTTTGCTAATGCCCTCTCGTTACGACAGTTAAGGAAAGCGGTAAATCTATTAAGACATTGACAGTTTTTTAAAGAGTTTAGCGCTTGTCGTAAATTAGCTTTGATGCATATAATTTTCTGGAGCATGAGGAATAAGCTATACGACATTAATAAGTTTTTTGAAAGAATTAGGCCTGAACTTCATCGTCTTATGCCATTCCGTTCTTCAAGGCATACAGATCGAAACACCTTCTCAACAGGCCAGGAGCGGGGATGGAGTTGCAATTTTCCTTACAGAATCGTCACCGTACACGGCCATTGATGACTTTTCTACAAGTAATAACGATGTGGAGTGCTTAAAAATTCGTCTAGGAAAAACCACAGCATAGGTGGTCGATAGACCTCCAAATGCTGACAGGGAAAACTTCAGTATTTTTCTTGAACGACTCCTCCAGTTTGGTAGCAGTAATAACAACTCTTGGATTGTTATGGGGATATCAAGATAGACCTGAGTTAAGCGGGTAAGTGGTCTTGGAAAGAGAAAACCGTATGGGCATACCAAGCATAGAAAAATCTTCTAGAACTACCAACTAGGGTATCTTCTGATAGTGCTACCCTGCTAGATATGTCTTTCTAGTATCAACATCGATGATATTCAGGCTGGCCTGTTTTCTATTGATGTTAGTCATCGTTTACCAGTGTTTTTTTTGCCAACAGAAAAACCCGCAAGCGGCCATAGTTGTAAAAGAATATTGCGGAGTGTAATAACCAGTTGGTGACTGGAGCAGTTTAGAGACCTTGTCAGAGTTTTCGACTGGAAGGACGGTTTCGCTCAAGACGACTCAAACAAAGCTTATGGTCTACTTTTGAGGTAGATGCTAGCATGCTACCATTTAGCGTTTCAACCAGTGCTACAACAAGAAAATATCCCGCATGGTGCGAAAGACCTGGAAAGATCAACTATTTCTTACACGAATTAAATTAAAACCTCACTGTATCCCTCTTTTGGGCGAACCCATGACCCTAAACTGCTCCTGGAATTGAAAAAATATAAAAAAAACTGCAGAGCGACCGGAAAAAATGCCAAGCTCAGGTGCTATGAACGGCTATTGGAACATATACGCAATGATTCAAAGAAGATATGAAAACAGTGAGTGTGATAACGGGCCGCGAAAAGAACACGCATTCGGATGTTTCTCGCTTGAATGGTAGACGGGTAGAATCAGCCGAAATGGCAAACGCAATCAATAGGCATTTCATCAAAGTAGGGTTTACAATTCGTAGGTCGATGAAGATAAGGGTAGCGCTATGCTGGAAGAGTCAGAACTTCCAAACTATTTTTTAAGTCCGGCGAATGCGAGCGAGGGCAATGCAGCATTTCCTCTTAAACACATCGCCACTGAAATTACTGAAGTTTTAGCTTTTATTATTATTTGACGTTATCAATTAGAGTTTTCCCTCAAAAGTTGAAAGTAGCGTAAGTGCGGCCAATTCACAAAGGTGGTGGCGATGCACAGTTGTCCAATTACAGGACAATCTCTGTGTTGACTGTCTTAACAAACATATTTAAAGATGTACTAATTACACACAAACAAACTTCTTCAACTCCACAAGGTCATTTCACCATATCAGTACGGCTTTCAAAAAACCAGGTCAACACAGCAAGATCTACTTAATATTAAGTACAGTAAACTAAAAAAAAATGTAGAGGGAAGAAAACATACACTCGGGTTATTCTACCGAAAACGTACACTCGGGACTAGAAAACGTACACTCGGGACTAGCAATCCTAAAATATTGCTAAGAAATATAAAATATTTAGGAATACGTGGAGTAGCGGCTGGCCTATTAAGGATCTATTTAGGTAATAGCAGCAATTTTTTAAATTGACTGGTGTTTCATCGGAGATATTGGAAATAGAGCAGGGTGTTCCTCAAGTATCAGAGGTCGGACCGCTGTTATTCCTAATATATGTGAATAATATTCCAAACTCTCCTTGTACAACCCAGTCAGCCATGTATGCAGCGCCTACAGGGGTCTTTATAGCGCCTACATGGGTGTTATTCTGAGTGTACTTGTTCTTTAAAAGCCGTTCCCCTTGGTCGGATCTGCTTCTTGTACATTCATACTATTCCTAGACACCGAAGCTTCCCGCATTCCGTATTCACGCACAAGATAAATTGGGTTTTCTTAATTATTACGAGGTTATTTTTAAAGGTAAAATTTGCACATTTCTTAGGTCGTCTTTTTTCAGCCTACCTGTACGACGCAACAGCGAGTAATGAAGAGTCCCTCATCATCACCGACAAATTTCAAGATTACCCACTGCAAACCTTTCTTCACGCAGTTTACTTGAGATCTAAAGAACTAGTCTCTTCATCACTTTTTAGATTTCCAAATTCGTGACTTAACTAACCCCACCGTTTTCTGTTTCTTTGCGCCTGTGTGACACACTTTTTGTGTTGTGTTTGCATTGAATCCTCGCAGTATTTTCAACGGCCATCGGAAGTATGAGATCCGCCATTTTTGGGGCTTTTTTTCTGTTTCTTTGAAAAGTGTCTCTCTTCCCCTTTATCTCCTTCCCCTTTATCTCCTTCCCTCTTTCTCCCCCCACTCTCTGTCTGTTCACCTCTATATTTCACATTGCGCTTTTGAAGACGGGGTAAGCAAACCCTACTCAGTGTGGTTAACGCCGATGAATGCTGCCAAATGCTCACGTGCGACCTCCTACACCGGAATCTCGTCACGAACTTTGCGGCTTCTTTCACACTGAACATTAAATTTTCTCTCTAAATTTTATTTATTGACACGCCCGTCCAATCACTTTGAAGTCCAGCCACTGCTCTGGTCACCATTGATATTTATCGTTGTTGAACAAAAGGTGTAGATGACAGCGTGAGGACAACCTGGCACAGCGTATAAAACGACATACCGGGTTGTACCCACGGTTGTGTCCTCTATTCGATAAAAGGTGCTGACCCACCTGTCGCAAAATTACTAATGATGTATACGTGCTTCTGTGCGTGATCGGTTACTCATTAGGTTACTCATCGGAAAGAAACAAGCGGTCGTCAGCACTGAGCAATTCTTGACCCTGGGCGGCCGTTTTCGGAGGAGAGCATTCCATGTCACTGGCGTTCCCTGACATCAGATGAGAAGGCGACTAAGGAACTATTACGTTTCCTCTAGGCGACGATGCCCGCCCGAATTCGTTGGAACGCAAGGTTTGTGTTTTAATATCGCACGTTTAAAGACAGCGATATACGCCAGCTTTACCAACACTACCGAACACTACTACAGTCTTCTCGGTCCCGCCGCAAATCCCCTGCGCGTCATTAGTGATTGCGGAATCAGCGAACGCACGGCTGCAAGCACTACTCTACCGCTAGCTCGCAGTGCTTTGCTGCCTCCGAGTATGTTTCTGTAAATCCTTCTTGAACGTCCCAACCAAATGTCACGTGGTTCCGATGATTCAAGCAATGAGGAGAACACGCATGACATCCAACGGTTGCCTCACTCGTTGTTCAGCACTCGCTCCTGAGTGCTGCCGTCCGCTGAGGCAGCCCTCGCTTATGGGTTCTCTCGACGGCAGCGAATGTGAGCCTTTGCACGCACGACGCGAGCTCCTTATCAGGCAGTGACCGCACATCATCATCGAGCGCATGATGGCACCGGCTGTTATGGCGTCATTTTCCAGCGCTTCGCCACCGCGAGGCCTCTCTCTTTGCCTCGCCGTCACGCTTCCGCCATGAATAACCGCCTAAGGGCACCTCATGGCTGCTAAGAATACTGCCCTCCCCCTCACTTTCGCCACACTCTCTTTCGACGTCGTAATTCTCTCTTCGTTCGCTCGGTTACCACGCCGACGCCGATGTCAAACCGGAGTAGCGGCAGCCAAAATACTGTGCACTAATAAAGGAGACCTGACGAGAAAATTTTATGTTCCACTTTCATTGCTTTTATCGATGGTAATGATCTGGCGAACCCAAAACAACACTTTAAAGACGTGAGCGCGCGATAATCAATTACAATGAATTGCCTGAAAATCGTTTGTTTCAACTTCCCGCGCTTTCATCTTGAAAGGCGCATATGACAGAATTCCGGCATGACCTCGCCGCTTTTTGCGGACGTCAAAACACTGCGGACGCCGGTGGGGGCGCTGTTTCGACCACGCAGCCAACGGAGCTGAACGGCTGAGCTGCCTGAAGGTGCTAGGCCTACCATTTCGGCGGATAGTCAATGACCGCTTTCAATAACAGTCCAGATGGCGACTTCTATGGCGATTCCGGGCTGTATTATTGCTCCTTTCCCGCGTGTGGAACTTTATTTTCGCCAACAGTGCGTTTCTGGGCAGTGGTTAAGCCTGTAGCTCTGGCTATGTGCACTCGTTTGCGAATGCGCCGGCGCCCGCTCGACGCTCGCGGGGCAGCGTGCGTGAAGTTACGTCATAAGTTTTTGACGAGCGCTGTCCGCGTCGCTTCTTTTGGCTATCACGGGATGATGTCACTCTGATATCCATTTGCTGAGTGCCGCTCCGCGTGCTATTCCGTCGGCGCGACAAATGAGATCAAATTAAAGTATGTTCTTCGCGTCGCAGGCGGATCATATTTCAGCCAGGGTATTCGGTTGAGTTAAGAAAGCGAACTGTGCAATTATATTAACGCCGAAAATTGGTGTCAGGACTCCTTTATTATGGGAGGACCCCATGAGCGTGAGAACCGATACACGTAAGCTGATACCGCGTTTCGTTCTTATTTTCTAGTCTCAGTAACTATGACTGTAAGAAAACTTGGAAACTGTAGTTCAGGATTAAAATAAAACTACTTAAGGTGCATGCGATAACTTCTTCCAAAAACCCTCTGAAGCGCGGGTGGTAAGAGTGCTATCACGGTGGGTTTTGCTTTTCGGCTGTATCCAGTACGGGGGTAATTCATTCGGTTACTTGGCGCGCAACAATTTAGCCGTGAAGCGGAGTTGACCCGCGCCAGTCAGAGCGCTGCCTTTTCTATCGTGTTTCTCAGTCCTGTCTACCGCGTCTTTGCTAGCGTAAACAACGTAACCGCTACATATATATGACGCAGAAAATCGGCTCCTGGTCGTTTCTTAGAAAACCATAATTTTATAATTATTCATTCTACTTCAAGCTCCCCAGTAAGCGGATGGGAGTATATACTCTGCCCTGTGTCTTCCTCTAATACCTTGATGTTAGTGCAAAGCCTTTATTGTAGCTCATGATCTACCAAAGCGTTTTTCTGGAACTTCAAAAACCCCTTTTTTTAATACGCGCACATTTGCAAAAACGCAGCCCCTTACCGGTATAAGAATGTAAGGGTTCGAGCCCCACCTTGCGAATGAGATGATTAGACCATTTCGTCAAGACTACCCGCATTAATGTGACAAAATTTAGGCCTGCGGTATAATGCATGCCATCGTATGTTTGCGACGATCCCGCGGTGCCGCCTGATTATCTGCGGAACGAGCACTCCTGGCGATGATCTCCTTAGTATGTTAGCACAGCGCTACATGAGCCCGTGTCGCTCTTAGCAGTGTTGCGTTCTGCTCTGACCCTCCGACGTAATCTGCTGTGATCATTCCGTTTAATGGAGATGCATTGCTTGACCATGTGGGAAACCGGGAGCTCCCGTGCATTCCCTAATACTTGCAGCCCGCCGCCGAGGAGAGAAGGGAAGGTCGGCCGCGGGCTGCGCGTCGCGGAGCAAGCCTGTCGCGGTGGTTGCGCGGCGGCCCCTCCTCACGTGACCGTTTTGTCGGGGGATCCGAGGAAGCTGGTCGGAGCGAGCGTTAAAAGGAAAAAGGTGTTTGGGCTGCAGCAGTCGCACACCACAGACGTGACTACCGGAGCTCCGGCTTCGCCTTCCTTTGTCTGCCCCAACTGCACATTTTTCCTGATCTTCGCCAGAGTCCAACTACGTTATTGGATCACCCAATAAACGCGGGTTCGGCCATTTCGTTGTGCCTTGTCTGTTGCTTCTGTTCTCTGCCGCTACGCCAGTCGGCGGTCCTGCAAAAGGTGCTACAGCCGGCGCGCTATCCCGCTCTCAGGGTGCAGGTAGCAGTGCCGACGTACAGCGGTTACAACAATCAGTCGAGAGCCAACGCTTTCCTGCCGGCTATGACCTGTGGCGAGCAGGCGACCGGCATGAGGGAGAGCGAAGTGCTGCGCAGAGTCCTCCCCGCCGGCCTATTCGACGAGGCTGCCAGGTAGAATTCGGATGATAGGCCATACGGCACTCACGATGGACGACTTTGGAACGACGTTAAGGGAAGACTTCCTTCCCATGATGATGATGATAAATTACCTGGTAAGACAAAAATCCGGACAAAACACAAGCAAGAAATGTCGCACAACTTTCCCGACGTCGCCAACGGAGCTGCAATTTTTAAATCAAAACTGTCTAACACTACTAGCCAACGGTTTTTCGTGGCGTGTGCGACAATAAACTCCCAACGTGGTGGAGGCGGCAGGGGTGAGTGGAGGGTTTCACTTACAGAGCGCACTGTGGATGGCGCGGCCGTTTTACCCAGAGTTCGCAGCGTGGAGGTGCCTGCTCGCTGGCAGCCGCTTCGGCGGTATGCCTTTGTCGTCTGCTTTAGCGAAGGTTGTTTGGGCCTGCTTCCGCGCACCTTCGCGTCCATTGGGCGATTGCTTCGCACAGACTGATTAACTTGTTCGACAGCACCTCCTGGGTAACCCGACACGACGGAATTAAGTGGTCATACGGCAAACTAAGGATTGGTTTGCACGGCGGGAAAACAAAATGTAGACATTACATACAGACGACATCTGGCGCTAGAGAAGCGCTGCCTTTTGCGCACTGCTTGCCACGAATGGGATTCGGTTTTATAAATTGGTGAATACCATTTCGGTAGTATTTTAAGAGGTAACACAAAAGGTGAAAGGAGCAACTGGTTCTGATAAACAGCGAGTATAGAAGTTCCCTCAACTTTCTAAAACTTCCCTCAACTTACTAAACTGACTTTTTTTAATCGGCATAAATTCGAATCACAAAGCTCACATGCCGAATGGTTTCGGTGTCCGTGCTTGTGTCGCGCGGTGTCCCGAGCTAACACATCAGGATTGCTATGTTGCGTTGTATAACCCTTCGAAAGACGCTCCTCTCCGTTTTTTTTTTAACCGATGCACGGCCGAGCTACAGCGGCGGCGGCTACCGCTCTAGCCGGGCCGTGGCCGGCGCTGCTGCGTTGCGGACACCGCCCCCGCGAATTTAAGCTAACGGAAGCCATAATTTCTGGTTTCACTTTTTGTAGAGCCACGTGGGTGAATTAAAGTGAAATCGCACGGATAATGGATGTGGGTTTCGTTTAAAAATTTGCTTTCCAATCGCCTTCACAACGTGGATTGTAGCCATTTTTTTATGTTTAGAGAAGACCTCAACATAAGTCTAGGCGGGTATTGGACGCATGAGCTCTGGAAATCGACCCGAACGGCCCCACTAACGCCCCTGCGGTGTAATGTTTCTATCTCACTAACGGGTTACAGGGTGAATAATTTGTGTCCTTTGACACTGAGACGTGTACTTGAGGCACCTACCGGAGAAGTCGCAATCAGGCGAACGCCTTCAGGCAATCATTAAGTCGCAATCAGGCAATCAGGACCTGAGACGTGTACTAGAGCACACTAACTGGAGAAGTCGCAATCAGGCGGAGACGTATGCATGATTCCTCTAACGAATCTTTTTGTTTGGTGATGTGAACACGCGTACAAAGCGGCCGAAAGTTAGGCCTAGCGTAGCGCTTTTAGCTCCAGCCTCGTCAAAAGGTAGGCGCAGCTTCACGTGCAGCAATGTTTGCGTTTTTCACTGGTCGTGAAGCCCATCGTTGTCGTTATGGCTACGTAACGTTCAGTCTAGATGTATGCTCACATGTGAGTCGGACCAGAGCTCAGAATAACAGAAACGGTGACAAGAAAACGGCGAGATAGAAAAATGAACGATGATGTGAATTTTACGGGCGCCGAAGCATTGTACACTGCTGATTTCGCTTCACCCCCAAACTGCTTCATGCATTCGTTCTCTGATTGAAGAATCTTCAACCACAACAGCAGGGAAGGCTCCGGCGTTTTCGTTGTATTTTATCGCGAAAAAATTGTCACTAGATGCTATAGATAACGGAAACACGCAAACGATAACTAACGGAAGGTTATTATTTGCTGTTTTTTGCTTTTTTTTTTACCTGCACGAGAGATATGATGGCTCCCGTATAGGTAAAAATATTTATTTTTCACGGGCGAGGTTTCTTGAACTTACAAAAAAAACGCCTAAAATCAATTTATTCTCTCAATGTACGTGAACTGCTGCTCGCGCAGGTTGCATCTGGGCGAGATAACAGACGACACACGATGGAAAATCAATACTGAGCATGGCATTGTGTCCAGAGAACGCGCTGCTTCCTGATGCTCTTCCATGTCTCAATTTTTTCGAAGGCTTTGCTGGCCCCCAGAGGGCCGCGGCGATGTTTCGCGGAAAAATGCTAGGAACAGTTCCGACACAGGAAGGAAAAACCCGAGAAGTCTTAAGGAAGCGTAAGAGCAAAAGCAGTTCCCCGCAACGAACAGAAACACCCCACAAAAGAAAACGCGGATAACGCTTGTTGCCTGCAGAACCAAGAATTAATGATAAGACCTTGCCCGGACCCGGCCAGACGTTGTTGCCCGCATTGACAAATGAATTAGGGAAAAGAAAAACATCTCTAGGTGGCTTGACCCGACAAGCGCGGCTGCCGCTGAACTGAAATCGATCACAAAAGGAATCGCTTTCTACTTTACAGAACGCCGAGCGGCAATGTCGTTGTGTTATTTTTGTTATTCGTCTCTTCATTCGGCTCGTCGTCTGCAACTAAAAGGGTCGGATGGAATGAAGGAGTTGTTTACAGGTAGAGCAAGTTTTTTTACGGACGACAAATTGAATCCTGCGGACTGAAAACTTACTGGAAACATGCCCAATCGAAAACAACGCTTCCGAAAAAAAAATGAATGACGAAACGCTTCCTTCGTTGCCGTGCGATGCAGCGCAGTTTCCACAGTCCCCGGAAGAAATAGTCTGAAGTGATTCCCCGCGGTTTGTCGGGTACACATGTTTTTTAATACCTTTTTATGCATCACTCTAGCAGTAACATGCACGCAACATAAAGATATATGTTTCTTTTCTTGCATATATTTCACCACGGCTGTGCAAACTTCGAATGATTTGTGATACTGGATTGTGTGGCTTAAACAAGTTGGGTTGAACAAGGCCAGATATTGAATGCGGCAATCAGAACACTGCATCCAAAGATGCCCTTCGACAGGCAGCCAAGGAATACTGTATCTCGCTTGTTTCGATGTCGCTCTAATTTTCATGTTACCCGAAATGACCTAAAGATGCCACCATCATTGTTTAGATTCCTCTCATACAGAGCGCCGTAGAATATCAGTAGTCGGAAGCTCGGGTGAGAGATGGACGTGTGACGTCATGCTCACTCAATAATTTCTTTGCGTCCTGTCCCCCTCCCCCCACCCACAGCACGGCCAACAATACCACCTCTAGTGTGTGCGTGTCTCACCACTGGGCGCTTGCTCTGTGTGAAGTTGAATCCCCATTTGGCTGCATCCAATTTGTCCGCCTGTTCCCATCCAATTGGTCAATTGATGCCTCCACCAAGTTTAGAGACCTCGAAAACCCAGAAATGCTTCTTTTATCCAAGACATTCACTTTATTATTAAAAGCTCGCGATCCCTGATGCAAGTGTCTTTACGGCGACGGGTAATTTCATGCTTTGCATGGACGAACAACTGTGCAAAGCATCTCTCTTAATTTGCCACAGCTCTGTTTAGGCCACGTGTTTTTTGCGCCGTGAAAAAACACGCAACTATTTCATAGTATTTCCGCTACACTATCGATAAAGTAGCAGAGACGGCTCCGAGTGCACCAAAACGACTGAACATCCAAACAAAGAATGAGACCTTAGAGTGCTGTTGCCCGAGCCTTTTCTCCACCCATCAGAGAGAAAAAAGTCAGCATTACCGCAGTGGAACCGCCAATTTTCTAAAAACACAAGATCGAGACGCACTCAGGCGGGGGCGAAGTATACCCTCATTCCACTGAGTGACCGACAAGTATAAGGCAAAGGGTTTCTGTTAAACTTTTGACAACTGAATGGAAGAGCTAGAGAGCTTTTCTGAAGAAAGTGTAGTGTAGTGTAGTGAAAGTGTAGTGATAAGGTGCAGAGAAAAGCGGGTACGTAAAAGCGCTTCCAGTGCTCTTCTTATAGCGTGCACTGCCATCGTGTGGCTGTTCCCCCTTTTTTCCTAAAATACCAGGCATTTCGTTAAAGATAGGTACTTTGTATAAATCCTTTGGTTTTCATCTATACCACTTGCCAAAATGTCGTAAGATGTGTTGCTGGGCCAGTTGACTCCTATCACAGAAATAAGCTTTAGAGCAACGAGCGCCCGTCCCGTCCTTCTCACCGTCCGTGCCTTTCGCTACGCTCAATCTTATTTCCGACAAACATCGTGTTTTTGATGATGGGCCATAAGAAATTATTTTGTTTCCTGTAAACTGCTGTATAAGAAAGCTCACGCGGTGAAATGTTTTTTTTACATTTTCTTCTTGAGTGGATTTTTTTTACGTTGCTGTTTGGGAATTGAAAAGTTCAGCATTTCTGATCAGGTAATTGCCCTATCACCTGCATTGCCGAATTCCTGACGTTTCGCTCGGCCGGTCAATAGCAGACTGAGAAGAAGATAGCGATTCAAGCTTCCCCGCAGTTTTTGGAAAATGCAAAAGAGGACGACAAATCTGCTTGGCTTATTCGCAACCAAGTGACTAGATTTAACAGATGAAATACCTCCTACTTGGAATGCCTCCTGCTGTGAACACATGCTCGCAAAAGGGGTGTGAACACGTGCGCGCTAGAGGTCTTTTGAAGTTGCCATGTCTTTCCACCTGTTGAGTAGTGTTTTCTTTGTCGAAAACAGTACGGAAAACCGCAGGCGTGAACTTGCCTTTAGATATTAGCGAGTTCCCGCTCGACTGCGCGTAACTTAACGGGGCGGCTGATGCCGCGCGCGCAGGAGATCTCCAAGGAACGATGCGAACAGTTTGGGTTCACTTGAAGCTCTGTATTATTATACGCACAGGTATACACTACAGAAAGAGGGTAAGGGCACGAACAAAGAGGAGAGTCTCGGTGCCTCAAGTGGCGATGGTTGGCGTCGGTTCGTCTGCAAGCGCGCACACACATAAACACACGTCGCTCGCTGGCGCCGCACCGTCCGTGGTCTGTGGCATGGTGTCGGATGCGCCGCATGGTGTAAACAGCGGCCGCTTTTCGTTCCGATCCTCGTCTTCGGTTACTTGATCCGGGGCCTCAAGGTCCTCCCGAGCTCTTCCCCGTCAGCGATGTGTGAACTTTAGACACGCCTTCCGAGAACGGAGGAATTCTTAACATCCTCCCCCCCAATGAGCCTCTGCTCATTCTTATTACAGCTCCAGAGGGTAAAGCGCTTGAACTGGCCGCCGTAATTCTTTCTTGTTAGGAAGAACTATTCTGCAGGCCCGAGCTTTTCCGTCTCGTCCGGGAAACGTCTCGACCACCCTGCAAAGTTTCCACAGCTGGCGAGGTGTTTTATCTTCGCCGAGCAAGACAATGTCTCCCTCCTTGACGCTCTTCTGCGGGAGCCCCGCTGCGAAGTGCGCCGAACGTAGCTCCAGCAGATATTCGCGTCTCCATCGTCTCCAGAACAAATCCATAAGGGCGCTGCGTGGCTGCGATTGCCTTGTGACTGTACTTTTCGTAGATGTCGTTACGATATTACCGCCGGGGGAGGGCAAACTTGTAAGCCTACGTCCGATGAGTAAGTGAGACGGGGTCAAAGGCGTGAGTTCTTCCGCCTGAGAGTGCACGTAGGTGAGCGGACGGGAATTGACAACCGCTTCCGCCTGAGTGAGAATGGTTACTATGCTGTCGTAGTCGAGTGCACTTCTTCCAAGAACCTTTCGGAGAACGTTCTTGACTGTACGTACCATTCTCTCCCAGAAACCACCCCACCATGCTGCTCTTTCCACTATGAATTTCCAAGTTATTCGATGGTCACTTAGGTATGCCTGAGTGTCGCTTCCCTTGATGGCGTGGAAGATTTTGTTCAGGTCCGCTGAGGCTCGCTTGAATGTGAGAGCGTTGTCCGAGTACACAGTTTTCGGTATTCCTCTTCTCGCAATAAATCTCCTCAACGCCATAAGAAATGTCTCAGTAGTGAGGTCTCTTACTAGCTCTAGGTGTACCGCCCTGGTTGTAGCGCAAGTAAAGAGCGCTATATAAGACTTCCGCATGCTTCCTTGGTCCGTGTAAAATATGGGGCCCGCGAAGTCTACACCCGTAACCTCAAAGGGGTCCGCCTGAGTCACCCTGTCAGCTGGTAGCGGGGCCTGAGCTTCCGCAGCAGGTCGACAACTCTGTCTTTGACACGGCACGCAGCGTCTTATGGCTGATTTCACGGCTTGTCTTGCACGAATGATCCAGTAGTTCTCACGGAGGTGGGATAACGTATCTCGTACTTCTGCGTGTAGAAGCCGCTTGTGTTCCCCGCGAATCAGAAGGCCAGCGTAAGGGTGCCTCGCAGACAGAATGATCGGATGTATTGTTGTCTCTTGCTCTGTACTCTTTTGCAGCCGACCTCCAACCCGTAGCAGTCCCTCGTTGTCTAGGAAAGGGTTCAAATCTTTTATCGGGGATTTTCGGTCGAGCGGCTTGGATGCACTGAGGGTCCGTACTTCATTTCCGAATGTTTCCATCTGTGAAATCCTCAGCCAGTACCTCTCCGCCTCGGTCATCTCTTCGGCTGACAGGCTCCCCATCCTTTTCCCCGAGGAGGTTCGGCAGTTGTAGAGGAAGCGCTTGATCCACGCTGTTGTCCGAAGCACTCTAGTGAGGGAACTCTTTTCGCTTAGGTTTATCAGAACAGCTGGTTCGCCGTCTGTTATGGTGTTTAGCACCGGCGTTCTGATTTCTTCTTGCCAGAGTTGGGGATCAGCAAGGCAGGGTTCGAAGGCGGGGTACGTTTTGCTTTTGTTGAGCCACTCTGGCCCTTCCCACCATTGCTTAGCATTCACCAAAACTGATGGTAAGATACCCCTGGTTAATATGTCTGCGGGGTTTTCCTTTCCGGGACAGTGCTTCCACACTGCGGGATTGGTCAGTTGTTGTATCTCTTGGACTCGGTTTGAAACAAAAGGCTTCCATTTGGAGGCGGAACTTTTGATCCAGCTTAAGGCTATCGTTGAGTCTGTCCAGCAGTGAACTGTCATGCCTTCAATTCCCAACTGTTTCGTCAGGTTTTTTGCCAGGCGTGCGCCGATAACGGCTCCCATCAATTCCAGTCGCGGTAGTGACAGTCGCTTGAGAGGAGCCACTCTCGCTTTAGCCATCAACAATGTCACCGTGGTGCATCCATTTTCTGTCCTTGCTTTAACATAAGCAACAGCGCCGTATGCCTTTGGGCTGGCATCACAGAACACATGGAGCTCCACTTCTGTGCACGCATGGCTGAGGTCACGAGCGAGCAGCCTAGGTGTTGCGATCTGCCTCAGCATAGGCAGCTGGTGGCACCACTTGTCCCACGTCTCAGCTATATCGGGCGGGAGACTTTCGTCCCAGTCTGTCCCTCGTTTCCACAGGCTCTGAAACATTACTTTCGCAGTAGTCGAAATTGGCGCGAAGAAGCCAAAGGGGTCAAACACGCGTGCAGATGCCTGCAGAAGAAATCGCTTCGTGTTCTGTCGCTTGCTCAAAAAGTCAATCAGCGTGTTCATCTCAAACACAAAATCGTCACTTTCTGGCCTCCACTCGACTCCAAGAATTTTTGTCATCGTCACGTCGGAAAATCCGCTTTGGGTTCGATCTGTTTCCGACAATGCCTCTTTGAGCTTGAATTCGTTCGATTTCCATTTACGGAGGTTCATGCCAGCTAGCTGCATGATTTCCTGTGATTCTCGACAAATCTTTTCCGCCTCCTCCAGGTTGTCAGCTCCCATTACAAGATCGTCCACGTACAAGTGGTCACGTAGCATCTCTGATGTTGCAGGAAACAAGTTATGCACAGAGTCGAGATGGTGCTTTAAGGAAGCTGCGAGCAGAAATGGACTAGAGGTAACTCCAAAGGGCACTCTTGTCATTCGATACTCCTTGATAGGAGGAAGAACTTCTCCCCGTCTGGGAACGCTTTCGTACCAAAGGAAGCGTAGTGCATCGCGATCCATTTCCGCAAGCCCAACCTGGAGAAAGGCCTTCTCAATGTCAGCCATGATGGCCACATTGTGCATCCCGAACCTAATGAGGATATCCGACAGGTTCGGATTTAGGTTCGGCCCGGCAGATAGTACCTCATTCAAAGACCGCTGACCTGGTGCGCTTGACGAAGCATCAAAAACTACTCTTAATTTGGTAGTTTCACTGCTCGGGCGCGTTACGCCGCGATGCGGCATGTAATAAACAGGCCCCCTCGGGGACTCACCCGCTTCGGGAACTTCCTCAGCGTGTCCGGTAAGGAGGTAGTCCCGCATCGCCCTGTCGTAGGCCTCAGCCGTGCCTTCACTGCGCAAAAGCTTTGTAGTCAGAGAGGAGAGCCTCGCAATCAAGAGCCGTCGTCTTGTTATCCGCAAGCTCGTGTATGTTTTCTTGCCAGGGAAGGGCAACGCAGTAGCGACCGTCCTTGTAAGCGACGTTTTCTTTGAAGTCCTGTAGCACTTGCTTCTCGGTGTGGGTGTTATCTGGCTAGTCCGTAATGCCTATGTGCTCCAGCTCCCAGAATGATTTTAGCTGCTTGGAAAGATTGTCGTCATCCAGGTCGGCGCTTACCGTTACGCGCAAGACCCCGGTGCTGGCGTGATAGGCGACAGCGGATGACGAAGTTGACGCACTTCCCTGCAACGTCCATCCGAAAACCGTCTCCACGGCGACGAGCCCGCTTTGTAGGCGCTTGATGTTACCGGTGGCCACCTCCCAGTAATAATCGGCTCCTAGGAGGAGTCCTACTTCGTCGAGACGGGACCCATCGACCGAGCAGTCGGCGACCTCCATTCCTTGTTCATTAAGGTATGCCACGGTGGTCATCTCAGGAGCTGGTATCACGTCGCAGCAAATATGAGGGACCTCCAACGCTTCCACTCGGACTTCGTTTCCGCTGTGTTGGTTGCGCAGCCACAGCTCGACGCGGCGGCATTTTCTTTGCTCAGTGGGCCTCTCGTTGCCAAAGGTCATAATTGTCAGTTTTTCATCTCCCAGGACGCGGAGTTTTAGCCGTCGCGATAGTTCTTGTTTCACAAATGTGCGCTGACTTCCTCCGTCGAGGAGGAGCCTCACTTTGGATCGCTCGTGAGGTCCCTCTGCCCAAACTTGAGCAGTTTGCAGCATAATGCGGACAGCGCCAACCGTCGCTGCTGCCTGAAGTGACGACTCTGCGATAGGCGCTGGCGGGGCCGCAACCTGGCTCGATGGTTCCTGGGCGGGTCTGTTGTTGAGGCCGCAAAGAGCAGTGGCGTGTCGAGCTGAGCACTTCGCGCAAGTGAGCCATTTTGCCGTACGACATTCAGCTGCTCGATGGTTTCGTTTGGTGCATTTGAAGCAACGTCTCTCTTGTTTCAGTATGTTGCTCTTTTGTTCGAGAGAAACACCCGCCTGGCAGTCGGCTGTCAGGTGATCACGTGCTTTGCAAAAGGCGCATGCATTTTCCTTCTTATCCGCGAACGCTGACAGGACTGACGACGATGCCTGCTTTTGGTCGTTTCCCATGCGGTTCTGTTTGTTTCGTGGCGAATGAGACTCTTGAAACCGACAAGTACCGTACTCTGCTCTCTCTCTGCTCTCGATTTCATTTCGCAGGAAGTCTAGAAAACTCAGTAGCTCATCCTTGGTTCCATCACTGCGAGCTGTCTTCCTGCGACAGTACTCCAAGCGAAGCTCCTTTGGAATGCTCTTTCGGAGGACCGTGAGCAGCAGCACTCCGTAGCCGCTCGGCGGCACGCCCAACGCCTCCAAACTTCGGACACCAGCCTGAATTTCATCGTACAGCATCCTCAGCCTCCCTGTTTCCTCGACGTTCAGCACGGGTCGAATCGACAGCAACCGCGACATATGATCCTCGATGATCACTTCATCTTTGCCGAACCTCTCCAAAAGGGTTTTGACCGCGATCTCGTAGTTTCTCTCTGTCAACGTAAAGCCTTCGATTGCAGCGGCAGCTCGTCCTGTCAGATAGCTTGAGAGATACTTAAATTTGTCAATGGCTGGAAGCGCTGAATTCTTGTGGATTGTCGACTCGAATTCGTTCCAGAATTTCGGCCATGAGCGCACGTCTCCGTTGAATTTTGCAATTTCGAGCTTCGGAAGTCTGGTGGTTGCCTCCTGTGATTGAAACGACGTCGTACTTGACGCGGGAGCCGAGGACTGTGTGTTGCTCGTTGAACTGGTGTTAACTTGCGATGAAACCGCCGGGGCAATGTCGCTAGCTGTTCCCATTTTGATAGCTCTTTTGAGGATTGTTTTCATCGAGCTTATTTTTGTGCTGTACGCACTACAGCTGGCCAATTCTTCATCAAGCTGGTCGATGTCTATCTTCTTTTCGACGTTCTCGTTAGCTACTCTAAGCTCTTCAGATTGTTGGATAAGCAAGTCAAACAATTCTTCCAGCTCACCGATCGCTGCTGGTGACGCTTGCAGTAGCTCGTTGGCGGTTGCAAGGGTCTTGTCGATGCTGTTGCGAATTGCTGCTTGCTTTCTCTGGAGTCGATCCATGATGCTCTCGGTGTTGCTTGGTCGACTTCTCCCGGGTTTCGGCACCAAAAATGTTGAGTAGTGTTTTCTTTGTCGAAAACAGTACGGAAAACCGCAGGCGTGAACTTGCCTTTAGATATTAGCGAGTTCCCGCTCGACTGCGCGTAACTTAACGGGGCGGCTGATGCCGCGCGCGCAGGAGATCTCCAAGGAACGATGCGAACAGTTTGGGTTCACTTGAAGCTCTGTTTTATTATACGCACAGGTATACACTACAGAAAGAGGGTAAGGGCACGAACAAAGAGGAGAGTCTCGGTGCCTCAAGTGGCAATGGTTGGCGTCGGTTCGTCTGCAAGCGCGCACACACATAAACACACGTCGCTCGCTGGCGCCGCACCGTCCGTGGTCTGTGGCATGGTGTCGGATGCGCCGCATGGTGTAAACAGCGGCCGCTTTTCGTTCCGATCCTCGTCTTCGGTTACTTGATCCGGGGCCTCAAGGTCCTCCCGAGCTCTTCCCCGTCAGCGATGTGTGAACTTTAGACACGCCTTCCGAGAACGGAGGAATTCTTAACACCACCCTTCTAAAGTGTGTGGACCGGTGAGGTTCGGGTGACCTTCTTGATAGAGGAGCACTTTCGTGTGGAGTGCAAGAGAACTGTTCAAGAAGGTTATTGCTCGCTCATTACTGATGGGATCGCTATCGCACAGAAGGTGATATACGACCGAAAATTGAACAAACATCTGGCCTTGTTGACATGGGCCCCGGGGAAGGGGCAAGCACGTCACCTCACGTTGGAAACCGTCTGTGGTGCGTTGTTTTATGGCGATTGTCAACCAGCTATGTGATACCGTTTGGCTATCTCTGGACGCGATGGCTGAAGAATTAAAAGCTGTTGTGTACGACGATAGAAGTTGTCAAAGCTGTCGAAGACGTGGGATTTCTCTTGACGAAAGTCGTACTTGACATTTTCAAACGTCTTTCGGAAGATTGCACCCTTGTTCATGCTGTGCCTCGCCCTTTAAGGAAGAGTGATCCACATTTCCTTTCTTTTGATCCCAATCATCTCGTAAAGAATCTGTTCGCCAACTTCTTTGGCTGAGAGATGATGGACGGAGATAAAGAAGTTTGAGGTGGCCTCTAGTTGACGGAACTATTTGAAATACAGTTAGATCTGTTTTTGCCATTAGGAATCCTTACTTGCGCTCAAGTGGACCGAAACTACTGGTAGAAGATGAAGTTTTCTTTATTTACTTTTGCTTTATTTTTCCCCGGTAAAGAGCCTCTGCCTGTAAATACGTTTTGTTGTTAATACTGTTGTAAACAAATAGAGGCCTGAATAAAACTTCCTCTTCAAACTTTTATTCTTTGCTTCGAACAATAGTGTTCCACAAATGGGCTTGTAAATTCCAAGGGCCGTTATGCAATTCCACTGGCAAGCAATTTTATTAAGGGGAGTATAAATATATATGAAACTGAATCTGAAAGCTCCAAAAGTGAGTGACTTTTCCGGATATAAATACACAATGCAATATTATGTTTCCTGAAAAGCCTGTCAATGCGAACGCAGTAAACACATGGAACGCTATGCCAGTTCGTAGTATTGATTTTTATAACTTCAGGCTTTTTATGAGCAATTTTCAGTCGCAGTAAGCTTTAACTTCATTGCGGACCAACTATAAACACTGAGCCGCCGCTCAATGAGTGCTCGGATTGTGAGGGTACCGACGAGCGGCCATGCGACACGCAGACAACCAGGCTGGGTGGGTGTTCCGGCACACGCTGGCATGCACAATTAAGACTTTGCCAATATGAAGGCTTTTACAACATGAATTTTAGCTCTCAATACTTTAAAAAATTTGAAATGCGTTCGTTTGCTTTAAACATAGCAAACATAACGGCATACTGGCGCCGTCATCAGAGCATTCCTCCAAAGCTTTCTCCGCAGAGCGTTTCCGAAGATGGTTGTGCCGCGTCGGCCGCCAAGAAAAGTACAGCCCGGACGCCGTTTTCGCGTCACATAGCAGGCCGCACCTTGCGTGCGCTTGATCGAGGGGCCGTGGTTTTTAATGACCTACACAAAAAATTACATTTTAAGCTTGAAATCTCAGATCATCATTTTGGCAATGGCGACAGGTATTTGTCTAACTATTGATTGGGGTAAAATGTATCGATGTATTCACAGAACACCTTACCCTCCTACGTTGAGTCCAGCACACGTGTTCGCAGGTAAAGCTGCAAAGAAGGGGAAACGGCCTGTGCAAATTATTTATCCCTCTTGAGTTAGCATATTTCAGTCACCACCGCCAGCAATCGGTGGAATGTTCTCTCAGTGTGCCAATTCCGGTTTCGATGGTTGGCTAGGTGGCTTCGACTTGTTTACCTCTCATGGATTTATTGGCAATGTAAACACGAGGATTGTTTGTATGCATTGATTAGCAAAGGAAACACGAAGCTACCAAAAACAGTTTGTATTAACACAATACCTTCTAGTGTACAAATGGCAGGGGAAAAACAATACTTGCCCCATCGTTTTTTGTGGGAGTTGTAAAGTTCTTACGTTGATTTTAATTTATTTTTCCCGAAACAAACTCGCCTGCCTTATCTCCCAATTCTCGTGGTGATCTGACATCCGGAAACTGCATGTGAGTTGAGCATGGCTTTTACCCTGTTTAAATCGAGGCTTCGCGTAATGTCTGAATGCTAATATCTCCGATGGGCCGGAACCAACGGCTCGATAACTTCGTCAAACAAATACTGCTTAACGCTCGACTTATTCCTCACTGCCTTTCACGTTTGCTATTCGCATTCGAGGTCAAATCAACTGCAAATTACCGAAAAAAGAAGATAGCGATGCCTACCTTTGTTAGGAACACTCTACCTCCAAGCTTAATTAACCGTTCGCTCGTTCAGAGGCGCACACGCTACTATCAAGCTGCAATTTCATCCATGTCCGTTCTCGGCATCAAAAGAATGCTCATCTGCCCAAGCCCCATCAACATTATAAAGGGTCCCTCTTCATCGATGATGTGTTCTCGTAGCTACAATCAACAAGCTTTCGCAAAATCACTCTCAACATGTCAGTTCCAGCGACATTCCGAAAACTTTGAACCTGAATCGATGACCCCTAGTGATCTCCCTTTGTAAAGGCGCTGCTGGAATTGTTATTGTGCAGCTCTCCAGCTGTCACGCAACACTTATCTGGTGTAGAATAAATTGTCCCGTAGAAACAGAGCTGTCAAGCACGCGGACAGCTTTATGTTATCTCGGACCTCAGGCGGAAACCTTTACAAGCAGTGGCGGGAAAACGGGGTCGATTGGCATCGACGTTGGCGGCGTTGTCAACAACAAGGTGAATGTAGCGCAGAATACAAGTAGAAAAATCTACCGAATTCAAAGAGACGGTCGCCGCAACGGTTCGGGGAACATTTCTGTCGAGCTTGATATAAAATCACTTTTGCGACAGGACAAAGCGCCACGTTTGAACAGGTTCATTTGAAGCGCGGTTGAATTCCCCAAGCTCCTGGGGCAAATCTCATTAGTATTACTCACGCGAATCACTTCTGGCGACGTGGAGGGAGGTCCCTCGTGAGTTTGAACGAAATGAGACCTCTCTCGACCGCTCATTCAAACTCCCGCGCAGCTTGCTGTGACATTGTTTTTACGGCTGGCATAAAACAGTCCACCAATGCCACCTGCAATTTAATCAGCGTGACTGTCTTTGTCAGCTTGTTTGTCAGAATTCACTTGCATGAATATTACTACCAATGTACTCACCCAAAGTCTCGAAACTGCGTGTACATTTATATAACTGCGTTGGCATTTGTACAATAGGTTATGTCATACGAACCCCACGGGTGATCACAGTAACATATTCGATGCAGTCGCCCATAGTCCTAGGACGCTCAACTCTAGTCCGCATCGCAAGCAGTCGTGACTCTACAATGAAATTTTTTGGTGGTCAGGTTCGTTGGAATTAGTTTGAAAGTATGAAGTCACAGAGTTTGTCTTGTAATACGCATCTAACAACTTTTGTACCCCAAGAGCGTGTGGGGTGTCCTCACAGCTTCCCCGTAAAAAAGGAACTGTTCATTTTGTGCAAGCAGGTCACTGCTCCTCTATTATCACAGCATCTCGAATGGCAGTAGAGAAAGTAGGTTTATCAACAACAACTGTTTAACCTACCTTGCGCTTCTACGCTGTCGTTAGCAATATGTCGAACCTGAATCTCTGCACTTGTGGCACCATATAGGCGAAACAAAATTTCCGGGTGACAAGCATGAAGAAAGGGTTTAAGTTTCACTTTGCGACTCAAGTGCGAGTAGAACTTTATTATGCCTCTTCTATCTAGAGAGAGGGGGAGAAGGGGGTGTTGTAGCACTGTCCTTCGAATGCAGGGCTAGGTCTTATGATTACTGTTGGAAACTCTAGCCCTTGATAGGCCGTAAGGAAGCGGGCCTCTATCTGTAATACTCGATTTACAACAGGAAGCGACATTGGATAGGCTGCGTTAAACATTACCACCTGAAATTATGCGTGTTGAGGAGAATGTTGTTTATATTGTCATGAAGGTAGAAACTAACCGTCAATGTTTGCACTGTTGCTAATCCAAAACAGCTAAAGCACTGGCAATAACCTACATCTTCGCTGCACCCACATCGTCCAGACGCGGTGCCCCGATTTCTCAGTATGTACAAGCGCCGTTGGAACTCTAACGTTTAAAATTTTTTGCCGGAAACAAATTCTAGGTGTTGGCGAGAACAAGGGCGGAGGAAACACGCGAGTAATGAAAGCAAGCAAGAATCCGTAACTAAACCAATACATTTTCCGTAATGAAGAATAAAAAAGAAAATAAAACGAAGTTTTTTGAGCCCCTTCCATCTTTAAAAAAAAAACAAGATAAGGCCAATCTGCCAGCTTTCGCGAAACGCGTTCGAAAGAACGTTTAAATACTGTCCAGTGGTTCCTGTAATTTAACGAACGGCTTTCACAGTAAACTGACGAAACCATTGCGACTACTAAGTCCACAACGTCGAAGTGCTGCCTCGCTCCTTTGTACTGTAGGCCCCTTGCTTGTTTAGTGCCACAAAACTCCCTCCATTTCGTCCGTTATTCTCTTCATCCGGGCTTGTTGAGAAATTCGATTTCATGAACGTCATTCATTTTTCCCCAGAATCGAGCATTTTCGTTTAATACGAAAGGATGTTTCTTCGAAGGGAGAAAAGAGCGATAAACGTCAAGACACGTGTCAAGCCTTCAAGGAAAACCATTCCAACGTTCCAGACGGAATTATGCGTCGGATAAACCGAATTGGACAGGAAAACAGGAAAAACAGATTATAACAGAAATTTAAGTCAACATACCGCCTTCCAACCACCCCCCCCCCCCCACTCTTCTTACCCCCAAAAAAAACGTTTACACGCCCGGTAAACCGAACTGAACACGCGTTGTCAAGGTAAACAAGACTAACGTTATTGACGTGATTTTAAAATAGCATCCAGTTCTATGGTTTGATGTTTTCTTTGTTCACTGGCTTTCCCGCGTGAAATTTCTGATTGCGTCACAAACAAGCTGCTTTTTCGACGCTGCTGACAGTTTATGATTCAGTTCGCCAGGCACGTACAAGACTGTTACCACTACCTAAAACTACCATGCCTATAAAAAGACGGACAAACAATTCACCGCTATCGGATAGCGGTCCTCTCAAGCGAACCGGTAACAAGCATACTTTGCCAAAAACTGCCCCTATCATCGGAGCTTCATTCCTGCCATTGCGCTCTTTCGTCCTACACCAGCCTACACTCCGCATCGAAGCCAAGCGGAATGAGTTCCGCAAGGGGGTGCTAAACGCGCCGGAGGGAATTGTTCTGCCAGGGGTATCGGTCAGGTGAGACCGGGACAGAGAAAAGGAGGACAACAATAGGGACAAGACCTGCAGGCCAAACTCGTCAGACTGCCTGTTTTCCCGCAGGGTGCGTGCCGCCGCTCGGCGATGGTCGTGTGGCGCCATTCTCCACGCCTGCTCCAGCAGAGAACTCCCAGAACACCAGCTACTCACACTCGCGCGCCTCCGGTGTCCTGTTTCTGATGCGGCTAGAACAACAACACGTCTCTTTCGGCCTATTCGAACGCCACTGCCGGCGGCACATCTCTACTTCTTGCGCGACGCCTCCCCTTTTAGGGAAACATTATTTCACATTGCATTGTATAATTTTCTCCTTCATCCACTTAGGTTTCTGCGTACAATACACAACTTTGTATTCCCTTCCCATCTTAAAGAGGCTATACAGACAATATACGTTTGTTTTGTTTAAAAGATGCCGGGGTCTATACTGCCCCAGCGCTTGTTCGGCAGCAAACAATGCCTTATTCACGGAGAAATTAACCATTTGATATGAACATTTTGATTTTTCCGCCAAATCATGTGTTTCGGTGACGTCCTCTCATGAAGTCGCAAGGGCGGGTATCAAAGTGAACTTCCAGAACGTCATATGGCTATGCAGCCTTTCTTGCCGTGAGTCGTCCTAGATAGCGATACCATACTCAGCCGCGGACCGTTGTCCTCCGTTGCTTTGTGTGTAACCGTGTTTCCACCTGGCTTGTTTTTCTTACGGTAGAAAAGAATCCCTTCGCGAAACATGGCGTATGCTGGACAAACCGGGTCACGTAAGACAACATCGCTTACGGTAATCGGTCAGTGCATTGTAAGACAACTTCATGGCGGTGGCCTGCTGTACAGCTGAAGCAAGCATAGTGCGCCCTGTATCAACAGCAGTGGGCATCGGCACTTCAATACTTAAGTGTATTTTCGTAGCTTTCATTGTTTACACCAACATTCTCACTGCTGTAAAACGAATGCGGATTATATTTAAGCGCAAACACCTCGTTGGGCAGACTTACAAGTCCTGCCTAATTTGCGTTTATTTCCGCCGGCCTTAGGCAATAGCACAGCTGGGCAAGGGACATGATAAGTTCTGTTGCGGGAAATGAGCTAGTGCGTCGCATGACATTCCTTTTTTCCTGTCAATATAGCTTACTTGGCGAAGTGTGCGTTAATAATGGTGTCAGTATGATTCTAATGAGGCAAGCTTTCGAATGAACGAAACTTGTGTTTTGTCTGCCCCTTTAGGTAGCTGAGTCATTGCTATATATTGCGGACTAAAAACACGTCGCTGCTTCAATACTGAATACGCGTCTCGTGTAGGTAGTTTTGGCGTTGTTTCTTGTTACGTTGTGATGACGTCCGTCGCCCGTGGAATAGTTCGCCCAATTAAAAAAAGTTCCCCAAAAACGGGACCACGTTGCACAGTCACAATTCAGAGAGAAAAACGAAACGTAGCCAAATTTTGCATTCCTTTGAAGTCCATTCTGTGCATTTGAGATACCATAGAGTATTTCAAGGTGTTCTATGCCTTTCATGAATGCGTACGTAACAACTATAGACATATCACGAAACATCACTCCCAAATGTACTTGGTATTCCTCCAAAGTTTCGTATTCATTGCGTCTTCTCTTTCGACTTGCTCCGAATAGAAGCGGTTTGTCATCCCGTCTCCATTTCTTCTCGTTTGAGAGACGACGCCACGGTAATTTGAATTTTTCGTCCCCTAGCAACGCAGTGAGAATGCAAAAGATCGGCATAGTTTTTCGCGCAGCACCTGACACACACCATAGCTGTGGTTTTCAGGAATCGATATGAATTGGGATATTAGGAGTAATGCATTCTGAAAAGATTTTGCCTTCTGTTCTGCTTTTGGCAGGGAGGGAGGAAGGTATTTCAGTCACATGACTTGGAGCTCCTAAGTCATATAATAGCTCAGTGGAGTGCTTGTTTGCTGCACTAAAATGATAATTACGGTTCACAATTGCAAAATTTCAATATTCCCCCACCCAATTTAAAATATCGGACCTTTTTAAATTACCTCTCTATAGTGACCAGCCATGGCTCGGTTGCACATCTTTTCGAAGCCATTTTTTTGGAGTTTAACGTCGTTCATGTTCCAGTTACCCCACTAGTGCTCACCAGTGGACTACAATGGTGACTGAATTGGTGATATAAATGGATTCCAATGCTGACTGGAATGGTCACCCCATGTACTCCAATATAGAATCTAATGGTGGCCACCAGTCAAACGCAATGGTTACTTCAATATTGATCACCGGGGAGGTACAGAGGATGTAGTTTCGTAGGAGGCTCCACTGGAAAAAAGAAGAGGGTGTGCATATTGCGCGGAAACAAGTAAGTTTCCGGAAATGTAAAAATAGATATAATAATCAAAATCGCAGGTCCTTGTGACGCAATCCACATTCCATCCCGGACGTATCAAACAACAAAGGGGTCGTGAAATTGTTCAATATATCGATAATTTCATATATAAAATATGCCCATGGGAAGCTAATCTGAAAACTCCGCACATCATTGGAGCTTTCCGAGTTTGCGACAAGTGGTAGCTTTGTGGATTGATCCCCACACCACAGAAAATAGAAAACCAGGTGTGACGACTCCAGCACTTTATTTAGAACAAAACAAGCCCATGTGCTCCCCTTGCAGTATCTTATCCGCAGTGAAGTTCACCAAACTGTCTTCCAGCTTACTACCGCAATTGTAATACGAAAGCTCGGCACCGTGCACAACTTAGCCACGGCCACTAATTACGCTGTGTGATCTCGGCGCTCGGCTGCCGTAAGAGGTGGGAAACACCGTCAGCGTCACTAAAAGATCCGTTTCTTCAGTAGAAGTACTCACCCGCGATCTCCGCATAATTGCGTTGCTGTTGAGCATCCAAAGTTTCGCATGGTAATGCCAACAGCTCGCTAATTCATTCTCGAGCCTCTCAATGAAGTCGTGTTGTGTTTGAAAAATTTCTCGTTGGAGTCGCAACAAAGCATCTTTGCTTAATTACATGCAGGAACACGAAGGTGACATGGGCCAGAACGGCCGTTGTGCTCCGCGTTCGCCTTACGTCACTTGCTGCTTGCTCGAGTGGGCTGCGAAAAATTTCGTGCTTGAAATACCTCTGCTACCAACGAACATTTTTTAACTGACCTTCGCCCATCTAATTATGCCCACCCTCGTCGTTAAATGCGAATTCTCCCTGTTTTTTTGCGAACATGGTGCTGACTGCTCGTCGCTGAGCAGAAAATGATCACGCGCCACGCTGCACTAGGCTCGATGACACGCTGGGTGCTAAAATACTGCTACTGCAAATGCTAAAGGTGCATGCGAATGCTAGTAGGCAGACCAAATACTAGTGCCCGATCTGGCGTGGGCTTTTTTCTTTTTTATTTCCTTTGTTCGAATATTTCAAAATAATGCATTACACAAATAAAATCCTGTACTAAGGCGATGTGCAGAAATATGCTCTATACTTCAAACACCCGATGCAGGTTGTCGTTTATTACAGGTCACACAACGACCCATTGGGCTCTCCTCTGCAAACATGGATTTGGAGACATCAGTTGGCTGCAGCCCGAGGCATGCAAACAACACTCATTATCATGAGCCGGTTCAGAACGAATGCTTCCAAAGATTTCCAGCGCCTTCTGTATTGACTACGTCAGTCCACTCGGAGCAAACGAGATTTTCCGGTTCATTTCTCCATCGGGTCATTGGTCAGGCACATTTTTTCTAATGGTAGCGTTCTTCCTAAACGGACGGTCAACGTGTAGTCTTTTACCCGCTGTTCAAGGCAAGCCCAAAAAACTCTCCTTTTACTTTATTCAAAACAGATCATATTCACGTGTTTGTTCACTTATTTCCGCCGTTATTTGAATATTTGTAACCGCCAACACGTATGCCGAGAAGGCATCACAACCTGAAATTCTGTATCAGAGTAACATGCGGGGGGTTATAAATTCTACCGCATAGCTTCGAAATGCCAGCTATGTGAAGCTGAAGGACCAAAACCTTTGCGCAGCTAAGTGATTGCTTTGCCACTTTACATATACCACAGACCTACTGGAACGATTCATATTCTGTTCCCCACCCACTCTGCTTTGACTCGGTTTATTCGGTGCTGGGAACTCAAAGTTTCTGTCAATTTTCTCCAAGTGACAGAAAAAAAATGGCACAGCGCGGCATTTCAGTGCAGTGTCACTAGCGAATATGTTTACTAGATTCGAACCGTGCTAACTGAGCTTTGACCGAACGATTCATCTACCTCTGTACTCCACCGGCACGCCCACCCAGTAGCTACATCCTACGCTTGCCTTCATGCCAAAATCTCATGCGTTAGAAGCTGGTGCGCTATCTGTCAAATAATAAGGTGTCGAAAATTGTCGAACGTTTGTTGAATACACGTCGGCAGTGATAACGACAGCGGCAACGCTTCTTAGTTCCGTGCAGTAGGCTTTTTTCTTGTTGGTATTTACACCAGGGCTTTAGTAGAATGCAACATTTACGCCACCACGTTTCGTTCGTGCCTTAACCGGAGCGTTCACTCTCGGAGGATTCAACCGAATTTCGCACTTAGCCTAATTCATGCAGCTAAATATTTTTATTTATTTCTTTATTTGTGCTGCAGACAAAAATTTAGGCTTAGACAAGAGGGGAATTAAGACAAGAAAATTCTCACCAAACAAGACTAGCATCGTCCCAGAGAATGCAGGAGGTAAATGAAATACATTAGGATAGATCAGAGTACATCGCAATACCAGAAAGGACAGCAGATTTCTTTAAAACCCTAATGCAGTCCTAAAAAAACAAGAAGGAACGATCTAGTTCGTATAAAAATTTGCTGGATTCAAACACACCTGGCGGCAGCGAGTTCCGCTCGGACACTGTGCGTGGAAAAAAGTTCTTCGTAAGAGCCGTTGTGCGAGAGAAAATTGGTGTTACAGCGCATTTTTGACTATGTTTTGTGGTCCTGGCAGTCAGGGGTCCACCATTTGGGTAAGATTTATTTTCAACCTGCCAGTTGTACAATTATGTAAGAATGATAGCCGACTAATTTTCCTGCGCGCTTGTAATGTTTGAATGTGGTTTAGTTTCATCAAAAATGTTGGAGAGTCGCACCTCTTATATTGTGAAAAAATAAATCTTACCGCCTTTTTTGAAGATTTTACAGCTGGTGGAAATCTTTTTTAGTAAATCTGTCCCAGACAAGAGCGGCATATTCAATTTTTTACCGTATACATACAGTGTATGCGAGGAGCTTTGTACTTACTAGCAAAAAAAAAAGTTCCTGCATTTTCGCAGCCGCCCCTTTCCATAGGGGCGATTTCCCGTGCAACCCGCGTGAACCAAAGCTTCAGAGGACTGCAGCTTTGGTTTACTGGACTGGCAAACTTGTCCTGTTTTGGGAGTGCCTTACGGCGTCTAACCACATCGTCCCAAACAACAAACTCCCAGTCGATACCAATTTTATCGTCAACTAACATTATCTTTTAAGTGCGAATGCACTTTATAAGCGACCCCAAACCTTCCACCGCCGGCGGCGGCGGCGGCGTCCGCAGTCCTCCTCTCCCTAGCAACGGCGTGGAGCGGAGAGGAGCGTCGGTAGCAACGGCGCGGTGACGTCACTTCACCACGTGACCGCGCTCGCTCCGCCTCCTCGCCGTGGCTGCGCGGGTGCGCGCCGCTCCCCGCACCGCTCCTCGCGCCGTGACGTCATGGTATGACGTCACAGCGCGCCTCCTCTCCCCAGCAGCTGCCGCGCGCCTCTCTCTCCACCGCGACGTCACACTCTCTCCTCTCCCCCTCGCTCGGCTGCAGCTGCCGTGCCCCGCTGTCCCTCTCCCCTTGCGCTCGCCTCCTCTCTCAGCCACCTGGCTCGGCGCGCTCGGCGCGGCGTACCCCCCTATATATGCAGCGATAAACTGCCAGACCTCCGTGGGTCGGCTCGCGCGCGCTCACGGGCGAATGCCAACGGATTTTAACTTTACTCCCCCTCATAGCATCACCCCGTGCATTCGCACTTAACCATGTTCACCCTCGGGGAAATGCTTGGGAGTTTTTTTTTGCCCAAAGATTCGTATCCTTCCACAATTGCCTTAAGTAGTTTCGCCTCCGGAGGGTGTCAGCACAGTAGTCATTTTGAACGTAAATTCCGGTTTTTTGAAGTTTTTTTTTTAGTTTTCAAAAAAGCCTGCTTTTCTACGTGGTTTTCAAAGCGAAGAATAATCTGGTGCTTCGAATTACGAGTACCTATGTGGTGAACTCAGTCTGCTGGAGAACAGCGCACACCCAATTTTCCTCAAAAGACTTCATTATTACCTCTTCACGTAAAACCAGTTGAGTTTTGTTTGCCTCTCCATGAAATCCGAACACGATAAGATTTTCCCTCTGGCAGCGTCTTCCATGTTCGTCAGGTTTGCTCGCTTAAGGTTAATCTAGTCCTAAATGCTGTCTACAACAAACATCAGACTTTCAGTAAAACTGGCACTAGTTTGCAATTTTCCCACATCATCTCCTAACTTGTCAAGGCGTTTGCTAAAACATTGTAGTGGTTTCTCGGTTCTCTGAAGGCGATTTTTGATATCAACAACATCTCATTGAACGGATTGCAGCCCATTCATAGTTGTTTCCAACATTTATTCTACGCTCGGAACAGGGTTTTCCTCTATGTGCCCTCAGAGAAGCATACCACAGACACAACGGCAGTCGTAAGGAATACTCAAGCACTTCCGTGGGCACGCAGAACAACTATAAAGCGACCGTCGCTACTAAAACAGGAACCTCTACGAACCTAAACGAGATAGAAAAGGCGCATATTTAAAGGCCTACAGCCAGCGCTTGCGCCGTACCCAGGGAAGTAGTCCACTTGCTGTCGGCCTTTTAAACTTGGTTCTGTTAACATAACGACGACAGAGGTCGAGAAGGGTTGGAAATTGACGGTAGTGCTCCCTACATTCTCGGTGCCGATGCCAGATGATACGTGGACCCTCATAGCTGCGCGAGGTAAAGCTGTTCAGTTGGTTACCAGCGACATCGACTCAACGAGATAGAACCGACGCATGTTGAAAGGCCTGCAACCAGCGCTTGCACGGCGCCCAAATACAGCATACTTGGACGGGCGCATCACTTCGCAATGAATCTTACACTCGAAACACACATTAGCCTGAATGCGAGTTATTTGGTGTAAATACATGTTTTAAACTTCTCATGAAAGCCGGCCTGCTCGCACGTGTGGTAGTATGACGGTGAAAAAACTTCCAGTTACACCGGGGGCCCCGAGCCGTTGTAAATTGACGCGTTTAAACCGTTGCACCTCCCACAAAACCCAGTATCTAGCTGTGAATAATACATTGGTTTTATTGGGAGTAATCTAAACTCCAACGCTCTCTCCTTCTCCTTCACACCTTCCTCCTTTACGCCTCCTTACGAAATGGCTGTCAGTTGGTGTTGTTTGTCATGTGAGCTCTATCGTCCGGAAAAAGTTATTGTCGGTATGAAATTGCGGCTGCAAGAATGGATGTAAAGTGCTTCCCGACTACCGAAGCTCGTTTCGTACATTATGAAACCAGCTTTGACTACGGTGCGACGCACTGCAACGTCGTCTCCGAGTCACCAATCTTCGTGCCGACGAAGTACGCCAGCGAACCGACGCGAGGCATAAACGCAGTGATAGCTAAAAGAGATTGTCCTGTTAAAAACAACGCGGTTGTGCCTCCGCGATGTGTTTGAAGGTGTAACCAACATTTTGGAAGACTTGTGCCCCTTCTAGTGTCAAATAACTTCAGTGTGTTTCCCATGTCACTCCACGGGCGATTCTCGGCCACTGGAGTCGAGCGTTGAGCGTGAGAGAGGGCGCCATGCCTGGAACGTCAATGGGAAGGCCGAACGGTGTCAAAGCAATGCGTCTTCGTGCGGGTCTCGAGCAGAACACTCACTCATTTACACTCCGGAGCAGAATGAAGTGTCCGCGCTGTGAACGGCTGTTAGGTGTTTTTGTTAGGTTGTGTCTGTGGCTCATTGGCAGGTGAAGGTGAAGTTGGCCGGTCAAACGTCGCAGGGCCGCTTTTCTTGAGAAGTACGATGATGATTGATGATTCCTATTGGTTTCCCCTTTGAAGCGGGGTGATGACATGTCATCTTACCAAAAAGGACTAATATAACCATGTTTTACACTCTTGGTTTAATACTCGCGCTGCTTATGGCAGGCCCTAAAGCTTATTAGGCCCGAAATACTTTCTTTTCCCTGTTACAGGTGGTAACTGTCCTAGGCAATATTCCCCTCTCTGCTTTTCGTCCACCAGCACTCTAATCTTCTTTTCGTCCCCTCGACAGCCTTGAAGTTAACTTCCTGTCTGATACCCTTAAATCCTAGGGCTTCTGAAAGCCCAATATTCCCTTCATGTAGATTTGGATGGATACCCTCACATTCTAACACTATGTGCCGCATAGTTTCTGTTTCTTTTCCGCAGACCACACATACCCCATCATTTTGTGAATACTTCCCCACAAAACTCTTAGTTCGAAGGCAACCTGCTCTAGCCTCAAAAAGCAAAGCACTGCCCTGGGAATTATCGTAGAAATTTTCCTTTCTGATGTTCATCTTCTCAACCCTGTACATCTCTAACGACGTTTTAGCTTCCATTTTTCCCCGCCATTTATTCGTTTCAATCTGCCTTGCCTCTTTTTTGGTTACCTTGGCTGTTTTGGATTCCCCACTGTTTTTTCCGTACTTCATCGTTAGCCTTCTAGCCTTTCTTAACCACTGCGTGTCCACGCTTTTCAGGTATAGGTACCTAAAAACCTTAGCTGCCCACCTTCGTTGATCCATTGCCCTCAACCTCATCTCAAAGCATATTTTACTTTGAGCTTCTCTAACTTCAAACGACGCCCACCCATATCTCCCTGAACTGCTTCGTTAGTTGTTTTTCCATGCGCGCCTAAGGCCAAACGTCCTACCGTTCTCTGGTTTGCTTCAAGGCCTGATAGAACGTCTGATTTTAAGCCGAGTACAGCATTCGCAAACGTGAGGCCCGGAACCATTACTCCTTTCCACATTCCTCTTACTACTTCATATTTGTTATACCCCCACAGAGCTCTATGCTTCATTATAGCTGCGTTTCGCTTTCCCTTAACCTTAAGTTGCTCCTCGTGAGTACTTAAGTAGTTATCCCCTTCGTTTATCCACACTCCCAAATATTTATATTCCTTCACTCCAGGTAATTCGCCTTGCTGGATAGACACTACGTCGGTGGTAGCGTCATTGAAAACCATTATTCCTGATTTTTCTGCACTGAAATTTAACCCGAGGTCAGTGGCTTCCTGGCCGCAAATATTTATTAGCCGCAATATATCGGTTTGGTTATCAGCTAAAAGAACAATGTCGTCTGCGTATAACATTCCCGGAATATGCTGTTGTACCACTTCGCCTTGCAGCATATGGGTTAGGCTAAACCCTACTTGACTTTCTTCCAGTTTCTTTTCTAACCTTGCCATGTAAAGCATGAAGAGTATCGAGCTCAAAGACCATCCCTGTTTCACTCCCCGATGGATGTTGACCTGCTGGGCGCATTTCTGCCCTTCCCAAGTAAGGTGCACTCTATTGTCTTTATAGATTGCTATAAGGAACTGTACTAACTCGTCATCTAATCCCTGGAGTTTCAGCATTCTCCACAGCCGTTGTCTGTTTACGTTGTCATATGCCCACCGTGGTGCCCACCGCGCCTGCTACGAGGAGGGTGACTGCCACGTGCCGCCGGCAATTTATTGCTTTCACTGGAAAGGGGGCCCGGTACGTGGGAGCTCTCCGTGCGCTATGCGCGAGTAACTATAACCAGCAAACGCAATTCGAGGGAGCATCCTGTAGGGTGGACGGACGACTGTTTATTTTATTTTATTTATTTATTTATTTATTTATTTATTTATTTATTTATTTATTTATTTACATACCTACATTTCGATCAGAGGGCATTACAGTAGGGGGTAAGAACGCATTTCACACACGAAATGCGCCAACAAAGTGAAAGATTCACAAGTAACAGGGAAACAAATAACAGACAGTATGGGGTAAAAACTCATTTCGCACACACGAAATGCGCCAAGAAAATGAAAGATACAAAGAATAACAAGGAACAGGGAGACAAATAACAGACAAAAATTAACAAATGACAGCATGAAAACTAGCATAAAAATTAACACTGCCCAGCATTCAAAGTGGCACAAGTATGCAGAAAGGTATGAATTAACTAACGTATAAAAGTAAAAAAGTATACGAAAACAGAAATACACGCTAGGAAGAATGGCGTTAACATTTTAGCGTTCAACATGATCCCGTAAAGCCACCGGGAATTCATTGTCGCTTTTTCTTTTAGGGAGAGGGGGGCGCATGCATCACACCGACCGAAAATTTTCCTAAACTTTGGGGGAGGGGAGAGAGAGGAATTGCGGGTGGTAAAGCCAGACGCTTGCTTCCAGAACACTACAGGCGAGGAAAAGAGGGAATGGAACCATTTTGAGGAGTTGGTCACCACAAGGGTAGCGCTCCTTTTCGAACAGCACTTCATTTTGACGAACTAATGAGCGCAGGAGTCTCGGACGGAGATGCAATTCATCGTACCTTTAAATAAATATTCATACATTACGCTACGTTGGATACAAGAGTGACAAGTGCGGCGTCACCCGACGCGGTGGCAGAGGCTAAGCCGTTCTGCTGCTGAGCACTGGGTCGCGGGTGCGATTCCCGGCCGCGGCGGCCGCTTTTGTGATGGAGGCTAAAAGCAAAAACGCCCGTGTGTACGAGATTTCGGCTCGCGGTAAGGTTCCCCAGGTGGTGGAAATTGTTGTAGTAGATAAAGTTCCTACCCAGATACCTTGTGCTGTTGGTGTGTGTGTTTTTTCATTCAGTGTTTTTATTGTGTTATTAACGTGTTCACACGTATATTATATTTATCTTTGCTATGCAATAAATTGACGGTGGGCAGTAAGCAAACCGTTCATATTTTGCCATTCAACGTTTGAAGCGGAAAAAGACTGGAAATTACGTAATCCTGAACGAAAAATAAAAATGGGTCTGGGGGGGGTATCAATGTGTTTCGTTTTCATTAAAACTTTCAGTTCATAGTAAGCGCCTGTGTCGTTCCCTTTCTCGCCCCTGTCAAAATTTTGCGCTTAAGTTTCACTCATGGAAATAAACATGCGGCCTGTGCGTTCAATAAGAACTCCCAAATACAGTAATACATTCCTCAACAGCGCTTTTATCAAACGCCCAAAAACAGAAAAAAAGACATCGAATGCGCGTCAACACTGCCCTTATAGCGCCCCCTGAACTTTCCCAGTTCTAGGAAATAATACTCTCCCAAGGGTACCCCTGAAAACTCTCATTATAGGGGCAGTGAATTGAAACTCCCATATGCTACTGAAAAAAACTGCGGAAATAATAAGAGTAAGGCGATACTCTCATTGGAAGGAGTTTTGAATACTCCGAATTGGTACTCAGTAATGCGACATATCATTTACTCCCATTCTGGCGTATTTGTGTTCTTCGTGTACTGATAGTGCAACTAAATTTTACCCTTAGGAACAGCTCATGGCGTGATTTGTGAAAACATGGAGAGGGTTGAACTATTAGCTGTCTATAGAAATCACTGGTATCTAATATACCAACGCGGCAGATTATACCATCTTCAACAAGAACCTTGATGTTGCACATGATCTCAGTGCAGATGTTATTATCCTGTTGACCCATTAAAACGTCTGAATAGTCTACGAGAAATCAAGCTAGCTTGTCTAGACATAGAACAATCAAGCTTTCCTGGAACAAACAATGTTCAGATTGCTGACTTCCCCTTCTGCCAGTGAAGATTAAATTAGGCTTTTCTTACTGTGCCCGTTTAATTTGTGTTATCTTCGTGTTTCAGGAATACAGGAAGAGGAAACAAAGATTCCGTTCAGCCCACAGGCAGGCCGAGCTCACATTACCCAACAGTTACCTTTTTGTGCTCCTTCGCAGTCAACCACAGCCAAGAACAGACTGCTTACGAAGTGCCATTAGCGTAGAAAAAATTGGCTTAGTAAATTGGTGCAGGCACCCCCTTTTTTTTCCAAACACATTCATGTACCAGATTCGCGAGCATGTTACAGTGCATTGTTAAGCCATGGACATCTATTGGTACCGCTTAACTCCAGCCGAAAAAAAACAAGAGGAAAAATTCAATCAAAAACTTGCTCGAGAAATTTATTCGAAATTAAATCGAAAACGAATACTTTATTTGACAGACGAACACAGGGGGCCTTACCAACTGCTATGAGGATTAGCTTTGAAAAACTGCCTTTCGCACGCTCATTTGATTAATGAGTATCACAAAGAAATGTTTTAAAAACAGTAAAAATGAAAAAAAAATGTGGATGCGATAGTTGTCCTCTACGGACTTCACCTGTGATGTTCTGTCGCAGCAGGGTTTTGCAGTCGCTTTCCTTACACATGGTCGCCGATGCGAAAGCCCTCCACAGCACCGATGGTCACCACCTCGTCGAATCTCTCCGCAGTTAGACACCCGTCAGTACTTTCGCTGCCACACCATCGGCTCACGCCTTGACTTTCTTCTCTATCTTTTCTTGATCCACCAAGCTACCTCCTTCTGGAATGACGTTCTGTCTAAAGCACACCCCACACCGCCCTCTTCCTCAACATCTCCCACAGACATGCAAAGACCAATGGCCCTCACTGCGTAAGGCAGTGAACTACAAACACTTTATGTGAACCTACCTACTTCGGCGCAGCGCAATGAAGACCGCACTGCACTCTGCCCTTGTAAGAAGCCTAACACTAGGCCCAATTTCGCCTCCGTCTTTGTGACAGCACACGTCACCTCCTTCTACTCTATTTGATAGTCTCAGCATTCCAACCCCCTTTTCAACGTTGTCTTCGCGTCCGGCGGCCTGCTGCTCTATAAACCTGGGAGATTCTTATGCACCACCACTTGGCCATTAATTGGTCAACCTCGGGCACCCCCTTCCAACGCATGTCGTTTTAAACCCCCAAGTAACACAACTAAAAGCACGGACTATGCAAGTCAGGACCAATTGGGCAGCTACTACGTTTTAGCGTTCGTATTTTCTTCATACATGTACCCTAGCAGAAACCCGTTGGAGCTCCCTCTAGGTCAAGCCTGTATCGCCGCATTCAGGTAACCAAATAAATATCTCGTATCCATATAATTGCAGACTCTGATCGATCTGATAAGCCTAAATTATTCCTCACCCGGAAGCGGTGTACTTGAGTGGGCTCTAAGAATTCTAAACGCTGGCATTTGATACTTTATTCGTAGTAACGAGGTGAACAGGGAACGTCTTTTGCTGCCTTTTACCACCACCGTGATAAACCATGAGTAACAGACATAGATTGATTTGATTGTAGGGTTTAACGCGCCGACGCAACGCAGGCGATTATTACTATCATTGCTAAACAGCGCAACAAAAACACGGACTATAGCTGAGGTACACAGGACGAGCGCTGACTTCCAACTGATCTTTTATTGAAAAAACACATATTTATACCCCACACACCTACACACACGTGCCATAAATGCACACAACAAAACAAGCAATTCATCACAGCGGTGCTATGACGCGCCACACACGCTCGAAACATTTCCATTAGAACACACGCACTTGAAATGATAAAACGCCCTCTCAAGTCAGGACACACGTGTTGCGCCCCTAGATTACTTTCTATGTAGCGTTCCTTCCCCATTGTAAAAAATCAAGTTCCTTGGCTGACAGAGCAACCGAAGGTACGCTGACGCAATTTTCCCCTAACCTAGCAATTTTCGCTGCCTCCACTATCTCCCTTGTCAATGCCCTAATCGCACTTTGCAGGCGATTAGGCGCGCCGCAGTATACATTACCAAAAATAACTGGCGAAGTTGTGCGGTTCTTCGATATCAAGCTTGCCCAAGTTAGCTTAGAGAAAATACAAATGTGGTTCATAAGGACCAGAGCTCTTTGAAGCAAATTATGACGTGCCGGCTTCAACCCCACGTTAATAATTAACACCAGCTCCATTTAGCGTGCCGCGCTTGCCGAGCCTCATTTCTCATACGAACGGAGCGGACGCAGGTATTTCGAATGATATTCAAGTCGGCTGCACGCCTGGTATGTTTACGTTTTTGCTGGGCTCTAAGGATAGCGTAATGGGGCTGGCATGTGTTCTTCACCGCTTTCGAGTTTGTAGACCGGTCCCCTCTCTTCTGGGTAGCGTGGCAACTGGTCAATTAGAGTGTTGGTGTGCAATCTTGAAAACACAAATGCATTCCTAGCCAAGCATATGCTTGCAGCGATCGCACACGTGGTCGGGATATAAAACAGCCGCACTGAAAGCAGGCAGAGGAAAAAGTTGAGCTGGTCGCTTCGCAGTTATTCATCACTACGTCAAAAAAGCAAAATGCCTATTGACTAATGTCTTATGCCCACGTGTGAATCGACAAAAAATGGCAGCCTCTCTACTCCGTGGATAATGGCGAGGGTGCGGAGTACAGGGACTCGACATTGCATCCAAGTTGCGCAACGAGGGACATCCGATTTGCGCCCCGGCCGTCAGTCGATTTTGGTTGCTTTGCCTCCGGTTGGCGCGCTTTCGCATTCGGGGAAGATCCTTGTCTTCGTAGACTTTGAACAGCAGCGTTACACTTCCTATGTTCATTTCCGTCCATGGCGGGAAGACGGTTTGTGATTTCCGGAACCCGCTGATCTACTTGGTGCACCGCGGCGCCATTTCATGTTTAGGCGTAGCGCCATTTAGCGCAGTTCGATGCACTCACTGTGCATTACAACTGGACCACTACCTGACTACACTGGTGTTTTTGCTCGTTTTCTTCTTTCTAGGATATGTTTGTGCCTGTTTTGGAGTGTTTTGGAGTGTTCTTGTACCCTTTCAGGTAATTTCCACACAAATTTTCCCTTGATGGCGGTGCATGCGCACGTGTGGACCCTAACGAACATCGAGAGGTCCTAATATACTACGCACCGCTACACGCGAGGGAGTAAGCCGTTTGACTCACGGCTACTTGAAATCGTAGCCGACTGGGTAAGACGACGAACACTAACTCTGCCTGGTCTACCACACGTAGGCTTAAATCCTGCCGGTGCCTGTGTGATTTCTTGCGATTGTAAATGCTATCCGGACGGACGCGGACGGACATTGTGAGGTCCTAAGGTGCTCCGCACCAACCAAATGTCACAATCGTGAAGAGGGAATGCTCTTAATATTTTAGGAGGCACGGCGTATACTTGGAGCTTTCCAGGAATCTGAACGTGATAGCATAGTTGGACCTGCTGTTAATCTGCTGTAAAATTTTCTGCTGAACTTTTTGCTGCCCCCGTCGCAATCCGACCAGGCCGCTTGACAGAACCCTCCACCGCAGGAAGCGCTCGCTCCGTACAGCAAAGACTCTCGTGTTCGTCCACGTCGGAAGCCCCACCTCTTTTGGATGGCCAAGCCATCAAAAAATACTCACACTTCACCAAACCTCTAAAAATGTACACTGATTACCGATAATCATGTTCACGCAGCCTATACAATCGAATACCCTCCACAGCACGCATGCTTTATGAAAAGATAAACGTAACGATGAGGCTTGATGGGTACCTGGTCATGTCGGGATGCAGGGTAACGAAAGAGCAAACCGACTCGCCCGCGGAACTGCACTACGGGCTCCCTGCAACCACATCGAGCCCCAGAGAGATCGCATCTCACCAAAACCCATCACAATGAAAGATCTACGACGCAACCCGGAAGCGTACCCTAAACCACACAAACACCTAACCAAAGAAGAACACGTTTTAGTGAGGCAGGCGCAAACGGGTACCCTCCTAACCCCAGAACGAACGGCCCTTTACCAATGAAGACCACTCCTACAGTGCTTGAAATGTCTGGGAGTGCTGGACAAGCGTCACCTATTCGGCAACTGAAACAAGGGACGAGGGGAAGAAACCATTGTGGGATTCTCGTCACGTGAAGACCAAACCGCCCTCACCGCTTTCATGAAGCAAAACCTCGAACCTAGGGACATCAACAAGCCCCCGAGAAGGACTCAACCTAGTCCACATGACGCCGCCTAAAAAGCCACGACAGGCAACCTAGCGGTTGCCTGACCAGAGAGGACCTATACCTACTAAAGATAGATACCAATAAAGTTATCATTCATTCCACCTCTCAAGGCAGCTTGAATTGCACATTCAGCCGCGTGGTGCTTCCTCCGGCGCTGATGTTTCCCTTGCTCTGCCCACGCACCCCGAAACATGCTCCTATTGTGATTACCGGTGATTTCTTGCACCTCACAACACGCTCCATAAAACAGATATTGAAGGCTCTAGCATTTCATTCTGCCGTCAGTCACGACCAAAAATCATCGAAAAATTTGTGACGCTGAAATCACGTTTTCTGGGAAACATTTGTTGCCTGATTTTAATGTCGAAATAATTTTTTTGCCTATTCATGTAGCCGACGTGCGAAAAAAAAACCACTCACAGCACTAAGGACGACGAAGTTAAATAAAGAATACGTTCTGCTATAGAACACTATTGCATTGGCAGTCACTGTATCATTAGAAATGCTTAGGTGCTATCGCATTTTTTCCTCCATATTTCGAAAGACATAGCCCTAAGAATTTCATTATTTTTTCTGAATTTACAAACTAAATCCTTATATAAAGTTTGAAACTATCAGAAATAAACTGGCCCCGTACGGCATTCGGGCCCAAATTTATCGGTCCACATATCATCTCTAGTGCGTGTAATCCCACGATTACGCGCTATAACAAGCAGTGACCATCTGGAAAGGTGTCGAACCTATTTGCATAACTCGATCCACCGAATGAAGGAGATGTCGAGTGCACTTCTGGGATAACGGAATTATCCTGAGGACGCAGCTGCCTCGACTTCCTCCACCCGCGCAATACCCAAAAGCCCTTAGCGACTAACTACTCTCTCTAGCACCCGAAGACAGCATGCTGCGGTGGTTCCGTGGGTGAACTAAACGAACTGCCGTGTAAGAGGCCTTGGGGGACGCACTTAGGTGCCTCACATTCTCATAAACCCTTACTGGGCAGCCTTGTCGCGTTTCGAACGGTATTGTAAGTGAAGGAGTTGCCACAGGAACTGCAACAAAATTAAGTAAAAAAATTGCAACAGCAGTATAAAAGGCGGCCCGGTTGCCCGCTGTAAATACAGGAGGGTCACTTATCTTAGACTAGAAAGGAAACGAATGACAGCTCCTGAGCAAGACACGCCAACAAAACATCGCCAAAGATATGGGGAGCAACAAAAGGCTACGAATGGCCGCACTTGTCAAGGTGCTCCGGCCATAAAACTAGTGGTACTGTTACCATGGCGACTGTGATGAATGCCGGGAAATGAAACCGAAAAAAAGAGGCACTTGTTTTTTTTATTTTGCTTGGATGATTTATTCATGGGGCTGACGGCACCTCCTTGAGCACTAACCAGTCTCCCCCCCCCCTACGTTCTAAGTAAGGCTTCGAGTTCCACGCAGAGTGAAGAGTAGAGTGTGCATTTGGAGGCCCGCAAAGCACGGTGTGGACTTGAGTGAGGATGGAGATTGTGCGAAGTCGATGGATGCCGGAAGTCGGGATGCCTTCTTGGAAAAAAGGGTATAACTTAAAAGGCGCTCGCTGAATTAGGGACAGAGTGGCGTAATTGGACAATACATGTGCCAAGGCGATTGCTCAAAACGGGTATTGTTTTCAATTTTTTAGCGTTTCCTGCTTTTTGGTTTTCGGGGAAATACGATCTGTCGAAGAGGAAATACCTTAATGAAGAGCTATCATGGCACATTAGCAGCACGTACTGGCACCCTTGCCCGTTTGTTTTTGTTTTAAAGCGTGGTGTAAGAAACAGCCAACTAAAAAATAACAGGAATAGCTGGCAAGAATTACATTTTACAGCTCTGAGAACAAATGAAGCCAGTTAGTACCGCTTGCTTGAAAGAAACAAAGGAAAGTACAGTATCATTTATGTAGGATAGTGCAGTGTTGGTCGTTTTGGCAGTTTTGAAAAATTTACCTGTTTGTTTTTGTATTTGCGACAATTAAGGATCTTTACAAAGGAGAAATTCAGTTATTTTATTACACATTTTTTTTCTCCATATATCAGGTTAAACCAACGCGGTAGAAACAGGGGAGTTTATGGTGGTGAGGGATGGTGTCCGCTGTCTTGGGTTTTGGGCCAGGAGATCGGCTCCGTAAAAAAAGTCTAATTTCATCTTTTTTCTTACAGTATTGAAAAAGGCCAGCCAGTGTCAAAATGCACGAGACGGCCCGATGTGCGATGGCGAATCGATCCACTCCTGCAACGTGCGAGGTCGATGTGCGCCGAGGCACTGAAGTGCTCTTTCCCGGAGCGCTGTAACACCAGGGCAACTCACCAGGAAGTGCTCCTTCCGGCCTCTTGAAGGGCACGACGGGCACTGTGGGGTCATGAATGAGCGTAGGTTAATGATGCTCAATAGATCTGGTTAGAGAAGTTCACCAGTCTGGGATGTATGAAGAACTACCTCCTCGGTCCTACGGACTGTAATGCGTGGACAGCGATATCGTTCTTCAGGGTTAGCCAGGTGCCAACGACCAGTGCAGAGATATCTGGGCGCGATGCCACGTCTCGGTCTCATCTATAGGAGGCGATGGTGGATGTGAAACGTTGGTAGGGTCTCAAGAATTAGAAACGACAGCGCATCCAGGAAAAGGTGCGGAAAGATCACGACAGGGTGCTTGGTCTGGTGCGCGTTTTCGTTTCCTGTAATTTTTCTCCTGAGCAGGAATCCTTTTTATGACGACTTTGTAGCCGTCTTCTCGCCGTCAATATACTTATTTTGTCATAGCTCTAAAAACGGCGTACTCTGCTCAACCTATACGGAACGCGGTGCAGACTGCTTGTGAGTCAGCGTAAACATAGTAAGTGCAAGGCGGATCTCGCCTTTCTCCTATCCGTCTGAAGGCAAGGCTTATGGCAATCAGCTCTAGTTTTGGGGCAGTGTGCTTCTTAGGACGCCATTGAACTAGGTTGATGTCAGACTCAAAATCGTGGCAACCTATTGCGGCACCTTGTTGAAACTGAGCGGCATATCTGTGCAGTAGGATCATCCTTTTTTGGGCTCGCTGTTACCCCAACTTTCCTTGATGCCAAGCAAGAGCTTTCCGCTACAGGGGCCTAACTGAACTGACGTTCTTTTGAAATGGCATGTCATCTACAAAGTCGGTAAGTTTTCATTGTGCGGCCGGAGACGAGAGTGTCTCTAGGTTGTCGACGCGGAAGCCTAATTCCCGCATAGTATGACAAACAGCCACCGTAGGCGAGAGACGGACACGCTGGACTTGCGATTGCCGCTACACAACATATCGCCGTGTATTAATTTTACTGCACGCGCTGAGACCCCCCCACTGGGAAGCACCACGGCGAACCAGTAACCAAGCGCATCACTTTGCGAATAATTAGCTCAAGCTGAAGGCGTCGCGTCGCGGTATGTTCATATATGAATATCAATAGATACGTTTTGGTGAAATGAGGGCCAGAGATATTTGACAAATCCCAACCTCTTTGATTCCCCATACGCGGGCCGGGACATGACGTATAAGGTGTGAGGCGTGATGGCAATTCTGCACCATGCTATGAAGCCAGCTTTTAGCACCTCCATTATTGGTAATAAGCATGCCGAATTTACGAACAGTTCATTCCCGGCAAATGACTGAGTCCACTAAAGGAACGCAGATAAGGTTGCATTTGGAGTAAGGTACCAGTCGCGGACCACTCTTGGCGGCCACATCCGCGGCTTTTTTGCGGATAGGTTTTCATGCTAAACTTCTGCATGCATTCATAAAAGACATTTAGACTTCTCTGTAGTACCATTTCATGCTCCCCAGAGGAGCCAGAATTGGTCCACTCTGTTATGTCGTATGCATAAATGGCATAATTAGGACCAGGTATTGGTGCCGACATGGATGGAAGGCGTGAAATGACGAGACTAAATCCAGCCTGAGATATGACAGTGCCTTGAGTGATGCCGGTATAGTTCTTCTGTCAGTCACCCTGGGTATTCCTGGCCATTACTGGGAACATTTATCCGCAAGAAATGCCTTCACAAAGCCATAAAGTTTCCAGCCTATGCTTCCGTCCTGGAGCCCCTCAAGTAAAAGAGAGTGTCTCAAAGTTTGTGTTTTTTTTTTTTTCAATTTTACCCAAAAAAACCACTTCAAGCTGCGAGGTGCTACGGTACATGAAAACCTCGTTCTGTGCCTTCTAAGAATACTGGGCGCGCACCGGCCGTGACAAAAAACCCCTCAAACAGGAGACAGAACATTGTACTTCTCTAAGCACCATTCTATCCCTCCTAGAGTCAAGCATTCCACAAAATTACAAAGGTTGGGCGTTATGAATGTCGGCCTGTAGTCTTCTAAGGTCCGATTCCGCCAGGCACGCTTAGGAATTAGTATCACCACCGACTTATTCCAGTCGGGGCGAACATAATCGTTGGCCACAGGTTCTTTGATCACGTTCAACAGGACAAGTTTAGTGGGCCTGGGGAGGCTCACAAGTGTGGAAAAGGGCACATCATTCGGTTCCGACGCGCTCTTAGTGTTGCAATCACACAGGGTTGCGTCCGCTGGCTAAACCTTCACACGTTCAGCTGCACGAAAAAAGACATTCCAAGCTTGCACAGGTAACTCTCCCTTGGATATTCCCAATTTTATGTCCATGCGTTGAGAAGGGGAAATCGCTTTCTTCCGTCTAAAGGTAGCTCCAAATATCTTCGAGGCCCTACACAAAATGGCGGCTTCCTTCATTGAGTGGCACATCAGCTGCCAATCTGAAATCGCGAGCTACATAGGATACTGCTCACCTTGTATAGTAATACGCTTGAGAGAACGCCTACGCAGAGATGTCCGGTCATACCGGCGATACAGTTTCAGCGCTGGAACCCTACGATTCCACGGTGTCAAAAGGTGGAGCAATGGCTTGTGTGCATCGTATTTCACTGAGGGCTTCGTCGTAGCTTCCTTCTTGACATCGCCGATCTGAGAAATTAGCTCCCCTAGACCTTGCGCGAAGTCCCTTTATCTTACAGTCCTATGAAATCATTCCTCGAGACGCGCTCCTCTTCCAGATGTCCCTGGTGCAGCTGTAGTGTCTTCCGGTATCTAGGGCTCCACGACCCCACCATAGTACTGTGATCACTGCCCATGCCACCATCAATGCATGGTCACTGGAACTCGCTGGCATAAGTAACAAGATACATGTCTGAAAAAGCATTCCTGTTTACCTCTGTTTTGAGCAAAGTGAGTGGGTAGAGTTATTTTGTTGACTGACTCTGGGGAGTTTACTTGTAGGATATGCTCCTTCAGGTGTGTTCCGCCTGCATCTGAGTGTTAATATCTCCATCAAGTGTACATGGCGTTAAAATATACCCCAACGACGTCTAATTCCTGGGGATATATTCTAAAATATTGTTCTCTAGAGGCCTAACCACTCGATATATAGTATTACCGAACGATCTCGCAATACCATAAAACCTCAAAGCTTGTTCGTCCCCGTCGAAGGTAACACACCCTACAACTACTTTTTGCGTCAGGGTGCATGGTGCAGAAGTATCAAGCTCTGCGTGGGGTGCGCGCGAGAAGAAGCGCGCATGCCTGCTCACTAGCTACTAGATCCGTATATGGCTGTCCTGGCCCAGTATGTCAGCGCTGTATGAATTGGGTGCATGAAAGTTTGTACCCTATAAATAGGGCTTACTAGTGCCAGCCTCCTGTAAAAGATACCGAGAGGGAGAGCTGGAATGATAGGCAGTCGCCTTTGAAATTGCGCTTATTTGCGGCGGACGCCCCTGCTGTTCCACTGCAGGAAACAAATAAGGGTATCTGAAGCGAAAATAGCATGAGTGTTCACGCTATTGCCCACCATTAGGAATCCCGAAGCTACGCAACCATTGGGATGGCGACACCCGAATGTGGACACTTGGTTCAAAGAAACTTGCCGCTTTTCCAATAATGGTAGGGTGCTACTGGTTACCTCAGCAGGAATCACGTCGTCAATGCGATTCCGCTGGTGTTAGCTAAGCAGCTAAGTGCACAGAATGCGGCGATATGTCGAGAGAGGTTTTTTTCGACCATGCCGAGTACCGCGTTGTACGTCCGCATAATCCTGATGTATGCGGTCCTGATTTGGTCCCGTTCCATGCGCAATTGTTCTGGTGAAGTAATTATCCTGTTGTTGGTAGGGGTATTCGTGTCGTTCGATTGAATAATTGAGGTGGAGTGGAAGCTTGATAAACGTAGACAGCACAAATACGAAAAAACTCACTACGTCACTGCTCACGTTCTTGCAAATGTCACCTGATGACAACAAACTTCCGCCACACTGGCACGTAGCTCCCTCTTCTCTACTCCCCCACCTATCATGCTCTTTTCGTCCGATATCGCCCCTCTCACACAAACTCGGTGGAGGATTGCTCAGGTAGATTGAGTTTTCCCCGCCTTCCACTGCTCGTGCACTGTTAATTCTAACCGTTCGTTACGGTCCATTTTTATAATTTTGTATTCGATTTATGTTGCCGACAGATTTTTTTTCTCACAAGCCACCAGCACACATATATTTCCAATGCAAAGAACCCTGCCCAGTACAGTTATTCATTTATGTCTTGCTGAAACATGCCTAATATGTGCTTTTGTCTAAGCAGTGCCGACAAGTATAAAAGATGTTTGGGGAGATTCTCCCTGTATAAACATCTAATTTGAGAGTACCTTTCTACTTGAGGTAGGGCTGCTGAATTGAAGCACAACAGACAGACAGACAGACAGACAGACTGACAGACAGACAGACAGACAGACTATGATCTCCCAAAAAACCAAGCCAAGAATAAAACAAATCCAACACAGCCGCTCTCGTGCGCCCAATGCAAAAGAGCATGCCTTTTATATCCTACGTGACGAGACGGGTACAGAGAGCAAATATTTTATCGAAACACTGAAGGGGGCGGAGGGGCTGGAGGGAGCTTTGTAAACTACAAAGCCTTCGGTTTAGGCTTCTGCTCACCGCTTCCCCAATGAAGTATAATAAGGTCGCGTTGATCCTCATTTCTAACAAGTGAGATCAGGCAATCCCTAGGGAAATGTTTTCAATTGTGTGTGTGGAGGATGCACTCTAAATAAAATGGCGCTTCTTTTTTGATAATTTTGCATTAGTTACAAGACGGTAGGCCGTTTTAGCATATGTAGGGAAACGTAGCTTTGCGTGGGTGTTCGGTGTCCCGCATGTGCTGATCAGGACAGGGTTTGCTCCATTCGCGTGAAGTTATGATTGGGGTTGAAGTGAACGATGCTTAGTAAACAAATCGAAAACGATGGCTAAGGACGAGGCCACGAACTCAAACATGTCCGTTCACGGGTCGCGTTGGCACCGCCGGACCTCAGGACGCAGCACCTGTAACACACATTAATATGAAAGGGAATGTTCAGAACGATCAACTTTGTCCTTTCAGCTGTGTATTGCTGGGTCAGGTACATTCTGAGGACACTTCCAAGACACCTTAACGGTTGGTTTCAAAAACCCTTGTGTCTGGTTTACGGCTGCTGATATGTACGCCGTGTACAGCACTGAAGGAGGTTTTTTACAACAGTATCGGTGTAGATCCCATCAATGCATGTAGGACAGGCTGTACTCGCATTATTCTATGCGGATGAAACATCCCGTCTCGTAGGGTACACGCCACATAAACGGCAGTGCTTACTAGGTATCAATAAAACAGACACAGGGTTATCCTACGGCTGGCATTGACTAAAAGGTTCGTACATGTCAGCACTGCTAAGAGCCATGGAATTTTAGAAATTTGAATATAAATACGTAATTATTAATATGCGCTCAGGAGAGTTCTCTCATTAAATACACGATGTGTTTGTAGAAATAAGTTTAAGCAATGAATACCACAACCACATCTATCTGCGCAATCGAAAGGATCGTCGTGCAGAATGACAATCACGTCTGTGCATCAAAGATCCTAAACAATATTAGGCGACTAAATTATCCTTCAAATTTATACGCACTCCAAAGCCAAATAAATATTTCAGTCGCTTAGTGGAACAGATGTTCCAACCCCACAACCTATGCTCCCTAATATACAACTTTTTAAGATACTTTCGGGTAAATTATTTGGGAAAAAATTCAGGACATAGCTAGATGAAGAAAAAGACAGTTTCGCATTCAAAAAGAAAGTATCTTCCCAAACTTACCAAATACTTCTAGACCTACGGGGCCCCAGAAGATTCAGGAAATTGAGAAGCGCGGACATTGCTTTTAAATAGACTTCCCGCCTTTCAGGGATGGTGTTCTTCAATATTCGACCGTACCTTATGTTTTTTTTTAATTTGAGGGCGAAGCAGTTGTCCACCGCAAAACCGTAAACGCGACACTTACGCATTGCTCGAAACACCGAATGAACGCCATGCACTTTCTCAGTGGTAAATTTTGGTATCTATGTACTTATATGCACCAATCTTGCAGTGTGTGCGTGTGTGTGTGCATGTGCTTGCGCGTGTGCGCGTGTGCGATAGCGTGCGTGTGCGTGCGTGCGTGTGCGTGTGCGTGTGCGTGTGCGTGTGTGTGTGTGTGTGTGTGTGTGTGTGTGTGTGTGTGTGTGTGTGTGTGCGTGCGTGTGTGAGTGCGTGCACGTGCGCATGCGCATGCGCCACTCCTCAAGGTATACTTTGCAGAATGGTTTATTTTTTAGTAAGGCATTAAGAATCAGTTTTACTGTCTTGACGGCGTTATCATGCGTGATGGAATTATTGTTCCGAGATGGCGCTGAGCTTTCGGTGCATGTGAAGCTTAGTAAGTTGTGTAGTTAGGCCTACTAATTTTTCCCTCGAGAAGTATGACACACAACAAGGCAAAACTGTGTAGCAGCTGGTGTGTGAAATCCGTATAACAATTTTGAAAAGAAGAATAATAAAAATTGTGGAGGTGAAGATGCCATGCTTCTTAAACAATTGTTACATTTATATAAATAAAGAAAGGGAAGTACAGCGCCCGTAGGATAAGCCAGTGGACAAAGCAAGGAAGGAATCTCGCTTCAGCTTCTATCTACTAGAGGTGAGATGTTTGAGTGGCGCCCCCTGGCTCTGACGTCGGCTTAGGAACTCGCGCCGCTGTCGTCTGCTACACTCCACTTTTAACGGGCAACAATGCCTATGCTAGAAATGCCCGGTTTTGATGCTTTACTGCATTTAAACGCATACTTCTAGTAATTCAGTCATTTTTTCCATCGTCTAACACATCTGAATAATTTCAAGCTCTATCCTCCACAAGTTCGCAACACACTAGGAGAGAGGGAACAACTTTCTTCAGAGCATCGGTCAGAAGATCCTGTGTAAAGGTTATTCGCAAGGTTCCGCGTCATAGCTCTTCTATACGTATTCAGAATGCGTAGGTTTCCCTGCAGTATTTTGGAGATTCTCTTATGAAGACTCAACAATCTAATGCTACGTACCAAGCAGCGGGCCCCTTCACGCGCATCGCACAGCAAGAAGTAAAGCGGTTGTCTTCTATTTTTTTCGTCGTTGTTTAGAGGTGTTTTTTTGGTCTGTATGGCATACATTCCCTTCTTCACAAATTAGTTTACGTTATGGCTGCGTACAAGAAGGTTCATATCCGCCATGTGCGTTGTCTATTCACATGCAAATACAATAAGCAGGTTTGTGCTGGGCCGCCGCAACTGGGCGCAAGTCCAGGTTGTCAAGAGTTCTCGAAGGCGGCTTTATGTGCTCCGAATTTCTATCGTAGCCATCCTTATCATTACGAACTGACTCGGAACCCGAACAATGACGTGACTGTATTACAAAAATCCAAACCGATGAATATTTCCAAGGAGCCCTTTACAGTTTTTCAACCTTTCCAGGCATAAAAAACAAATCCTGGTGGACTCGGGATGGCGTTCTATGAATTATGGTTAAAAGCAGAAGGTTGTTCCCTTTGTAACAAGAATAATTATTACAGAAGCTGACGCCTAGCTCCGACTCTTCGCGTTTGGCACAGGACCGGCTTCGCAAGGAACGGGGCGACGCTGCCAATGGTTCTTCCCTATCGGTATCCAAAAGTAAAGTTTAACTCATGCCTTAAGCTAGTGTATGCGATTTTAGGTGTTTTATTATGATAAAAAGTTACGCACACGCGAAATCTGGAGCGGACAAGCAACAGACGTCAACTGAGCGAAAAAAACACCAGGAAGAGTGAGTTCGAGTGAATCAGACGACGAATGCGTGAATCCCTGAGCCGACGTTACGAAGGTGCGCTTCGCAGCGCCGCCCGCGGTCGCGCTCACTGCCATTACGCATGTTTAGAAGCACTGGCACGTTGCGTGGGGCACCAAGACAAAACTAACTAAACCGGGCAATATATGCTGTAGGGAGCGCACCTAATATAAAAATTATGTTCAAAAGATCTTGCTCAACGGTGAATACCTGGCGAGTCAGCTGTCACATGATATTGGTTTTATACCCTCAATCTGCATTCGAAGGCAATTACTATGCCATGGGGTTTTAGTTCCGGTGCGATAAAGCACATTAATCTCCCACTTACCCGCTTTAGTGTTCACGTTTAATGTTTTTACTGCCCATTCTATCTGCCATGATTTTGGCTTTGGTTTGGCCTTCTGATATACCCATACAACATTGATTGAAAGGCTTGGGTGACTTATGGGTTACCATGGCGACGTTGTTCCTGAAGCAAAGTGGCTGAGAGCGAAATAGAACTTCCGAATCCGCAGGGGTGACTCTTTGCTATGGCAGCGTGCCGGCTGCGTCAGACAAGTGGTTAGCCCGGAACAACGTTCACACAGGGATCACGTGATGAAAGCGCTGTGCCTTTGTTGAAAGGTACCGACACGGTTGAGGCAGCCTCGTGGGAGGAAAAAAGTGCTCGTAATCGAATGCGTTGCCCGTACGTTTCACGGAACACGACGTTCACCGTTGGGAATAAAGTTGTGTTATAACTTCGAAGCAGTATAGGAACACGGCATCGCAGAGGTTTCAGCAAATGTTTACTTCGCCGTACATTGCACGATCGTGCGGAAATACATTAATTGTCGTGACACTGAGGACGTAGGGTTTGGTTTTAGGAAGTATTTCAAGTGTATAAACATTTCTAGGGCAAGAGTTTCATACGGTACACTATTCCAGAAAGTTTCAGGAGATAAACAATTTAGGCAAAGTTGATCCGTGAGCAAAAAAAAGTAACCTAGGGAAACCATGTGACTCTTACAATACGTGAATTCATAATAGGGTATTTCAAATTGAACGCAGACGAATGTTCCCTCGTGTAGATGAGTCAATATTCAGCCAATGGTAATTGCTGAATCGACCGTGGGCATCTGACGGCTGTGTTGTGATCAGTTGCTCTTTTTTTTGTATTTGGTATGTAAGAATGGTTTACATGTATTTTGGCGCAGCAACTATGGGGTAGGGTCATACGAATTCGCGCTTTCTTCTGCTAGGTTGTCACCCTAAGGTCTTGAGAAGGGGCAAACGGCTGAGAGTTTTTGACGAGAATTGTGATCGTTATCGGCCAACTCCAACTATGTGAGCAGGAGGACGCGGGTTCGATTCCCCGCCTCGGCGGCCGGGTTCCTGATGGAGGCGAAAAGAAAAAATGCCCGTGTGTTCGAGATTTCTGTCAACGTAAAAGATCCCCAGGAGGGAAAAACTAACCAGGAACCCTTCCCTGCGGCGCGCCTAATCGCCAGCGTTGCGTCGGCGCGTGAAACCCTGCAATCGATCAATCAATCACGTTTTCGTTTTTTTTGCGGCCTCCACCATCCTCGGTGTCCTCTTGTTGCTAAAAGAAGCTACGGCTGTTCCCGCAATTTTACAGTTCCCGCAAACTTGGGGTTAGTTTCAGTAATTTACGGCTTTTGCTGTTCGCGTGAACTGGTCGGCCTTCCGGCTGCCGCAGCGCCTCTCTTATAGATTGACGCTTTCAAATCAGCCACTAGTAATTAAAGACACTTCGATAGCCGTTCATGGGTGTAGAGTTGCGTCTCTATGTGGATTGATTGTTTGTGCAAAAAAAGCGTGGGCTTCTTGTTGTATTGAATGACCTGTCATGCACAGCTTTCATGAAATATATTTTATGTTGTTTTTGTCCAATATTTCCTTTTATGAGTAGCTGCTTGATTTTCACTGTAAATAAATGTTACACAGAAATATAAAACCATTACTCTCTTGAACACGCCGGCCTTGAATCTTCCTATAATAAATAAATTAAACAATCAATAGTTAAATAAATAAAATAAATAAATAAATAAATAAATAAAAATAAAAATAAAAATAAATAAATAAATAAATAAATAAATAAATAAATAAATAAATAAATAAATAAATGAATGAATAAATAAATAAAGAAATAAATAAATAAAGGATATTTTACTTAGCATGAGATATTGCGAATGCCAAACCTGCTTAGCCATACGGGTCAGGCGTCGAATATTTGTAGTTATGGCAAATTTGTGAAGAAATTTTAGTGACTAACACTAAGTTACTTCCATCACAACAAAATACAATGCAACTCAGCCTAACCAGCCTCGCAAAAATAGAAACTGCCGGAGGTATTACGCGTGTGTTTCTAAAAATGGCGAAGGGATAGGGATACTGCAGCCAGAAAGGTTTCTGTGTTGTGAATAAAAATGAGTAATGTCAATTAATTCCAATGGTTTATTTACCTTGGTTTCCACTCGATATCGCCTCGATAGCGCCGGTTGTGTTGCCCCTACTGCCTTGTTTTCTGTTCGTATTCGTTCTGTTAGAACCACGTACGTTAGGGCAGCTTGCGGCTTCAGCAGAAACCCCGTGACGTAGCGCATAACCACTTTCGCAGTGGCATGTTTAAATCCCTCAAGTCGAAAGTAAAGGCGGACGTGTTTATGGGATTATAACGGTAGCTCGAATAGTAGGCGTTTTTCTGGGTCGCCGTTTGGGCAGGTGGGTTACCTGGGATGATGGTGCTTTTGAGCTTGTGGAGTTTAGCCGCTTTTGTTCCGTCCTTTTGGAGAGTGAGGACTAATAGTCGCAGTTTGTCGACCTTTCTGATGGAGATGCTATGAAGCTTCACTTCCGGTTCCGGTGGTTCCGGTGGGGGTCTGCCTCTGGTCCTGTTTCTTAGTACCAGAAGTTCCAATTTTTTAAGGCTACGGAAAGTCCACACAGCTTGATGTATGCCTCGGTGAGATCTACGACATCCTGCAGGGAATCCAGTTGGTTTCCCGTTGATCTTCTGGTTGTGGAGAATCTGAACTCATCAGCGCAGGTGGCATGTCTAATACCAGGAATTGCATTTAGCTTGTAGGGTAGCTTGATCATCGCGATAATGAAAAGTAACGGGGACATCACTAAGCCCTCTGGGGTGCCTTTTGCTGGGACCTGGAATCCGTCACTCAGAAGCTTTCTGAGTCCCTCTTTCGCCGTCCAAGACGAAAGGAAGTTCAGAACGTAGTTATAGGCCCTAACCCCACATTGCGAGTCTTATGAAATCTTCAGTTCAGTATGGCCCCGTGCAATACATTATCAAACGTACTTTTAACTTCAAGCGGCAGGATGGCGCTTTTCTGTGACGTCGGAGGTTGTCAATGACCTCTTCCTGGATCTGTAGAAGAATATCTTGCGTCGATAAGAATGGCTGGAAACCGTACAGGGACTCTGGGATCCATATTTGCTGCTGCGCTCCATGTAAAGGTTTAGGCGATCCACAACTATGTGCTCCATGAGTTTCCCTACGCACCCCGCAGGGGGCACCTTGTGTACTCAAGGTGTTTTGGTGAGTAGCGCCACCACGGTCCTGAGCTCTGCAGGGGTGCCTACTGCCGTAGGCACTTGGTGACTTGCAACACCACGGACCCGAGCACATGTGGGTTGGACCCACCCACGCCCCGGCTGTGCGTGGCTGAGCCGTGCCCGGGGAAAAGGGAATCCTGGTGGCTGAGCCAAAGCCGGGGTTGTTTTGGACCTTCATGGCCCCCCGGTAGAGGCAACACGCCACTTTGGCCCCTGCTTCTCGCAGACGGTGCCCCCGGTCTGACCCGCCCGGGGGGAACCAGCCAGTCGCCTTTTCCTGCCTCCCTCTCAGCTCTTTCACTTTCCTGTCTTCTTTTCTACCCCTATCCTGTCATCTCTTCTTTTCCTCATTTCCATACATTTCCAGGCGGCGAGGGTTAACCCTGGGTAAGGAATCAACCTTGAGGACTTAAACAGGGTTATAGCAGCTATGTATGGCTAACGCGCATCTGGCGCGTTCCCAGGTTGGGCTCGGTGGTGGGCGGCCCGCATAGCTGCTGAATTGATTTCACTTGTTATGGCAACAAAATTTTCTGCTTCCCATGATCGTCCTCCAAAACCGGGACGCTACGAAGCAGTCCAGCAGTTTTTCACTCCTTAAAAGTGCGAAAATTTCCTAAAGTTCCACGTCATGCACTGTGAAAAAGAAGGCTTGTCAATGAGACGTCTGTCACCATTCTTGGTAGCCAAAGTTCTAACGAATGAGCTAGGCGGCGGTTATAAAGTAAGCAAGTTGGGAAGCGGTGACCTTCTCCTAGAAGTACAAGATGCAGCTCAGTGTGCCAAGTTGACGAAAATAACCACTGTTGGCGACAATCCTGTAAGCATCAGTCCCCACCGATACATGAACACTACAAGAGGTGTTATCTCTGATGAAGACTTTCTGAACTCGTCTGAGCAAGAACTCCTGGAAGGGTTCGAGGGCCAGAATGTTGTGAATGTTCAACGAATCAAAATACGTAGAGATGGGAAGGAAATTTCGACCAAGCATGTAATCCTCACATTCTCGACCAGTGTACTGCCCGAGTCTGTCGAAGCAGGCTACGTTAAAATCCCTGTACGTTTGTATATTCCAAACCCCCGACGCTGCTATAAATGCCAAAGATTTGGCCATGGTTCATTGAGCTGCCGAGGCAAGGCAGCATGTCCAAAGTGTAGCCTCCCCGACCACTCGTCTGACACCTGTGAAGCTCCACTCCACTGTGTAAACTGCATGGGAGAGCACGCCGCGTACTCGCGCTTGTGCTCGCAATGGAAGAAAGAAAAAGAAATATTTGCTCTGAAGTATAAGGAAAACATTACCTTTAGGGAACCACGACAGAGACTCTTCCTGACACACACTAGCTTTGCCGATGTAGCGCGACGGGGGGCGGCGCTACACTCGGTTCGAGTTCCCCTTGGAACCCTCCCAGCGAGGCCCCAAGGGACACCCCAAGCCCCCTCAGTGCCGGTGGCTAAGGCCACTGCACATGCCACAAAAGAAGCGTCAAGGGCGGCCCCAGCACCCCTTGATGCCAACGCTAGGCCCCTTGCTGGCACTGCAGTGCCGGTCCCTGCTGAGAGGCAGGCTGCCGCAGCCAGCCAGCCTAGCCCTGCTGTCGAGGCTTCGCAAGAAGCCATGGACACAACGCCAAGCTCTCCATTGCGCGGTACGCCGACAGGGCGTGGCAAGTCGCTTGACCGTTCAAAGCAAAAGCCACCTAGGGTCACGGCTCCTGGGAAGGTGTCTTGAGCCTGGGAGGGTGACAGCATGGCACTTCCTTAATCCTTATTCAGCATAAGCTGATGGTAGCTGATAATGTAGTCCAATGAAACTGCAGAGGCCTCCTGAAAAACTTGGAGGATATCTATGAATTGCTGTCACAACACCAAATAAGTATTATGTGTCTCCAAGAGACACACTTGAGGACGAACCAAACAAACTTCTTAAAGAACTACTCCGTATTTAGGAAAGACAGGGATGGCTGCATGCATCCCTCTGGAGGAGTTGCGATTATCGTGCAAAAATCAGTGGCATGCCAGTTCTTACCGCTACAGACCAGTTTAGAGGCTGTAGCCATACGAGCCATTATCTTTAATAAGCTGGTAACAGTATGCTCACTGTAAATACCTCCAGACCACGGGCTCTCTAGTATGGAGTTTGAAACATTAGTTGATCAGCTGCCAGAGCCGTACCTGCTAGTTGGGGATTGTAATGCTCACCACCCACTCTGGGGTTCTGCACGCACGGATGTTAGAGGACGCCTCTTTGAAAAGTTTCTGCTATCATCTGGAGCGTGCATACTTAACAAGAAAGACCCAACATATTATAACACAACACATGCCACGTACTCCTGCATAGATCTCGCCATGGCCTCTCCAGTTCTGTTTCCAGCACTCCAGTGGAAGGTCATTAATAACCTGTACGGAAGTGACCACTTTCCAGTAAGCCTCAAGCTTTTAGACAATAAACAAGACAACACTCCATGCCCACAAAAGTTCAAGGAGGAGGCCGCAGACTGGAAAAAATTCAAAGAGCTCTCTGAGTGTCACTATACACTTATAGACAACCTCGGTATTGACGAAGCTGCTGAGACTCTGACCACCCATATAATTGAAGCTGCGCTGAAGTCCATCCCCCAGACTTCTTCTAGTAGGGTTGCTAAGCCAAAACCTTGGTGGAATGATGATTGCAGGCAGGCCCGTAAGGAACAGAATAAGGCATGGGGTGTCTTGCGGAGGTGCCCAACGACTGAAAACTTGGTACTTTTCAAGCGGGCAAAGGCCAATGGCAGACGGATTCGGCGCATTGCGAAAAGAGAAAGCTGGAATCGTTTTGTGTCATCAATCACATCATATACTGACACGCGGAAAGTATGGAGGAGAATTAAAGCACTCCGAGGAAGTTCCACTCTTACGCACCCTTTGGTCAGCACAAGTGGAGACACTTTACAAGACCAAGCGAATGCCCTAGGCAAGCATTTTGAGTATGTATCAAGCTCAGCTCACTATTCAAATAACTTCCTGAGACACAAGAATGCAGAGGAACGGAAGATCGTACGTGACAAACGGCATTCTGAGGTAGGGTATAATTGCCCCTTCACTATGCAGGAGCTTAAAGTTGCGCTCACTACTTGTGGTAAATCATCACCAGGGCGAGACCGAATAACATATGCCATGATTACGCACCTGCACCACAACACGCTAGAAGCACTCTTACTGTTGTTTAACGAGATCTGGCGCGCAGGGCGGTTTCCAAAAGTGTGGAAAGAAGCTATTGTGGTGCCGATTCCAAAGGAGGGGAAAGATCCATCACTCGCAACTAGTTTTAGACCGGTCGCTTTGACCAGTTGCTTATGCAAGGTCTTCGAAAAAATGATTAACCGTCGCCTTATCTACTTTCTTGAGTACCATGGTATTATAGACAATAGCCAGGCGGGTTTTCACTCTGGTAGATCTACAGCAGTCCACCTAGTGGCTATTGAATCCTACATCAGGGATGCATTTGTTCATAAGCAGCAATGTTTATCAGTTTTCTTTGACCTCCAGAAAGCTTATGACACAGCCTGGCGTTATGGTATTCTTTATGATATGCGCCGCCTTGGAGTTTGTGGAAACATGCTGAACAGTTTGAAGGATTACCTTTCGGAGCGCACCTCAGGTTAGGGTTGGAAACGTCCTCTCGAAGATGTTCGTCCACGAAAATGGAGTGCCGCAGGGTGGTGTGCTTAGCTCCACCCTTTTTATTGTTAAAATGAATTCCTTAGGAACTGCACTGCCTCGTTCCATATCCTACTCACTATATGTTGATGATGTGCACATTGCCTTTAAATCATGTAATATGTCCATTTGTGAGAGGCAAATCCAACTAGCTGCAAACAAACTTACAAAATGGGCAGATGAGAATGGCTTCTGTTTTAACCCAGAAAAAAGCACGTGTGTGGTCTTCTCTAGGCAGCGTGTTATCCGCCCAGATCCCGTTATTACACTCAATGAAACACCCATAGCAGTAAAAAAGGAGGACAAGTTCCTTGGGGTTGTGCTTGATGACAAACTTTCATTCATTGCACACCTCAAACGCCTTAGAGTTAAATGTTTGGATACAGTCAGGATCCTGAAAGTCCTCTCACACCAGTCTTGGGGTACTGACACAAAGTGCCTATTGGCCTTATTCAATAGCCTTGTGAGGTCCCGCATCGACTACGGGTGTCTTGTTTATCAATCCGCCGCGAGAACAGCACTAAAGATGCTAGACCCTGTCTACTATCTTGGCCTTCGTCTGGCTACAGGCGCTTTCCGAACAAGCCCTGTTTTAAGCCTGTATGTGGAAGCCAATCAGTGGTCTCTTGAAACACAGCGAAAGTACACTGGGTTGAATTATGCTCTCAAAGTGACATCCTTGACCGGACACCCTAACAGCACTCTAGGTAACCAGGCAATCAAGCTTTTTGTAAAGCGATCTGCCACGGCTGAGCCATTTCTTCTCTCGGTGAGGGCACTGGCCAAAGGCCTGGGAATATCCTTCACTGACGCTCACAAAACCAGCTTTGCTGACCTTGTCCCTCCATGGGATCTGTGCCCTATCTCTTGTGATCTCTCTTTTATGAAGATTGACAAAAGAACCGCTCCAAAGCAATTAATTATGCAGCATTTTTTGCTTTTGCAGAACAAGTACAGAGCATCTGAGTTTTACACAGATGCTTCCAAGTCAGCTGGTGCAGTATCATGTGCTGCACATGGTCCAAACTTTTCCACGTCAAAGACTATGCCTAAAGCCACATCTATATTCACTGCTGAAACACACGGCCTTGTATTGGCTGTAGAATATATTATTCAGAACAATGTCCAAAAGTCAGTGATATTCACTGATTCTCAAAGTGCTGTGCAGGCTTTAGCGTCAGGAAAGTTACAAAAAAACCCAGTCTTTAATCAATTGCTAAAACTGCTGTGCTCAGCCCACCAACAAAAACTTGAAATCACAGTCTGTTGGGTCCCAGGTCACTGCGGCATAGCCGGAAATGAGCAAGCAGACAGGAATGCTGTAACTGCAGCTCTTCGGAGTGACCTGGATATTCAAAGCGTGCCGTACGAGGATCTTAAAGCGTACGTGCGTAAGAGGCTGCGCGACCAATAGCAAGAAGATTGGAATGGGCAAACAGCAAACAAATTGCACATGGTAAAACCCAACTTAGGTAGATCGATCCGTGAGAAACGAGACAGGATCACAGAGGTTGCTCTCTGTAGACTGCGCATAGGCCATACCCATGCTACACATGCGTACCTATTGAAAGGAACAGAACAGCCACGCTGCTTGAGGTGTGGAGGGTCACTATCAGTCATTCACATACTAGTAGAATGCAAACTACTTGAACCGCAAAGAAAGCTTCATTTTCCAGAATTGTACACACGCATGATCCCTCAACACCCATTGCTGTTTTTATCAGACGAGCCACTTGTCTCTGTGAGCCGTGTTTTTAAGTACCTCTCTGACGTAGATTTTTTAAGGTGTGTGTCGTATCACCCGTGAGCCGAGCCACCATCGCACGCTAGAACCCGGTAGGGCCACTCATTGCTACCACAAAGATGGTGGCAAGGGGTGCACATAGAAAATGCCTGTCATAGTGACAAATGTTTTTACTTGGCCCTCTACACCAATTCTTTTTTAAGAGAACTTTGAGATACCTTTTATTATATATTCTGTACTTTATATTCTCACTTGAATAATCCTCACCATAGTACTGGCGCTCTTTGGCCTTGATGCCCTTGCGCCAAGAAAACCTAACATCATCATCATCAGTTTCCCTACGCACGAGGGCGAAATCGGCCTGAGGTTAGCCACTTCGATAGCTTGTGGGGATTAGCAATCATGGTCACGGTGGCATGAGCAGAAAAAAAACACATTGCCAGCTTACGTATAACTCATAAGCGCGCGCGTATCACCGTAGGACATAGCTAAGGGGATGATACGCTGAGGGCACTTGGTTCGTATGATCTGAAAGAGAGAGTATGTTTGAAAATGACTACGTGTATATGCGTAGAATAAAGGTGCTGCCTGGCAAATGTTCCTCTTGGCTCATCTGGCTACGCCCCACCCCATTCCCATGGCGCAGAAATAAACTGCTTCGCTATCTCCATGCATTCCAACAGCACCAACGTTGTTTGATAGTGGTCTCTGTTGTTGATGGGATCCGCATTCTACTCCCCCTGCCTCCCTCAGCAAAGTTTCGTTTGAGGCGTTTTCGGAATTTTCCATTTCTCTCATGAGGCTATACCAAACCACGCCCTTTCTATGTAGAAGATACGCCGTCGGTTGACAGAGGCACATGGTGGTTTGTCCCCGGAGCGCTTGTTAGGAGCGGCCCTTCCGCTCTCCTCTCGAGAACCTACAATGCTGTCTAAACTGAGCAGTCCCTCAAACTGTGGAATTTAGTTTTTTCACTCCATTTTTACAGCAGACTTGTTTTGCTCCGAAAAAAGTAGTGCCCCCGTATGCTGCCTCAGTGCTTGGAAACGAAGATATATAGTAATGCCAGAAGCTTCCCTGTTATAGGACGACACGTTTTTTTTCGCATTTGGTATTCAAGCCCTTCTTTTTTATCTACGGTCCTTGCTTCACCGGCTGTACAAACCAGGTGGGCATAGCAGTTTATAATGCGAGTGTTAATAATCGCAACTCACTGTAGGAGGCAGACGTTCGTGGAATGTTTTCAAGTTAAACTCCTGACGTTAAACAATCTTGATTGGAAGACATTATCCTCTTTCCATGAGTGAAACTTAAGCGCAAAAATGTTTTACAGGGACGAGAAGGGGAACGGCACAGGCGCTTACTATCAACTGAAAGTTTTATTGAAAACGAAAACACATTTATACCACCCCCAGACCGAACAAACCAGCACGTGTGCCGTTCGCACATGCATACGGCTGTACAAGAGAACAACCGCCCCATTCACTTCTCATTTCTCTTCTCCTTTCCCTCATTCTCTACCCGCTCTCATTGAGAAGTTGCACTTCTTTATCTAAAATACTCAGCGATGGGTGACTTATACAATCGGAACCCTTAATCCGGATATGGAAGTCTTCTGCAATTTCCCTGGTTGCACGGTCTCTGTGCTTAAAAACAACTTCCGTGTCTGTGAAGCGTGGCTGACAACCTCATTTAGAACAGTGCAGCGCCAGGTGTGTGTAGGGCTTTCCTTTCAAAGAGGAATGATGCTCCCTCAGGCGTACATTAAGACAGCGGCCGGTCTGGCCGACGTACACCCAGCCACAGGACATGGGAATGCAGTACACAACATTAGTCATGCAACGAACAAATTGGAGCCTGTGTTTCATCAAACAACCTCGTGGGGGGACTTGCCTCGGGGGGAATTGTTGTGTACTGCATTCCCATGTCCTGTGGCCGGGTGTACGTCGGCTAGACCGGCCGCTGTCTTAATGTACGCCTGAGGGAGCATCATTCCCCTTTGAAAGGAAAGCCCTGCACACACCTGGCGCTGCACTGTTTTAAATGCGATTGTCAGCCACGCTTCACAGACACGGAAGTTGTTCTAAAGCACAGAGACCGTGCCACCAGGGAAATTGCAGAAGCCTTCCATATCCGGATTAAGGGTTCCGACTGTATAAGTCACCCGTCGCTGAGTATTTTAGATAAAGAAGTGCAACTTCTCAAGGAGAGGGGGTGGCGAATGAGGGAAAGGAGAAGAGAAACGAGAAGGGAATGGGGAGGTTGTTCTCTTGTACAGCCGTACGCATGTGCGAAGGGCACACGTGCTGGGTTGTTCGGTCTGGGGTTGGTATAAATGTGTTTTGGTTTTCAATAAAACTTTCAGTTGATAGTAAGCGCCTGTGCCGTTCCCTTTCTCGTCCCTGTAAAAAATTTTTGCGCTTAAGTTTCACGCATCGAAATTGTTCACCAACTAGCTCGTCTCTCCATTTTGCTACATTCACCTCGTTCCGAATAACACAAAGAAAACGTACCAACCTCCTAGCCCTTTTAGGGCCGCCGCATGAAGTTTAGGGCTTACCACGCTGTTCCACACTTCCCGTGTCGCTGAAGCACTGCTCATTTTGGAGTATTTGAGTTGGTCACGTTCGAAATTCCACTTGCAGAACGGACAATATTTAAGTTTCTTCTTGACATACAAGGTACAAAACATTTCGTGGCCAGGTTTACTCTGCACTAACTTCTCTGCCCGATCTTCCCAAAGCTAAGGAAAAAAAGCAAAATAAACAAAAAGCGAAGTGAAAAAAAGAGTTCGCCATTCCCACTAATCAGAAACACTGAGAAAATCTCTTAAAATACACTGAGAAAATTTTGAGAAAACGCTGATAATTTTTGAAAAACACTGTTGCCTGTTGTTCTGTTGCCCTAACTAACATATTTCAGCAGTCCCTGGACACCCACGAAATACCTGCTGATTTGAAGGTCGGGAAGGTGGTCCCGCTGCACGAGTCCGGTAATAGACATTCGCCGTGTAATTGTCGCCCCATATCAGTAAAAAGCAACCCATGTAAAATTCTTGAACATGTTATCTTTTCTAGTTTCATAAATGTTCTTGAATCGAACTCAGTTTTTAAGCCGGCTCAACAGGGCTTCCGCCAGATGTTCTCGTGCGAAACGCCACTGTTATCATTCACTCATAACATTCATTTGATTTTGGACCGCCGCTCATGCACAGACTCTGTATTCCTTGATTTCGCTAAAGCGTTCGATAAAGTCTCTCACAATCTACTTCATTTAAAACTGTGTAAACTAAACCTTGATGCTAATCATCTTTCATGGCTTGAATTGTTCCTCGTTAATAGGTCACAGAATGTAGTCGCAAATAATCACGAATCTTCACCCAGCCCCCTTTATTCTGGCGTGCCACAAAGCTCTGTTCTAGGCCCCCGCTATTTTTAATTCACGTTAATGATCTACCTGGCTGCGTTTCGTCTAACATCCACTTGTTCGCGGATGATTGCGTTATTTTTCGCAAAATAATTGATGACAACGATGTTAAACTTTTCAAAACAGATATTAACACAATCAAGTCCTGGTGCAACACAAGGAAGATGGATCTCAACACTAACAAGTGCAAAATTGTACGGGTTTCAAGACTTAAACCTTCTGCTCTACCCTCCTATAACCTTAATGGTTCTATTCTCGAGTTTGTAACATCTTATTGTTATTTAGGAGTACACATATCGTCAGATCTTGCCTGGTCTGCTCACATTGATAACATAATTAACAATGCCAATCGAACGCTAGGCTATCTCTGCCGCAACTTTTCTACACCCCTGTTGCCGTAAAAACACTGCTGTATCAAACATTAGTCTGCGCAAAACTTGAATATGCTTCCCCAATTTGGGACCCCGGCTGTTCAGCTCTGACTAAGTCTCTTGAGCGCGTTCAAAATAATGCCGCCCGTTTCATCTACCGTAATTAGAGTCGTACATCGAGTGTCACTTCCATAAAAACTCACTTTGTTTACCAGAACTAGCAACTCGTCGCCGGTACTTCCGTCTTTGTTTCTTCCCCAATTTTTTTTACCATACTCCGGTTCTCCGCACATCCTTCATTCCTTCACCATCCAATGTCTCTTCACGCATTGATCATGAACATAAAGTAGGAGTAATGCATTGTCACACTAAGAGATGTTCGCAGTCATTTATACCCAGGACATCGCAGGACTGGAACCACCTTCCCGGGCCAACAGCTGCCATAACAGAGCCTCTAGAATTTCGAAGGAACTTAGTTGACACCGTTTTTGCCAGCACTATCTGATAATGTATATCATCACTCGTGCAGCTTTTGTTGTATCTTTTGTTGTTTTTACCCACTCCCCTCTGTAAAGCCCCGGGCCTTGAAGGTAAAACAAATGAAATGAAATGAAATGAAAATGAGCCTGTTATCTGCTTCTGACGCCAGGGCTCTTATTTCAGCGCGGATTTCTAAAGCCTGTCCCGACCTCTCTGTAGCTGTGTTCTTCAAGGTCCCTTTCATCGGAGTTCGGTGCTTTGAATCTTCACCGCTTGCAACTACATTACTTCCTTTCTGCTGTGTTGGACTGGTAAGTATTTTACAAGGTGCCAATAATGCGCGTGATCCAATTTAAAAATCTCGTATTTAGCTGCGCCATATCTGACCTGTTCATTAAAAGCTGGATGTACCGAGCACCTCACAAGGCAGTGACATGACCAAGTGAAATGGGGAGGGCTGGGCATAAAGATGATAGAACCCTGTGTAAAAGTTAACACCGCAGAATTATTTGTGGTGCTTTTTGAACTACCCACACCGCTGAAGTTTGTAGCTACAGTGGCTTCCTTACAATCTCGCCCGTATTCAATGAATGTGACCCCGTGCTGCCAAAAAACGCACTGAACATCCATACCAGTAGCTAACCTCGCATGTTAGTAATGTTGGCAGGGCGATACTTAAATAATAACGCCGAGTGTTTTAAACAATTGCGGCCGCACGCCAATGTTGCTTCTTCTGTACCGATATAGCGCACACAGGCAGTGGAAACTACATTTTGATTGATTGATTTTAGGGTTTAACGCGCCGACGCAACGCAGGCGATGAGGCGCGCCGTAGTGGAGGGCTCCGGATTAATTTTGACCACCTGGGGATCTTTAACGTGCGCCGAAATCTCGTACACACGGGCGTTTTTGCTTTTCGCCTCCATTAAGGAAACTACATTTCTTGTTGCTGTACTGAACACTCGGCATTATTTAGATTAGTGGAGAACATGTCATACAAAGGCAAAAAAGACAGCAGGCGGCAATGAGGATATTGCGCGAAGGAATGGTGGTATGTGCTGAAGACAAAAAAGCATATATCCAAGTTCCCTAAAAAAATTGTTCCCACATTTACGACATATGTAAGAAATGTCAAAATCTTATATAAGGCTGTATGACAAGCACAAGGTTCGAAGTGCTTCCAAAAGTATCAAAGCGGTTGTATTGGCTAAAGGAGTAAAACTTACAGGAAATCCTTACAATTCTCTATACAAAGGGAAATCTCTTGCTGGACCTACTATTTTTTATATTGAACTTCGTCTTGAACACTAATGCAGCTGCCGTCATTATTTCACGAGCCCCGTCGAGAACGCCCTGCGAAGCACGTTCTGCTCGCTATCCATTGCCAGTAGCCTTCACATGGCCCCAGTTTTGCAGGTTCAATTCTGGGGGTGATTCATAATAAAATAGCGGCAGCGGCCAATCCTCCTCGGGCGCTGCTGTTTCCCTTTCCCGGAGTGTGCTGTTTCGTCCCTTCCCGTAGCCTTTCTATGATCTTTCCCTGGCGGCACAGCTGTTTCCTGACATATACTCCTATTTTGGTAGCAATGCTGCTCATCATCATTATTGTCGTCGTCATCGTAATCATCGACAACAACAATAACAACGATAGCCTGCTCATGCCCACTGGGGAGAAAAGGCCTGTCCCTTTGACTTCTAACAGCTCCTGTCCTGCATCGCTTGCGTCCACCGCTGCCTGTCCCATTGACTTCTAACAGCTCCTATCCTGCTTCGCTTGCGTCCACCGGTGGCCGTAGAATTTGCCTATTTATTTGTTTATTTATTTATTTTGTAATGCACAGTTGGAGCAGGGAACGGTTTTTGCGGAATCATCGCCAATCTACGCGTGGGTATGTGCTGCAGAACTGCTACAGTCACAATAAGTGCCGTTCTGTGCTTCTAGCAAGGTAATCTCTGGCGTGACCGTTTCTTGAAGAGGCTGCTTTTACCCGCCTCTCGCTTCGACAACTGATTGCATTAAACACCATTGGAAGTGGTGGAGGTGCGGTTTCAACGTCAACCAGCCCGAATCCTGGAGCTTCGAAGCCGGAGGCTCCCAATGCCCAGCATCTCCGTTGACGCTGTTGATCAACAAGCACCACCGATGCCACCGATCGTCTGCGCTGGCTCCATCCGTCAGCGAGATCCCCCATTCTTCAGTGGCGAGGGTGATCATGATGATGAGGATCGGCTGTCGACATACGAGCGGGTGAGTGCTCACAAAATGTGGGATGATCCCGCCAAGTTAAGCAACGTCGAGTTCTATCTCGCGAAATTGGCTCACACGGGGTTTTTGAACATTTTGAACAATGCCCGCGACTTCAAAATATGGGGCAATTTTAAGACCCGGTTCCTTGAAGCATTTGGCAGCCCGACTGTACGCAGACTACAAGCAGAACAACGCCTCCGCGGAAGAGCTCAGACTCAGGGGGAGAATTTCATCAGCTACATTGAAGACGTTGTGGATCTGTGCAGGCGCGTCGACATGGCCATGTCTGAAACAGATAGGTAAAGCATATTTTAAAAGGCGTCGTTGATGACGCGTTCACTATATTGTTTGCCAAATCCCGAAGACCGTAACGGAGGTCGTGAGCCTCTGCCAAAGCTTTGATGAGCTGCTCAGGCAACGAGTCCTGGTCTGGCGATCCCTGGGGACAAATGGAGAACTCTCCGGTTTAACTTTTCCTTCCGAGCACTCTTCACCAGAGACGAAGATAAAGGACTTCATATACGACGAAGTGGCTCGCCAACTGTCGATTGTGCCATTCGTTAAAGAGCCACGCCCATGGACGGAGGCACCGCCTTCATGCCTTCCTCCGTCTCTTCAGCGAACCATCCGGAAAAGGGTCATCGAGTCCCTGCCAACTACTCGCCAAGTAGTTACAACTCCTGCACCCCTTACTGTTCCCCAGGTAGCTACTGTTGCTCTTCACCTGGCTTCACCGGCTGCATTAACCAGTCCACTGACCTATGCTGAATGTGTCACACAGCCCTCCCGACCGTTTACCCATTCGTTCCCACCAATTATCCCAGCGACTGTGCTATCCAGCTATCAGGAAGTATCCCCGTTTCAACGACCAGTGCAAATGGTAGCGCAGCAATCTAATTCGTTGCGCGTGCCGGACAATCACCCTATATGCTACTCTTGTGGATACCCCGAACATGTCGCACGTTACTGCCGCCGTGTGGTTCCGCATCCTGAGGTTTTCAACACTCCAGGATACACGCCTAGGCAAGTTCAGCATCGCGTGTCCTCGAGGCCTTCCCCCGACGTCATTTGTGCCCGACCAGCAGATATTTACAAGTAGCCGATCGCCTTCTTCCCGCCGCCGCTCCCTGTCGCCTATGCGCCCTCAGCCTGCTCCTCCTGAAGTGGGAAACTAATACCCGCAGTTCCAGATGCACGAACTGCGTATCCAGCGAAAATTCCAAGTCATCTTGCTTATCCACCAAACGTTATCGCTGTAGTTGTTGAAGCAGTCCCTGCCCTCGCTTTAGTCGACACTGGTGCCGCCATATCTGTTATAAGTGCTAAACTCTGCCCCTTGCTAAAAAAAGTAACGACGCGGCTTTCTGGACTATTGCTTCGGACTGCAAGTGCAGCCCACGGGTCCCCGATAGCAGCCTGTACTGCTCGAGTCAGTATCCAAGGCAACTGCTACCCCCTTGAATTTGTTGTCTTACCTTCGTGCTCCCATGATGTCATCCGGGCCTGGGATTTCCTCTCGTGCCATCGCGCTGCGATCGGCTGTGCCCGAACTGAACTGAAACTATTCACACAGTGTGACGTCTCTGGTGACACAAAACTCGTTCTTTCCGAAGACGTTGATATTCCGCCGCGCAGTTCGGTGTTAGTGGCTCTTTCTTGCGATACCCTGCGGGATGGCCCTGTTCTATTTACGCCATCCGACCTTTTTTTCGCCGAAAGAGTTTACCTCTTCCGTTCGCCGTCCTCACGCGGCTTGCTGAACACACCATGATGTTTATTACTAACCTCACAGACAACCCTGTCAGTCTGCTTCGCAGCGAGTAGATTGGCCACATAGAACCTACTTCCCCCATTCTCAGCTTTGACATTTGCAATGGCCCGCCTACCTTGCCGCTTACAGCCCTGACGTCCTCACATCTCACCGACCAGCTTCGATCCGACAACGTGTTCACGAAGTCGCTGGACACCCATTTGGATGCGACCCAGCGCAAGCAGCTACTGCACCTTTTGCACGCGTTCCGTTCCTCATTTTACTGTCAGCAAGCTCTCTTGGGTAGAACATCAACGGTAGCCCACCATATCGACACTGGGACGCACGCACCTTTGGGGCAGCGGACGTACACAGTGTCGGCGGCAGAACGCGGGATTAATAATGAACACGTCGAACACATGCTGCAACGCGACGTTATTCGTCCGTCACAAGCCCCTGGTCATCGCCAGTAGTTTTGGTTACGAAAAAAGATGGGTCCTAGTAAAGTTTGGTTCGTAGATAAAGGTGGTTGGTGTCGCCGTGGATGGGGGAAAGTAGCCGATGACGCTGACGCAGCAGGTAGATGATGAAGAAAAAGTCTATTTACACATATTTACAGGAGACAACGAAACATAGCACAAGACAAACGAAAACTGAATTACAAAGGCGCCGCAGCGCACAAAAGGGAGTATCGCGGCGCGATCCCTGATGGGGGCCCGGAGGCCAAAAAGGGTGCCGAACCGCCGCACGGTTGGGGAGAAAGTCATGGGGCTCTGGCGCCCAGAAACCGCCACGGGAGCAAGCCTTGGTGCGACCACTCTGGGCCGCAGCTCCGAACAAACTCGTCGAAGCATGCGCGAGCAATGTCGCCTCCCCCACAGCAGCACACATGCCAATAAGGATTTTGACCTCCGCTCCCCCTATGGCCGTCCCCGAAGGTCAGGATGAAAGGAAAGCCTCCCCCGACGCCGCGTAAAAGCCGCCGGCGAGGCCCATACAAAGTGTTGCGAGTGGCTGGCGTGGGCGGAGGCCGCCCCAACATTCCGCCACCAGATGGGGAGACCCAACAAGGCGACGAGAAGGGAGAGGGGTCATCGCCAAGACGGGGTTCATCGGCGCTGCAATTATTACAGTCCTTAAGGTTCTGTGTCGACTATCGGCGCCTTAACAAGGTTACCCGTAAAAATGTTTATCCCTTGCCTCGGATCGACGACACTCTCGATTGTGTACATGGTGCCGAATTCTTTTCCTTTCTAGATTTGCACTATGGCTACTGGCAGGAGCCGGTGGGTGAGTGTGACCGGCCGAAAATGGCGTTTGTGACCACCGATGGGTTATATGAATTCAACGGCATGCCCTTTGTCTATGCAATGCGCCAGCCACCTTTGAAAGAAGGATGGAAAAAATTTCGTGCGGGCTCAAATGGCGTACCTGCCTCTGCTACTTAGATGGTGTCGTTGGGTTCTCTCGTGACTTCGAAACACATCTTGCTCGTTTGCACCAACTACTGACCTGTGTCACTGCAGCTGGACTACAGCTCAGTCTCAAGAAGCCCATACAAAAATATTGTATGGTCGGCTATTGAAAATCCTTTTTAGGGTCGCCTTTAGCTATTTGGCCCAATAATCTTTAGACTTTTCTATGGCTGTCTTTAGCGATTCGTATCGCCATTCCTATGGGTGTCTTTAGCTTCCTCTATAAGCGGTTCTACGGCTGTCTTCAGCTATTCTTATCGACATTCCTATGGGTGTCTTTAGCTTCTTCTATTGCCGGTAAATGGTTGTCTTTAGCTATTCGTATCGACATTCCTATGGGTGTCTTTAGCGTCTTCAATAGCCCGTTCTATGGTTGTCTTGTGCTATTCGTATCAAAATCCCTATGGGTGTCTTTAGCTTCTTCTATAGCCGGTTCTATGGCTGTCTTTAGTTCTTCTTTCCATATCGCTCTGGCTATAGAAGAATCTAAAGAAACTCATAGGAATGTAGATAGGAATGGGTAAAGACACCTATAGAAATGTCTAAAGATAATTGGGCAAAATAGCTAAAGACAACCATAAAAAGGTTTTTCAATAGCCGACCATACAATACTTTTGCATGGGCTGCAGCCAGAAAAGAGTCACCACTACTTGAAACACAGCGACAGCAGTAGCCCATGAGAAATTATTACCACGCTGTCATGCCGGCATATAGCCTTGCGTATCTCTAGAACTTCTCCTGCGGCACTTCGGTTGTGTGCCTAGCTGCATTATATATGCTCCGTGAACACTTCAGTGATATAGGGGGATGCGAGGTTGCGATTGCAAAGACTTCGCCAGTTTTCATTCACAAAAGGCTTAAACACAGGCATTCAAGGAAACCAAATCGAAGGGGTTTATTCATTTCATTTATTACATAAATGGCTGCTATCTACGCTACTTCGTCACCAGTAAACAGTTGTTCACATTCGCCGATCGAAACACACAGCACACCCATTCCAACACTCGGGGTTACGCTTAAGTGACTCGCTCGACAGCCACACTACGCGGCACAGTACCCGTGAACGCCCGCCGAGACACAAACACTTACAGGTGCTTGGTAGTCCACAGAAAATAGAGCACTCAGAAGCCGTTCATTACGCTCAGTACTCAACACACACAGCTGTAAGTACGGTGGTTAAAATGGAAATGCACTCTCAATAAAACAATGAAGACGGTCGCACACAATGCAATGATAAAAAAACATTTTTCCATGTTCACTCACTTAGTTCCGAGTAAGTTTTCTCAGTTCGCGATAAAATAAATATTTTTGTGACATCACCGCGGCCAAATCTTCACTTCTGTGTACATTGCAATGCTCATGTGGTGCAGGATAGTTTAGAAAAGTATTCGTGAAAACCGAAAAATGTCCTGCATTTCTCGCACTATACGCCTCGAGCGCGGCCTGTAGGGGAGCCACTGAGGTCCCCCTAGCGGCCCGTTTTGAAAGCAGGCGCGTGAGTCCCCGGCCCGCTCCCCATTGTCGCCGTTGCTTTTGGGGGGCGTTCAAAACAGCGATTTACCCTTTGTCTGCGTTCGAAATAACAAATAACATGAAGCACGCACTCTGTTTGCAAGCGTGGTGTGTTCACGAGAGTATAAACATTTGTGACGCGATCTTAGGGCGATCTATATGAGCGCCGGGCGTGTGTCACAGGCCGGCATCCCGAAGCCAGCATTTGCATGCAGCTTATTTCAATTCGGCTGCCCTGAAATATTAGTGGCAGTGTCTCCGTAAGAAGTGTTTCCTCCGATGGCCATGTTGCGGCCATGCACTCTATGATGTAAATCGACTTTGTGCAGTTAAAAAATCCAGCGGAGCACTCATACCTGACAGCACACAAGTTACGCCGGCCAATATCACATATCAGATATTGATTAGCAGCATGAACAAGGCAGTGCGGCATACATTTCACAAACATTGTATCAGAGAAGTACGATGGATAATGCAAAATTACACTCCGGAGTCAGCACACGACGACAAATTTAATGCTGGGTTGTCTTTTCCCCAGGTGAGCGCTCGCAAAGATTCATCTGTTACATTTATCCTACATGAGAAGCGCGAAGATGGGCTTATACGGTAATCCTCGTCCGTGACCAAACTCTTATTCGAAACATTGTCATATGGCACAGGGAGACTGCAGAATCTAGCATAAACCGAAATCAGAGACCCTTATCAGATACGACACTCTTCCAACGAGCCCGTGTGTACGAGATTTCGGCGCAGGTTAAGGATCTCCAGGTGGTCAAAATTAATCCAGAGCCCTCCACTACGGCGTGCCTCATCGTCTTCGTTGCGTCGGCGCGTTAAACCCTGCAATCAATCAATCAACTCTTCCAACGACACCTCCTATCGCTTGTGAACTGCCTACCCTATATTCTTCAAAAAATGCGTCCGCCGAGTGATCAGCCGTTCGTTGAAGGCGAAAAACAGAACACGCATCTTGTGTGTGTGATTACTAAAACGTCCATTCGTTAATTTCGCTCCGCATTTGTAAACAACGTTAGTTGAGCGTCCTCCTGCTGAACCCCCCCCCCATGTCTAGCGAAATATCGGTGCATTTCGGATCTAGTTGTTCTGGTGAATACTACCTTGCTCAAACAAGCGTCTTTAGAATTTCAGAAGCTGCACTCGTTTTTTTTTCATTCCCGTACGATTATTCTATTTATTCCTAACTTGAAGAACATTCATTTTCCCGTGGTTTCCTTGTTTCTTACTATAAGGCATGAGTGGGCACATATCTGACAATGCACAGCCTTTGGGTGTACTTAAAAGTTTCGCGTGGCTTTTATTCCCGTAAAAGGCACAAGTTTTTGTCAGCTATTGGGCTATCACCTCCCCGAAACATATTTTTCTACGACGTACATTTACGAAGAAAAGCCGCATTTGTTGCCTGCGCTGCAAAACGAACCAACCTCTTGCAGTACCAATATCAGGTCTAAACGAGGCGACAATAAATAGAATTCACTTGTGCTGACGTGTTCGAAGGTGACAGCGGTGATATGCTGCTGCCGTCGCCGAAGCCCTCAAGAGCGGCCAAGAAGAGCGCAGAACCGCCTCCCCGGCGTTAGAGCGCTCTACCAAGACGCAGCTGTTTTCTAAGTGCCCTAAACGTGCAGTTAGCTTACACACGTCACCATAACAAGTTGTTTAGTGCGCGGAAAGGCAAAGAAAAGCGAATGAAAACCAAAACACTGCATGGCCACCTATCAGCCACGCAGCACTAATCCCGCAAAGGCCGCGGAGTAGCGGCGGCAGGCGGCGCAGCGATCGCGAATCTCGAGGCGTATAGAGTCTGTTAAGTTCGTAAGATCACGCACGCTGGAGTTTTCCGTACGATGAAATTCCTGTCACAGTATCGCAGGTATCCATTTTCGCGTGACTTGAAGTTGATGTTGAATGAATCGTAACACTGTCACCGTAAACACCGATATTTACGACACCGAAAAGCGATACATTTGCTTGGTGTCAAACCATCTACACGCACATTGCCGTCGAGTCGTAAATTCCCAGCACCAGGCAACACGTGCCATGCCCACGCTCATGAGCAAGGAGACAAAATGTGGCTGACTGAGAACATCCTGGTATAAGCAGGTCCATCGCGATAGCAAATAGTGCGGAGATACGTGCCCATCTTTCGATATTTTTCTAACTTGTTCGCTGGTAATTATTTTTTTGGTAAATACAAGATCGCTTAACGTTTTGTTTCCTTCGTCCGAAAAAAGTTGTATCTGTTCTCAGTACTCGAGGAAAATTGTATGTCACTAGCATTGCTGCGCGCAGGAATACTAACCCAGCGCGGGCCGCACGGCCGTGTCCTTCGGTACCCATCGCCGAAACCAGTATGCCAAACAAACCACAGAAAATAAAACGGGAAGTAGAGGTCACTTCCGAGAATTTCCTCACCGCGCCTCCTTCGGTCCGGCGTGGGTCGCTCTCCCCCTTTTTCAGTGACTAATCTTAAAGTGGGCTCCGCGGGAGAAAAAATGCGGTTCGCAGCTTCCACCGTATTTCTGAGAAAGCGTACCGTGGGCCGCGAAAGTTATTTCTAATCTGCTTCGACGCTGTGAGGGCCGTTTTCAGAGAAGCCCGCTTTTTCACTTGACCGCGTCAGCGAAGGGCCGCAGAGGAAGAATTCTCCGAAATTATACGTCTTTTGGTCAACGTTCATTTGCAAGCTTTGGCGACGCGCAGTATCCAAAGTTGCAACCTGAATTTGAGCATTATTCAGTAGCTTCTTTTAATTGTACTCTTCCCGTATTGTTGTTAAAATAAGAACCTAACCTTATTGAACACATACGTTCATATAACCGGCCGATCAACCACATCATTGTTATCCAGTCTGTGTTGTAGATGTAGCTAGGAAAATCATGAGTATATGAATTTCGCGTCATAAGTCGTATTGAAACCAGTAGATTGGGATTCAATGGTTGCTCGAACTTTATAGGATAACACTTTTCGATTAGTGGCTGGAGACTTGGAGCCTTATGTTACTATGTAGTCAGCTAAAGAAGCCTTTATGGATGCAGGCTTTTAAGTTCTGCACCCAACGCTTTCTTAATGCCGGCAAAATGTTGCCTAATTATCACACGCCTAAAGGTTTACAATTCTATATTGCACTGTGCCCAGCCGCAGAAGCTTTCATGGCTGCCTCTCCTTAGCTTTAAAGCAAATGCTCTCCAATAGCTGGCAGAAGACAGCCGAACGGTTCCAAGTTTGTAGACTTAGAGCTAAACAACGGTCCATAGCCAACCAAATGAACTTTCTCTCTATAGCTTTAGGACGAACTCTTTTCAATAGCTGGCAAAAGACAGTTGAATGGTTTTGAGTCTGTAGAGTTAGATCTAAACAATGGCCCACAGCCAGCCAAAAGAGATTGTGTGGCTGTCTCTCTTAAACTTGAGGACATATTTTTCCCAATACCTGGCAAAAGACAGCTGAATGGTTTCAAGTCTGTAGACTTAAAGCTAAACAATGGTCTATAGCCTGCCAAAAGAGCTTTGCCCCGGCTGGTCGATAGAATAAAGCCATACATATTTCTTTAGCTGGCTACAGTAACCTGAATATCTGTGACTCTATAGACTAAACACAAAGAGAATTGTAGGTTTACAGTCTTTAGTGCAGGATCTATAAAAAGTTCAATAGCTGGCTATAGCCTAATTTATGACTTTTTATGGATGACCATAGAGACCCAGAGGCGGCCATAGCTCACCATACATTTTTCAATAGACTCCCATAAGGCATTTTTGTATGGGAGTGTCGTTTTGGTGCACGCAAACTAACCATCCTGGGCCACGTTGTTTAGAAAGACGGCTCGTCACCCGATCCCAAAAAACTGCGTGCCATTGGCAACTTTCCCAATCCTAATTCAGTGAACACCCTCCGCAGCTTCATAGGGTTATGCTCTTATTTCCGGCGCTTCGTTCGCAATTTCGCTTCCATCGTCGCCCCACTCACGAGGCTGCTCAATGGCGACAACAGACTATCCGCGTGGTCTTCTGAGTGTGACGACGCCTTCACATTCCTGCGACGTCTACTAACATCACCACCTATTTTCCGCCACTATGATCCCAGCATTCCTACTGCAGTGCACACGGAGGCAAGTGGTGTTGGTATCGGTGTCGTGCTCGTTCAGCGCAAGCCCAGCTGCGACGACAATGTCGTTGCGTATGCGAGCAGAACTCTCTCCAAGGCTGAGCGCAACTATTACGGTTACTGAAAAAATATGCCTGGAGATAATGTGTGCCCTTATAAAGTTTCGCCCCTACCTTTACAAACGACCCTGTGACGTTGTAATTGACCATCACGCCCTGTGTTGGTTGTCGTCCCTAAAGGATCCCACGGGACGACTCGCGAGTTGGGCCTTCCGCTTACAAGAATAGGACATTCGTTTTATCTATCGGTCCGAAGGCAAGCATTCTGATGCCGACGCACTCTGGCGCTCCCCTGTGCCTGTTGATGCTACATGCATTGACGCCCAGAGGTCGGCGAACTCATTCATGAGTCCACTCACTCAGACTCATTTGGACTCAAACTCACGCGTGAGTTTGAGTTTGAGTGAGCGCGAGGCTAGTGTGGCATGGTGAGTTTGAGCTCGAGTGAGTTTGAGCCGAGTGATCCAGAACTGAGTTTGAGTCCGATTCAGTTATGAGTACGCCTGAGACCTAGTGAGTTCTGAGTACGTTTTGAGTTTGAGTCCATTTTGAGTTCTGAGTACATTTTGAGTTTGAGTCCATTTTAAGTTCTGAGTAAATTTTGAGTTTGAGTCAATTTTGAGTTCTGAGTGCATTTTGAGTTTGAGTCTATTTTGAGTTCTGAGTACACTTTGAGTTTGAGTCCATTTTTAGTTCTGAGTACTATTTGAGTTTGAGTCCATTTTGAGTTTGAGTCCATTTCGAGTTCTGAGTGCAATTTGAGTTTGAGTCCATTTTGATTTCTGAGTACATTTTGAGTTTGAGTCCATTTTGAGTTCCGAGTACATTTTGAGTTGAGTCCATTTTGAGTTCTGAGTACATTTTGAGTTTGAGTACACGTTGAGTTTGATCACATATTGAGTTTTGAGTGCATTTTGAGTTCTGAGTACATAGGAGTTTTGAGTCCATTTTGAGTTTGAGTACATATGAGTAGCCTAGCAGGCAGCTATGGTTGGCTGCTAAGTTTGATGCGTCACTGTGGGCTCGGAATACAGGTTACCTGCGGGTACTACACCAATCGCGATCTGCATGATCGGTTGGGAGGGAGGGGGTGTCTGATTTTTTTTAGTTTCTTGTTGAAGTTTCATGGCCATAAGCACTTGCTGTATACCTAATTTTCGCGGCTGGGCGCGTGAGTGATAATTGACTGGTGAGGTCATAAAAAAGGGTTGTCTTAACTTTTCCTCCTGACAGATCCACTAAGAGCGTGGGAAAGGGTGGTGGGAAAGGACACGGCGGCGCTGGCGTGCTGGTTGTTCGCCTGCTACTGTTAACGGTTTGATATACTAGGGGTCACAAAGGAAGAGGTGAGAGCCGGGGGGAAATGGATGCGGGGGCTGTCCTTTCTGCTGTTTCAAATTAATTAGCTGAATTGACTGCGCAGCGCCCCTTAAGAAAGAATAATGACCACATTAGATTGGGTGAGAAGTGAAACTGATGAGGCTAAGGCGTGTAAGGTACAAATTAAAGGTCTGGATTAACGGAATCAAGCGGGGTAAATAAAAAAAAATGCTTCCTGATTGTCGTCATCAGGCAGTCATAATGAGTCATAGATTGGGTTAAAATTCAAAATGACGCTGCGAGAGCATGTGGGGAATCAAATTCGAGATCTCGATGTGGGGAATCAGTCGGACGAAAATGAGTTATGGATATATCATGACGTTGTCATGGTAAGTCATAGATTCGGTTAAAATTCAAGTTCATGACGCTAGGGCGTGTGGCATATCAAATTAAAGGTCTCGATAAGGGTAATCACGTGCTTTCTGATTATTATCATGACTTAGTCGAAATGGGTCATAAATTAGGTTAAAATTCACAATGATGCCACTGGGTGTCCGGGGCGTCAAATTATAGGTTCTGATAAGGGAAATCACGTGGGACAAAAATGAGGTATGGCTATATCATGAAATATTCATGGTTAGTCATTGATTGGTTTATTTCAAATTGATTCTGCTAGGATGTGATGGGTATCAAATTAATTGTCTTGATGAGCTAAATCACGTGGGAGAAATACAAAAATTCTTCCGGTTTATAACCATTAGATTGTCATGGCGAGGCCTATATTTCGGTAAAATTCGAAGTGACCCCGCTAGGGCGTGTAGGGTATCAAATTTGCAGTCTTGACAAGGGGAATTACGTGGTACAAATGAAAAAAGGCTTCGTACTTCGAATCATAACATAGTCATTATGAGTCATACATTGGGTTAAATTCAAGGTGAGACCGCTGAAGCATGTGGGGCGTCAAATTGAAGGTTCCAGTTAAGGGAATCACGTCGGACACTTAAATAATGCGTCCTGGTTACAGTCATGAGAGTCATGGTTATTTTGACTGGTATGAATTCCATATGACCCTGCTAGGTGTGTGGGGTATCAAATTAAAGGTCTCGTCGACGGGGATCATGTGGGAGAAATATAAAAATGCTTTCTGGTTATAATTATGAGGATATAGCAAAAGTATATAGCAAAAGGTACACACTCACACTCACACTCCCACGCTCACTCACTCACACTCACTCACTCACACTCACTCACCCACTCACACTCACACTCTCACTCTCACTCACACTCTCACTCTCACTCACACTCTCACTCACACTCTCACTACCGCTCTCACTCTCACTCTCACACTCACACTCACACTCACACTCTCACTCTCACACTCACACTCTCACTCTTACTCTTTCTGTTACTCTCACTCACTCTCACTCATTCTCACTCACTCTCACTCACTCTCACTCACACTCTCACTCACACTCTCACTCACACTCACACTCTCACTCACACTCACACTCACACTCTCACTCTCACTCTCACTCACAATCACACTCACACTCTCACTCTCACTCTCAAACCCTCACTCACACTCTCACTCTCACTCACACTCTCACTCCCACTCTAACTCTCACTCTTACTCACACTCTCACACAAACTCTCACTCTCACTCTCACTCTCAGTCACACTCACACTCGCTCTCACTCTCACTCACACTCAACCTCTCACTCTCAATCGCACTCGCACTCTCACTCACACTCTCACTCTCACTCACGCTCTTACTCTCACACTCACTCCTACTCGCACTCACACTCACACTCACACTCTCACTCTCACTCTCACTCTCACTCACAGGCACACACTCATACTCTCCCTCTCACTCACTCTCACTCTCACTCACACTCACACTCACACTCTCACTCTCACTCACACCCACACCCACACTCTCACTCTCAGTCACAGACTCACACTCTCACTCACGCTCTCACTCACACTCTCACTCACACTCCCACTCTCACTCTCACTCAGAATTTCACTCTCATTCACTCACACTCTGACACTCACTCTCACTCTCACATTCTCACACTCACACTCTCACACTCACTCTCACTCTCACACTCTCACTTTCACACTCTCACTCTCACTCTCTCACTGTCTCAATCTCTGTGAGGCCATTTCAGCTCTGAATTCATTTTGAGTTCTCAGCCCATTTTGAGTTCTGAGTTCATTTTGAGTTTTGAGTCCATTTTGAGTTTTGAGTCCATTTTGAGTTTTGAGTCCATTTTGAGTTTGAGTGCATTTTGAGTTTGAGTACATTTTGAGTTTTGAGTCATTTTGAGTTTGAGTACATTTTGAGTTTTGAGTCCAGTTTGAGTTTGAGTACATTTTGAGGTTTGAGTCCATTTTGAGTTTGAGTGCACTTTGAGTTTGAGTACATTGTGAGTTTTGAGTTCATATTGAGTTTGAGTACATTTTGAGTTTGAGTACATTTTGAGTTTTGATTACATTTTGAGTTTGAGTACATTTTGAGTTTGAGTACATTTTGAGTTTTGATTACATTTTGAGTTTGAGTACATTTTCAGTTCTGAGTACATTTTGAGTTTTGAGTCCGAGTGAATTCTGAGTTTTGCGCTCAATGTGAGTTTGAGTTTGAGTGAGCACAGATGTGCTGCTCAGCATTCAGTCTGAGTTTGAGTGAGTGGTGATTCGAAAAAAAAATTGTGAGTGAGTTTGAGTGAGCCGCGACAACTTTGCCGAGGTATGTTGACGCCACGGATCCCCTATTGTCATCGCTGACCCTCACAGACATGGCCTCTTAACAAATGAAGGATCCATGAATGGCTGCAATCGTTAACTACTTCTCGCCACCTTCAAAACTTATTCAGTCTAGATCCATCCGTCGCCAAGCTGCCCACTTCTCTATTCGAGACAACCTCCTCTGTCTCCGGAACTACATGTCAGGCGGTCGCAAGTGGTTGCTACTGGTGCCACATACCTTAAGAAAAAAGGTTAGTTTCGCCCACCATGCGGATCCGCAGAGAGCCCGTGCAGGCGTCCTGAAGACTTATACTAGGCTGCGCCACAGGTATTACTGGCGGGGAATATACGCCTTCGTGCGCAAGTACATTCTCGCATGCCCCGAGTGTCAACAACGCAAGACACATGCTCCGAAGCCAGTTGGCACGCTGCAGCCCATGCCCTGCCCCGCTCGTCCATTCGAGCGAGTCGGTATCGACCACTACGACCCTTTACCGCATACTCCTTCTGGCAATCTCTGGATCATCGTAGCTGTAGATTACCTCACGCGCTACGCTGAAATAGCCGCGTAACCCGCTGCCGCTGAGCGTGACGTCGGGGGATTTATACTCCGTTCCCTTGTTCTACGTCACAATGCCCCCCAGAAACTGCTTAGCGACCGGGGGCGTGTACTCCTCTCTGAGGCTGTTCAAGCGCTTCTGACCGAATGCAACATTGTGCATTGCACCACCACAGCATATCATCTCCAAACCAACGGGCTCGCCGAAAGGTTCTACCGTACGTTGGGGGACATGCGTGCGATGTACATCGCTTCCGACCATTCGAACTGGGACGTGCTACTCACCTTTGCGACATACGCATACAACACTGCCGTACAGAGCAGAACGCGTTTTTCACACTTTCTTTTTACTTTACGGCCGCGAACCTTCTTGTACCATGGACACTATCCTACCATACAGCCCTGACGCTTCCGAACGCCACAATCTTTCCGAAGTGAGGGATCATGCCGAGGAAGGCCGGCAGCTTGCCCGTTTGTTCACGGCGAATGACCAGGGTCGCCAGAAGCAGCATCATGACCAGAGCCACTCCTCGCCCACTTTTCACGCTTGTGATCAAGTTTTGCTATGGATACCTTCTACAACGCCAGGTATTTCTACCAAGCTACTTTGCAAATATCAAGGCCCCTACCGTGTCATCAGTTCTCCATCACCTGTACACTACGTGGCTGAACCGTTAACACCGTCAGCCGAACTCCGCCGTCGGGTTCGCGAAACTGTTCATTTGAGCCGCTTAAAGCCATACTACGACCTTGTCATTCTGGACCCGCCGTAAGTCACCAGGATGGCTCCTTATTTGGTGTGGCGTGATTGTAATGAACAGTTGGAGCAGGGAACGGTTTGTGGGCAACCATCGTCAATCTACGCGTGGGTAGGTGCTGCGGACCTGCAACAGTTCCATCAGTGCCTGTCTGTGCTTCTAGCAAGGTAATCTCTGGCGTGACCATTTCTTGAAGAGACTGCTCTTACCCGCCTATCGCTTGGACAACTAATTGCATTAAGCACCATTGGATTTGTTTTTTTAATATTTATTTATTTATTTATTTATTTATTTATTTATTTTGATACAGCTAGCCTCAACTCTGGAGGCTGTTGCTGGATGGGGGGATACATGAATAATAGGCGTGCTCTTTTTGAACGAATCACAAAAGCAGAAGCGAGGGTCAACGTGAAAACAACAATATCAGCCGAATAGACTCTACTCGGGGACAAATTTCTGTGGCAATGGACACAAAGCTACGCGGAGGGGGGGGGGGACTGCTTTGTGTTACTGCGCCAAAGTAGTTCTCAACAAACTAGTTTCGGTTTAGGTTTCGGCGTGACGCATACGCATTTCCTACAGTTCGTTTCTTCGCATGAGCTCTTTGGTTGGGTGCGCTGAACCGCAATCACAAATCATGCAGGCATATTGGCGTATCCTTGTCTACGTTTCATTTGATTCTAAGCAAAAGCCAACGCATTCACTGGAGAACTCGGACCGACTTAATATATTATAGCGTGGACGGTACCGTCGAACTCTGAGCCGCCCAGAAACGCCGTTAATTTTGTCAGCGCTGCAGTTTTGAGGGCAGGCACTGATGTTTAAACTCTTCTTTAGCCGAAAACTGGGCCGCACAACGCGCACGTGTAGCGTGCTTACTTAGCGCAGGCTCGCTATACCGTTAGGGCAGCACACGGCACTACGGGGCGAAGTGAAATCCCATTTGGATCGCGCTGAGTTAGGCAGGCCACAAGAAGTTTTGGTCACCCGCAACTCGGAAAGCGTATAGGGAAAGCTCGCGCTGCAGACCCATAAATCTTGCGCTCGATCACCACGCCTTCCTATTCCAATATTTTTGATGAACAGCGGGCTTTCGGGTGTGTCTCGCTATACTACGTGGCGCAGGTTTCATACCTTAGGATAGGACTTCAGGATAGGACTTCAGGTTTCATACCTTAGGATGGGACTTCACTGGCTGAGTTGCCTATTTACAGCGTAAAGGTGTGTCAGCACTTGGACGGATGAAAAACGTAACGCTGTCTAAACACCTGCACAGTTGGCGCTGGTTGTAAAGTTTAAAAACAATTGGTCACTGAACATTTTGCCAGTAATGTGGTCATTGACATCGTAAAGTACATTGCATCAGCTAACTTTGCCAAACGCCAATATATCGAGCCGTTCTCAGATTGGTAATTAAGCCACCGCTTTCCATTTTTTAATGTGTGGTCACTCGCATACTTCTTGGGTCACTTGCCGAAAAAATCACCCTATCCAGAACACCGCAACTGCGCCTGTCAGCAGAATTTCAGTTGGCTTCCAAACCAGGCAACAGAATTCGCGTTGGCTGACTGTAGCTGTTAAATCTTCATCAACATTACAACTGGCTGCAACAGCCTCCTTTCTTTGTCACTTACATCAATGTTGTGGGAGCATGGCTGGCTCTACATTAAAAATAGCTGACTGGTATTCATGGCTGTAAATTTTATGTTGGCCTCACCGTGCTCTTACTTGTTCCGAAGCCCAACACGTGGGTTCACCAGTGATGGCCCTGCCCGTCCAATTCACCAATTTTCATTTGGTGGCGACGTGACGCCCTACCATCGCTAAAGTGCTCCAAAATTTCGCAAAAATGTACAGTTTTGTGGCTGTGGCCAGGATTTGCCCACACAATTCCAGAACCAGCAGAAACACTCCGACACTGAGGGCTGCCACCGCCAATTGCAAACCGTTTGACATCGGTACACCGTGAGCATTAGTCAGCAGGAATAATATGTGCTACGTAAAAAATTGAAGCGAAAGAAAGAATGTGTCTTGTTTTATTTATTTATTTCCTGCATAATCAGCTGGACCAAATCTGGAAGCCACCCCAAGTAGTCCCACAACCACAAACATGCACACGAACGCCAGTCACAGGAGTAAACCTTTAAAACCATGGCCCTATCTTTCATGCCCACTTGAGCACTCAATGGCACGCAGCCACGTTGTGATGAACTCAGGGTTCGGTGGTGGGAACCACGAGACGTGCACGCAAGATCAATGACGACAGAGGCCACAGCACGAAGATGAAGCGTAGATGCAGTATATTGCACGGAACGGGAAAGCTGGGATGCGCAGAACGGGACGGGAAAAAAAATAACCAAATAGAGAAATAAAAGAATGAAACACAACGGGAGAGGAAAGCGTGACGAAGTCCTTCCTGTCGCAGTTTCTTGGCGATCCGGGGGAAGGTGCACAAGCGTAAAGAAAACCAGAACAGTCTCACTCGTGCAGTCCGTTGTGACTCGGTCGCGAGTGGCTCGATGGTCCCACGCTGACCGGAACGGAAGGCGAAGCGGCCAGGCGCAGCGAAAACGTCAGGACAGAGATCCCGGCGCTGTTGTCCGGTGCAGTAGCGGATCCGGCTGGTGACCAGGAGGTAGCTGGCGATGTCCCGGTGCGGTAGCACGGGCGCCGTCGCTGGGTGTATTCGCAGCTGATGCAGGCGCACCCCGAACGCTCGTCCGCCCCAGAGCCCGGTCGCCTTCCTCCTCCTCTTCCTCTTCTCTGGAGGCGCATACCCATTAGCGAGTGATTGGCCCCGTCTCCTTCCACTGTTTTCTTTTCTGCGCCTGTTTCCTTCCTGGGCCTCATCACACACGTATTTCGAAAGAAACATATCTGCCTCTTTTAGCAGTTATTCGCAGTCACTGAGTACGGTGTGCAGTAATTTCTTCATGATAAATGTGAAAACAACATAGATGTACCAGACATTGCACCACAAATATGACAAAGTTACACTGCCCATCCCCATGGCAGCGAACATTTCTATAAAATCTGTTTCATGAGAGCGTGCCGTTACCTTTCGGGTGTAAAACCTCATATCCCAGGGCCTCGGGAAGGTAGTATTTTTACAAAAGCTAAGGCTGGTAGCAAGGAAACCCACTGCGTTTCGACATTTGGAAGTCAGGCATTGACGATTCGTATTACTCCTCGCCATTTAACCCTGTAAATACGCATTTAAAAGAAATTATTTGAGCCGGACATGGTATTTTACTTCAGCAATCTACCGTCTGTAGTCGAAAAGACCAACAAAACATGAGCAAGTGAGTACAAATGATTACCTTAATTACAATGTGAACTGATGATAGTATATTTTTTTCTGATGACGGAAATAATTACAAATGATAGACAACTCAACAATGCATTTCTTGATATTACTACCACCTCGCAGTTCTTGTAAAATAATTCTTCCAGTCTTGTCATGTAATGCACAGGTAACTGCTGTTTGCAGAGGCTGTTTACAACCTCTTGGGTTTTAATCAAATTTTCCCATTGCATTTCTTCTTGGTGAAACAGGATATGTGACGTGCCACTCCTCACTGCTTGCTACCAGCGTTCGTCGTCAGGTTTCATTTTATGCATGCCAAAGGTACAGCAAGTGCATCTTAGCTGCCACCCACAACGGACACCCTGAAGCCTAATTCGCACACTGACAACAAACAACAACCACTCCAAATGATTGCCTGGTGCTGCACAAATCCACCACTGTATGAGCAGCTACCTCCCAAGTTTCAGGTCATCAGGAAAGTAAACAAGGTGCCCTGTAAGTTGTTGCACACAAGCAGCACCACATAAACCAACAGAGTGTACTTCCAAGCTTCTGGCCAACAGAAAGGAAAACAAAGTACCTCGTCACATGCCACACAAGGCCAGCACCACATAACCTACAAAGCGTTCTTCCAAGCTACTGGGCAGCGGGAAGATAAACAGGAGGCCCTGTAAGTTGCCACGAAAAAGCAGCACCAACCGAGCGGACTTTCAAGCTTCCGGTCACCACAACCGTAAACAAAGCACCATGTCACTCGCCACACACGACCAGCACCACATAAGTCAGCGCACACCGGTTTCATCACAGCTCCTCTACGCCGCTCATTTCGCTGTCACTGCAGTTACTAGAGCTGCTAGAGTCGGATCCTAGCGGAATCCCGACGTTGTCGATTCTGGTGTCGATTGCACCATCCCGCTCCCAGGCCTCTTTCTCAAGACGCTCCACGTGAGCACAGTCCCGGAGCCAGTTTTCGCGAGTCACGAGGGCGATGGCTTCGTTCAGTAGTCGTTCAACTTCACCGAGAGTGAATGAAGTGTTGGTGGCAGCAATATACCCCTTAACCTGGCTCCACACCATTTCAATAGGGTTGAATTCACAGTGGTAAGGAGGAAGCCGAACAATGTCATGACCAGACCACCAACTCTGGCCAGGGCTTCAAATCCGGTATCCAAAAAACTTGTGTTTGTTCTCATTAACCAGCCGAAGGAGCTCTTGTTTCAACTGGTCATCACGCCACGGGATGTTTTTTTGCAGTCAACCAAGACAGAATGTCGTCCTGGCGCCACGACGTCAAAGGCAGTTTTTCGGTCCGAACACTGTGGTACGGAGCACTGGCCATGACAATAACACTGCGTATCTCAATGTTGGGTAGAAGTTGTTCTGCGAACCACTTCTCAAAGCGTGGACCATCCATTTCACTCTGGTAGTCAGTGGAAGCATTCTTTGACGCACAGAAAATGAGACATGCCCTGTCCACAAAGCCCTTCTCACTTCCAGCATGAAGGACGATGAGCCGACCACCTTTGCCTGTTGGTGCACGAAGCCCAGTAGTTAGACCCTTGCGAAAGGCATCTTCACGGGATGACACAGTGGTGTCCTCCCACACCGTCCCCTTGGTGTGCCAAGCATTGAACCAAGTCTCGGCGAGGTAGTTTATAGTCCTGCGAAAATGAAGGGAATACGTGTCAGTTTTTCTTTGGGGAGAAGGGTTAGTAAAGACAGAGAAGGCACTTATTGCTTGCACCTATCATCATTCTACTACGAGGGCAGGTATGTTTAGTTGTTGGTGGCACCGCAAAACACCAAAATAAAAAAAATGTTCGCAGAACGTACACAACCCACATGGCTAACGAAATCCACTCACTGAGTGCTATCCATACATTATTATAACATGTCGATGCATACTTGTCCCTTCACTTGCTGAACCAGAATAGAATGCAAAATACGAACAAGAGGCAGGGATACAGAAAAACACCATGAAAAATATAAAGTGAACGCCAGTATGCATGTGGAGCGGTGTTGATAAGTACCTCTAAGCAATAAAATATGTGGCTTTGCGAGAACTTCCATCGTTATTTTTTTTGTTACATTTCAACTGTCAAATAATGTTACATACGTAATTTTTATTTTAATCGCAGAAATTGACTTTTATCTATCCGTCCGCCAAATCGAAAACACGTACCGTTCCTGCTTTCGCATTTCACGAAGAGTCCGCAGATATTTCCGCCGCCACACGATGATGTCATCCCTTTCTAGAAGCGCAGAGTTACGTTTTCGCTTGCGGAAAGCAAATCCAATGTCATTCAGAAGGCGACGCATCGTTCTGAAACTCAGCTTCGGCAGCCACATGTCGGGGTCGCTGGTCATATCGTTGAGGATCTTTTCTGCAGTTGGCGCCTCGTTGCGAATTAAGTACTGATGCACTTTCCGTCGGAGAGCAGCAAGGGTGAAGCTGTCGTACCGCTGTACTCTTGTCTGTCCTGTAACTGCAGGCGGTTTCCCAGTCGACAAACGAAGCCTTTTGCGCTTTGGGGACTTCAGGGTGCCACGCAAAACCTCATTCTTGAGCCGCGTGACCGGACGCTCGCTTACGTCGGTAAGCTGGCTAACCGAACGAAATGCGGAAACGACGGAGAGTCTTGGTTGCTTCAGTCTCACTTGGGCGTACACGTTGCAGACAACTTGCCTGGTCTGGTTTGACAGCTTTTGGTTGTGAAGCTTTTTGAAAATCCTTTGAGGCGAATTAACTGGCGGGCTATCGGACGGAAAAGTACCTGCTGTCGATGAAGACGCCATTTTTTTAAAGAACCGTCGTGCCACGAGTGGTAATTTCCGCAACCAACCAAACCGATAATTTAAAAAAAGTAACGCTTACTGGCGATTATATTCTGGCGATTTATTCGCATTGTCAAAGCAAGGCTAGAAAAAAAGAAATATAAATTTTTGTATTGCATAGGTTATCCGTATTGAATAATGTTTGTAGAACTACTTCCAACTGCGCAGCGAAATGTCGTGGTTCGGCAGGCCACTTCGCCCCCACTCCCGTAGCTTTCGCTCCATTGCCAAAGAAAGTTGTCCACGAGTATATACACATAAACACGTGGCAATTCAAAATGATAACAATGATTAGGCATGATGGATAGAAACACAAGAAAGTTTCAGCAAAAAGGAGTACAGAACACATATCAAGAAGGCTATTTAGCGAATCGCTAGACCATTTAGAACCAAAATTATCAAGGCATTACCCAGTAACAATTCCAGTAGGAAAATAATTCTATTATCTTATTACACACGGAAAATAGGAGTATATAAAGAATTTATTGTGGAACCTGTACTCTATAAGATGTTTGTTGTGTTTTGTTTTTGTAGGCCTGGAAACAGATGGAGTAATGAATTTCATTTTTAGGCCGCCATAGATTAGTCAAAACAAAAATTTTAGGCGTAAAATTTTGGCGCGTGGACCTGTTGTATTGATTGATTGATTCTGGGGTTTCACGCGCCAACGCAACGCAGGCGATGAGGCGCGCCGTAGTGGAGGGCTCCGGATTAAGTTTGACCACCTGGGGATCTTTATCGTGCGCCGAAATCTCGTACACACGGGCGTTTTTGCTTTTCGCCTCCATCAGAAAAGCGGCCGCCGCGGCCGGGAATCGAACCCGTGACCTCGTGCTCAGCAGCGCAACGCCTTAGCCACTGAGCCACCGCGGCGGGTGCGTTGACCTGTTGTAGGTACAGACTTCAGCTCGTCTGAGTAATTCCGAGGGGGAATAGCGTTTGTATTTATTGTAGATGAAACGAATGGCCCTCTGGTGGGCATTTTCTAGTTTAGCAATAAGGTGTTTTGCATGAGGCAACGAACAGATTATACTCTATTCCTTCCATCGTGTTATTCGCCGTTCTCTACTTATAAACCGATCTCTTGTTATCCTCGATGTTACCCTAATAGTCCGCCGGTTTTCGGTTCGTCTCACTACATGGCAAGCCCAAGCGCATTCCCTTTTTCTTTGCTTCAACTTCGGTAATAATTACTGGAGTGTTTTGCCTGATCCAGAAAGCTCGTCTCCTGTTCCCAAGCTGTTGCGCATTATTATTATAATTTCCATAACTGGTTGAGCAGATCTGTTTTGCTTTCCAGTTGTTTACTAAGGCGCTACGTTTTAACTCCGTATTTTATCACCGTCAGTATGCCGTGGCAGTAAACTTTTCTTTTGAGTGATTGAAGTAGCTTACTTTGCTTTATTTGGGAGTGCTTCTCGACTGCTGCCCTGCCTATAAGTATTCTGGGCTGGGTTTCTCTCTAGGGATTAGGGTCAGCACTAACCATCGCTCCGAGATTGTTAAATTCTTGTACATGAACTATAGCTTCGTTTCGAAGCTGTAGAGGGCACTTTGGGAATGCGGATTTCTCATTACTTTGGATTTATTGAGATTTATATTAGTCCCGCGGCGGTGTTTTCTGATTGTGGTTCTTTGAGCATGGTTTTCATGTGTTCTGCAGTCTCACTCAGTAAACACTATGCCATCTGCAAAACTCCACTTGCTAAAGTACCTCCAGTGCATTTGTAATCCTCTATGGTTCTAGTCAAGTTTTCTGAATAGAAGCTCTGAAGCTCCCGCATGTATATCGCCTTAAGGGCGCAGGGTAAGTCCTATACATTCCATGCATTTCTGGCCTTTTTGAGGTACATTTTTCTCGGCATCTAATAAAGCTATCTGCTTAACGTATATATCATTTTCTTTCAAATTTTGTGCTCTTTTAAGTGTACTAGAATTATGAACATTCTTAAAAAATTCAGTTTTTTATAATTTTTTGTTCGTTAGTACTTAAATTTTGGCATTATTTTAGTATTAAAAGTTGTGTACCAAAAAACTCTTACGTGCATATTTTCAATTGTAGTACGGCAGGTGTGGCAAGTTATGTAAATAACATGGGCAAAAAATCAGGTCGTTGTCTGGGAAGATATAGGAAATAACGGTACCTATGTAAGAAAAAAGATTGTTTTGAGATAGTGGAGTTTAAAGTAAAAAAAGAGGTGAAAAACAATACTTTTTTGCCAAAAACACCAATGGAGCCATTTATTTAAAAAGCACCAGCTTCATAATCACTGTGAAAGTCAGTTTTTTGCTTTTCACCCGGTCGTTTGTCCTTCCTTGACTATTTTGTGCACTCTCGTACAGATCTGTTGACGCAGTGTTTTGCTTGTGGTCAACCGCTTTAAGCCACTTGATGGTGGTGTTGCGCCCAGGGTTTGGTCTGAATGATTTCAAAATGCTGGCTCATGCGTTGATTCATCATTTAATGAAAGAACAGCATCCAATGTTGCAATCATTAGAGTGTGAAGCCCAAAAAATGTGTTTTTTGTGCGCAGCTTCGAAGGGCAAATGTGGAAAAAACGTGCAACAGGGTCTTTGGATTGCCCTCGCTGAAAAATCAGCTATGCAATGGTTGCTAAGCCATTTCTTAATACAGCTGGTTCCAGAAAAGCATTTTGATCTGAAACTGGGAGTTTTTTGATGAAAAAAAAATGACAATAAACCCCGAGAACATTCTTAAGAGGATGTGGGCACTTACTACTTGCTTACGGGAAAACTGCTTTTTAGAAAGAAATAAGACTTTTTAAGGCAAGTGTGAACATGGAAAATGTGCACAAGGAATTGAACTTCCTGAATTGCGAAGAAAAACAAAAAGTCATTTTTTAAAAATTTCGCCTTACCCTGTGCCCTTAAAGTCGTGTAGGTCTCTTTCTATTCACTGGTTTTTATTGCTTGTATCACTGTTTTGTTGTGTGCTGAGACATACGAGTTCTCGTAGGTTTTAAATACCATTTAAATATATTTACGTTTTCTGGGGATTTTTCTATTACTCCATTGACAACGAAGATGTTATCCATGGCAGAGAACCTTTCCCTAAACCCAGTCTGCTCTCTGGGTTGCGAGGAATCCAGGCTGTCACCTATGCGCCTAATTAAAATTTTTTTAAACACCTCGTAAAATACTGGGAGTAGGGTGAAGGTTCTGTAATTGTTAAGGTCCTTGGTATACGCCTTGTTATAGATCAGACAAATGAAGGAAGCTCACATAAACCCTGAATACTTGAAGGTAGCGCAACTGTACGCGACCTTCGCGATTGTCGTGGCGGTTGAATTGCATGGTTGCAACCGATTTGCGTTTTCTTCCGTGCCGCAACAAACTATATTCCATGATTGTTGTAGTAGGCTTGCGCGTCCTTCATTTTTTGGTAGTTATGATTATCGATCATAGCCTTGATGGGTCGGAAAGCATGACTTGTGTTTGTCGTTCCGACCAAGTGTTCCTACGATTACGGCGAACGATGCAGATTTTTTTTTGGGGGGGGGGAAGGGGGGGGGGGGCAATCGGCTAATCTGTATTAGCGTGTGCGCTGGAATGGAAACGTGCGAGGGAACTGTACGCGGTCGCTTTGAGTGGACGCACACATGATCCCTCGTAGTTTTTTTTTTATTAACAGCTTGGCGGTCGCCGCAATCTTCCCGAATTCCACTAAGTACTTAAAGGGGCCCTGAAAGGCATTTTGAGCACACTAAATGAACTAGCGCAATCGCTAGATTGGGTCACCAACGTCACCTGTGCCAAGTATTACTCTTTTACGCGCAGCGGAAAGCTCACACTTTTGTTTCAAAGTTTGTCGCTTTTTTCTCACCCTTTCCTTCGTGTTTTTGGACGCCGCCATCTTCACATGTCTACATCATCGATTCCCAGATGTTCGTCATGAGCTAGACATCCTGCTATTGGGCGGCTTTTTCACGCACTTCCGGCAAAGAGATGAGTCGTCTGCTCAGCGTCGGCTCGCCGGCTGATCTGCCAGCGGAGTGCCGGAGTGCTTTGACATTTTACGACAAACGAAACAAGTGTAAACAAACGCTTAACCGTTTGTATTGAATGCAACACGGCCATAACACGACGTGGATTTTATCTTACGTGAGTACGTACCATAAAGAAAGTCCCGTGGCACTTCTTTGGTGCAATCGCAGAGAACGCCCTGAGCCGAATGCCCGGGTTTGACGCGTACATTTTATTCAACTTCAAAACAATCCAGAGATGCGTTTCGAACGAACGCAACGTCACAACATGCGTTGCAAGTCTGAACCGCGATTGACAGACGATGAGTTGCCTCCTCCTGCCCGTCGTAAATTCGGCACTCACCTCACACCCGGTTTGCGGGGACGAGCAGCAAGTCACAACTCTGGCGCGCAAGCGAGAAGGCTTTTAGCCAGGCACACTGCACATACCCCATGCGAGGTTGAGTGGTACGTCGTTCGAGAAAGATAATCCAGACCATGGGAAGCACTATCCACCCGCAGAAGTACAATGTCGCATTTCATCGCGAAACGAACGCGTCCACAACACACAGGAGGCGATGCACACACACACACACAGCTTCGGTCGCTGCATTGGCTTAGCTGCAAGCTTCGTTCGGACAATCAGCGATGCTACGACGATACAGAGCTGCGTGAGGACGACGTGCTAACCACTTCACGTATTTAAAAACACAGGGGCAAAGAACTAGGTTCATCGGAAGCAAAAAATATTTCCTCCATTATAGTGCCTGAAATATACTGACTAGTGTGCCGAGGGCGGGCTCCAGGCGGGCGCCGGGAGCGATGTACGCGGCCGTCTGCCGCTTGGGGCGCTGCCGTGCGGGAGTGTGCGCGTTCATCCGGCCCGAGCAGATCGCGCGGTTACCTCCGAGCTGCGTAGCAGACGGCAGCGGCAGAACTTTCCATTCCCGCTTGCGACGAAAGCGAGCGAAAGCGACGGGAATTCTGTCGCGCAACCAAAATTTGTCCCGACCATTCGACAAAAACGATCGTCGCGCGACAAAGCGACGGAATTCCTGCCGCTCTCACTCGCTTTCGTCGCAAGTGCGAAGGGGCCTTTATGCGCAATCTCCGCCCCACATAAAACAAGCTCTTGCTTGTCGCCTGAGCATACGGTTGATATCTAACTACGTTACACTGTGCTTGCCAGTGTATTTAAACGATGTCACTAGGTTTGAAACGTACGCGCTCGGCGTGCAGCTTTGTAAACGCAAGCGGTTTCACATACGCACGCTATTTTGCTGCTAATAGAGTTTTAGCACAGCGTTTGTGGCCTTTGCATACGCTAAACGCTAAATTTTTGCGTCCCGCTACGTGACACCGCGATGGGAGTTTTAGTAGAGCGTCTCATCAGTTTTGCGTAGCGACACACTAATGCATACGGCGCCATCTGTCAAATGTTTTCCGAAATGTCTCGCCGGCTGATCTGCTAGCGGAGTGCCGAAGTGTTCGGACATTTTACGACTATCCAAACAAGTGCAAACAAACGCTTTCCCGTGAGTGTTGAATGCAACACACGGGTGCAGCTTGTCAGAACACGGGTTCTCGCTGATCGAGTGCAGCGTTGGTTTGCTCTTCGCCTTCACGTTCATCGCCGCTGATAAAGCGATCCGATCCGGCGTGTTTTGTGCACGGGTTCTGTGTCGGTTGAAAATGTCTTTTTTCACATGCCGCCGGTAGTAGGAATTACAACCACCGCAAAATAACACCCGGCACCAGCGGGGCCACATCTGAGACCGCGCTTTTTGGATAAACAGTGCGCGGTGCACCAAAGGGAACGAGCGCACGATTCTGCCCACGCGGCTGCAAGTTCGCCGCCGATACCAACTGCACCTACGTACACCGCGAAAGGGCAAGGCCAGGCCGCACACATGCGGCCAGGTCATTCGTTCGCTTTTCCAGCCTGTGTCCATGGTGTCTACAGAGATGAAAAAGCCGAAAGAGCTGGCCCGTAGCAGACGGCAGTCTGTGGGAGCGCAATAGCGGAAGTACGTCACCGCTGAGGAGCGGAGCATCATGGGAGGGGAGGCCAACAGCGAAGAAACAGTTGAAAGGAGGAGGAAATACGGCGCGACGATAATTCGCGGTTTTTGATTTACGATTTCTCAGCTAATACTCATCGCTTTAACAAAATTCTTGCAGGAGGAGATTGCTAATACATTGCTTTATTTGGTTACATGTACATCCATGCATCGGCGGAAGGCATTTCAGGACCCCTTTAACGTGCGCCGGGAACGCTGGGTTGTGGCAGAGAGCCACGCACACACAAGCGCTGGGCAATGTCTGTGTTGTTTTAACTGCCAAGTGGTCGCTGCGATAAAACGCGCTCACGTGGGGGCGCCGACTTGAGCTCGGCATTCTTTTTGTATTTTTAACTGGGGACACCTTACACTAACAATTTGTTCAATAGCTTCGCTATTTATAATTTCGGCGTTTTTTATGCTATGTGTCCTTCAGAATTCCAAGGACTGTTTTAGTCCTTAAGGATTTCAAAATAGTGCAGCAAACGTTTGCACTACAGTATCTCATTCCTCCTTCACATGTTCTACGGTTATGTCGTACTGACCTGCCGATTTTCAAATTTTTATGCACTTGCGAGCATTTCCAACTTCCTTTCTAGTTACTAGCAGGACACCGCAAGTTACGCTTGTACTCTATGTATTTTTCGCTATTCTAATATCGTTGGCGTAATGTCTGCTGTAGAATAAATTATCCATCTACCTTTATTATCTTGTTCAGGCTCTCAGTAATTTCTCCTTGGTCGTCTCTGGGTGCGTACATTTATATTTTGCCGAAGATTATTGCGTCCGTTTGTTTGCGTTCAAGCTTCCTCTTAATTCCAGCGTTTCTTTCAGTAGTGTCAACTAATATACGCGAATGTCGCTTGTTTTACTTCTTTTAAATAATTTAGACAGCTCTGCGAACTACGCTTAAATTAACCGTACGCGACACTTTGATGTTGTGTTTCACAACTACATCCCTTATTTTCTTTTTTTTTCTTTGTCTTCCAGTTTTTCCCTTCATGCTGCTTCTCCGGCAGCTGCTGCACATTCCGTGATTGCTGTTGTTAGATTGCGATTTATTGTCTAAAGTATCCTCGTTCTCGTTCACAAGCGGAAATTTGTTTTGAAGAGGTGTTTTACACTCCTCCATAGAGGACGCACCGACTTACTGACTAAATGCTGCGTTTCTTGCTTTCACGAATTTCCTTCTTTCTTCGTTTCGTTTTTTGTTTCGTTTTGTGGCAGAACCAAGACTTTCTCATTTCAATTTCATTTTTTCATTAGCAGAAAATTGTGCTCCTCAGCCGTAGGTTATTTCACTTCTGAATAAAACCAGTTTATAGTATCGACTGTTGCCATTGCCTACTCTAAATGTTCCTACTTACCTTTCTCTCATTTGGTGCTTACCGACATTTGCGTTTAAGTCTTTTAGCACAATCTATGAACTGTGTTTTTCCCTTCTTCATTCAAAATGTCTGCGGCTTCATCTCGTAGCTAGTTGGCGGCTTATAGGCCTCTACAATGCTTAACCTGTATCGTTCCTTAATGTTGATCACAAAGGCTGGGAATCTGTCGTTAATGCTGAAGACATTCCTGCTGAACACATTGATGATGATGTTTGGTGTTTTATGGCGCAAGGCCGACGAGGGCAAAGAGCGCCAAAACGGTGGTTAAGTATGAAGGATTTAACCGTAAATGCTAACACCGTTCAACAAAAAACAAGTGAATTCAGTAAAAGACAATGAGGATGGCTGGTGTAAAAGGCCAGGTTGTGATTGTGCGTGGCATGAAATCGTGTTTAAAAGGAACTACGCGTGATAGGAAACGAGGTGTAAAAACTTGATGTCACTAAGAAACTTAAAGGTGCGTTGTACAGGAATCATGGGGTCATCCCCTAAAAACAATGCTGGGTGTAGTGGAATGTGTTGTCTGTAGAGGTCGGCGAAGTGTTTCTGTCGTGTTGTGTGGAGTGCTTTACATTGAAGTAGCACATGGATCACGGATAGGCCATCTCCACACCTGCTTCACAAGGGTCTTGGAGATCCCGTGAGCAGGTATGAGTGTGTTGCATGCGTGTGGCCTATCCGTAATCGAGCCAGGGTAACTTCATTGTGCCTGTTGTGTGTGTCAGTGGTGTATGCTCCCACGACTGTCTTTATAACGTGTAGTTTGTTGTCTGCCTGTTCATTCCAGTGTGCTTGCCATGTATTGCGAAGGTGCTGTCTAATAGGTGACTTAAGGTCAGTGTACGGTATTGTTCTTATGTCCACTGTGTTTGTAAGTGCTGCAGCAGCGGCCATTTGATCTGCTGTCTCGTTTCCGGTGATACCCGAGTGACCTGGCACCCAGCATACGGTCACTTCAAGACTTAATGCATATGCTGACATAATGGTTCTGTAAACTAAATGAATAACATGGTTTTTACAAAGCTGCTTAGATGACAATGCACGCACTGCACTCAAGGAATTTGTAAAGATGATGGACTTGGGACCTTTATGATGAACTATGTGCTTTAAAACCAGAAATATGCCATAGGCTTCAGCCGTAAAAATGCTGCTTTTCGAGTTTAGTGTGTTAGATACCCTAAAATCAGGTCCGTGCGCAGCACACGAAACCATACGGGCTGTTTTTGACGCGTCACTAAAAAATTCTGCACACTTGTATTTCTCTTGAAGGAACATGAAGTGCTGAAGAATTACAATTGTGGGTACTCGTTTTTTGTCAATCGCTACAAACGACAAATCGCACGACACGGGCCGAAGCTGCCACGGTGGTAAAAAGTCGGAAAGGGTTGATTTGTAGGTGTCTGAAAAGGTGATAGATAATTCTGACACTTCCTGTCTCACCCTATGTGAGGACGGAGCAGAGATAGATGGACGATTAAGAAGAAGTTGGGACATGGGTGCATCACAAATAAATGGTTTGAAAGGATGGTCGGTTATAGACGAAATTTTAAAAGCGTACAGAAGATCTATGTATGTTCGCTGATGATCTAGGGACCATTTATCGCCCTCGACGTATAGGCTTTGTACGGGGCTTGTACGGAAAGCGCCCGACGCGAGGCGGAGGCCTAAGTGAAGCACTGGGTCTAGCATTTTAAGCGCTGTTTTTGTTGCTGACCCATAAACCACGCTCCCATAGTCCAAGCGGGACCACACCAAGCTTGTGAAGACACGTAAGAGGTGTTGCTTGTCCGCGCCATAGGAGTGGTGTGAAAGGACCTTAAGTATGTTTATTGCTTTGATGCATTTATGTTTTAGTTGTGTGATGTGAGGGATGAATGTTAGTTTCTCGTCTAATACGACGCCTAGAAATTTGTGTTCCTTTTTTACAGGAATGAAGTCACCATTCAATTTAATTTCAGGGTCGGGTTGGATACCGCGCCTCCTTGAGAAAACGACGCAGGTACTCTTTCCAGGATTAACCCTAAAACCGTTTTGATCCGCCCAGCGAGCAAGCTTGTTTGCCCCAAGCTGGATCTGTCGTTCACATATGGACATATTACACGATTTAAATGATATTTGTATGTCGTCCACATACATCGAACAGGAGATTGTTGGTGGCAATGCCTTCCGAACTGAATTCATTTTGACTATAAACAAAGTGCAGCTCAAAACACCACCTTGAGGCACGCCATTCTCCTGCACATGAACGTTTGAGAGTGCCGAACCAACTCTGATGCGAAATGTTCGTAAAGATAGGTAGCTGGACAGAGTGTTCAGCATGTTACCAGATATACCAAAGGATTTGAGGTCTCTAAGGATGCCATAGCGCCATGTAGTATCATATGCCTTTTCAATATCAAAGAACACGGTCATGCAATACTGCTTATGAAGATAGGCATCTTTAATGTAAGATTCTAGCGCTACTAGTTGGTCATTTGTAGACCGCCCCGCCCTGAAGCCCGCCTGGCAGCTCTCGAGAAGATCATTGTACTCAAGAAAGTACACGAGTCTCCTGTTGATCATCTTCTCGAGAAGCTTGCCCAGGCAGCTTGTGAGGGCGATAGGTCTATAACTGGCAGGAGAAGAAGGGTCTTTACCCTCCTTCAGAAACGCCACTACAATAGCCTCCTTCCAAGATTTTGGGATGTGCCCCGAAAGCCATATGTTATTGTATAGGTGTAGGAGTGTTTCAAGTGTATCTGGGTGTAGGTGTTGTATCATGGTGTATGTAATCTGATCTGCGCCTGGAGCTGAAGGTTTACATGTGCTCAGGGCAGCCCTCAACTCATACAGTGTAAATTCAGAATTATAACCAGATTTTGACCTGTTATTGTCATGTAGGGACTTTTTTTAAGAAGTATTTTTATGTTTCAGGAAAGTGTCTGTGTAGTGTGCAGAGCTGGACACGTGTTCGAAGTGTTGTGCAAGTGTGTCAGCCTGGTCTTCCAGTGTTCCCCTGTTGTACTAACCAGGGGCAGGCTGTGTGTCTGTTGTCCTTTTAGTTTTCGTATTCGTGTCCAGACTTTGTGTGTGTCGGTGTATGAGTTGATGGAAGGACACCCCACGCCTTGTTCTGGGCCTCTCGCGCCCGCCTGCAGTCCTCGTTCCACCAGGGCCTTCTTGGGCTGCAGGACCCACTGGAGGCCTGGGGAATGGACTTTTCGGCGGCGTCGAGGATGTGCGCCGTGACGAGTTGGGCGGCTTCCTCCACGTGTAGGTGTTTTATGGATGTGTGGTATAGTTGAGATGTTTGTGTGAATGTGCTCCAGTTTGCTTTTGATTCATTAAACCTTTTATGGGAAGATGGACTGCTCGGGCCTATACCTATATACGTTAATGAAGTGGGGAAATGGTCACTCCCATATGGGTCCGTGCCCATACCCCACTCAAGACATGGAAAGAGAACTGCGGGACCAATAGACAAGTCAAGATGCGAGTATGCATTGTGTCCTAAGTTATGGTATGTAGGCTGTTTTTTGTTGAAAAGGCATGCTCCGGAGGATGTAAGAAACTTCTCTATCAGGCGACCTCGGGCATCCGTTCTAGAGGAGCCCCAAATAGAGTTGTGCGCATTAAGGTCGCCTGTTATGATGTATGGTTCGGGCAGCTGGTCGACCAGCGCCTCGAAGTCAGAGCTCAGAAGTGCAAAATCAGGAGAAATGTAAATGGAGCATACCGTTATTAACCTATTAAATATTATCGTATGGATTGCTACAGCCTCAACGACAGTGTTCAGAGTGACAGGGTGGCAGGCTAAGGATTTCCGGGCGACAATTGCCACACCTCCTGAAGAGTGTGTGCAGCCAACCCTGTCCTTTCTGAATACCATGTACCTATTTAAGAAATTTGTTTGTTTAGAATTGAAGTGGGTTTCCTGGAGACACATGATACTTGGCTGACTGGCATGCAGAATCTCATACACATCGTCAAGATTTTTAAGGAGGCCGCTGCAGTTCCATTGGATGATGTTTTCTGTTCCCATTATTTAAGTTTAAGAATAACTGGAGTGTGTGCGTGTGTGTGTGTTTGTTCATGTGTCGTCTTTCGGGGCTGTTATTCTAGGATTTTTAGGCTTTTCTGTCAGCTTGGACATCGGAGGCCGCTCCTTGCGCTGCGTAGCAGGCAGGAACGGCGTGACATCCATCTCCTCGTCGGATTCCAGAAGGGTGCCCGGCGGACCAGGCCCCCCGGACTTGGCCCCCTTTCGGGAGCCCTTCGTTTGAGCCGCCACCGCCGAGGGCGTCCGGGGTACCAGAGGTGGCACGGGAGGGGCGGTGGCGGCGGGAGCCGATGCGGGGCCCCCGGTGTCCATCCGGTCGGCAACCTACAACGCACTGGAGGACGGGGAGGCAGAGGCGGGAGCGGCACCGGTCCCCACAGAAGAGGTTGTCACCACAACCGCTGCTGCCTCAGCAAGCGGCGTGGCAACGGATTGGGCTGCCTGAGGCACCCCAGGGGGGGAGGAGGAGGGACCAGGTCAGACTCGCTGAACTCGGTCCCTGTGGACACCAGACGCCGCTCCGCCCCCCGGCGAGCCGCGTCGGCGTACCTCCCCAGGGGGAAAGAGGCGAACCTCTTCCGCGCCTCTGGGAAGGTGATGTTCTCTGTTACTTTGACATTGATGATTTTATTTTCTTGTTGGAATTTCTCACATTTGCGGGAGTACGCCGCGTGCGATCCCCCGCAGTTAACACAAGTGAAGGTGGTGGAGTTGCAGTTATCTGTCGGGTGGTCCTGTGCGGCGCATTTGGCACAGGTCGTTTTGCCGCGGCAAGAGTTGGTACCGTGCCCGAACCGCTGGCATTTGAAGCAGCGGCGCGGGTTTGGTATGTACGGTCGGACTGGACATCGTATGAAGCCTGCATTGACCGACTCGGGGAGCGTTGAGCAGTCAAATGTCAAGATCAAGTGTTTCGTACGAATTTCGGTGTCATTTCGACGCATGATTATCCTTCGCACTGCCGTCACGCCCTGATCTCGAAGGCCATCGAGCAGATCTGTCTCTGTTTCGTTCATCAGGTCAGGATCAGAGATGACGCCCTGGGAACTGTTCAGCGTGCGGTGGGGTGTGATCTTTATGTCTGTATCTACCATGCGGGTTTGTTTGAGGAGGTTGATAGATTTCTGCCTGTTGTTAATTTCTACCAGCATTTCCCCTGTTCTGAGTTTCTTGGCTTTGTAGGATTTCCCTACAATGCCCTCAAGGAACTTGGAGATGAGAAAAACAGACTGTGCAGTGACGGGCTTTGACTTGTCAAGAGATTCCATTAATTAGAAAGCGGGAAAAATTGTCAGGTTTTGGAAATGTCAACTCTCTCAAGGGAGGAAAGGAGACTTCGGTGCGGCCCCTTTTCGGGGGCCGATCACGTTTTTGGGGGGGTTTTGAATTATCCATATAGCATAGGAAAAAGCAGGGAGGCGGGGGTACTTTCTTCTTTGACCTTACCCTGGTAGCCAAAGAGGTCCCGGAGCTCCCTGCCTGGTAAACAGACAGGGAGCCCATCCGCCGGAGCTTGACCTGGGCTCCGACGGCCACCGTTCGTGGTTTCTAACCCTCCACCTATAAACACATCACCACGGTTGGATCCAGCTTATGTTTGGGGGCTCGGGGTCCGCGGTATCGCCAGTACCGTCACCAAGATTGCTCAAGGTGCCCCGTGCGGGGCTGCTGAACACATTACACAATTACATAATGCTGACATAATTAGGACACAATGCTGAAGACATTCTTCCCCGTTTCCTGCGCTTCTTAATGCATTAAAATTCCCCCACGCGTTCTCTCTTCTCTTCCAGTGCGCTGTAGTACACAATATCTTTTTCAGTTAGATACATGAAGCCCTGTCTTCTCCTATCCTCGTTTAACACTATAGTGTCCAACCTAATACCGAGAGCTCGTCTAGTAGTACAGCTAAGCTTCCCTCGCTAGACATGGTTCCTCCATTGAAGGTTGCGAGGGTCAAGTTCTAAAGGCGACCTCTCTAGACCCAGCGATCCTGAGCACCCGCTGCTACATTGATGGTCTAACCAGGCCGACTTTTAGTACCCCACAAAGGGTTCGAAGGACTATAGATACGTAAATATTTTGCGTTCCGATTAAAATAATAACGGCCGTGTAAGCTATTCTACACAGATTTGCAGACGGCAGTGCAAGACAAAACGTCAATGCCAGGGTCAAATTAGTTCGTGCGAACTGTCACAAGCTGCGTTTCTCTAGCCTTGAACCTACAGATTCCCAAAGCGGTGTTCGCACATTGAACTAATAAAAACCTAATGGCAGCTGCAAGATCCCGCCATCACCATATATGTGTGTGGCGAGTGGAGGGGGGGGGGCGGGGGGGGGGAGGGGAGGCGTAGTGCGTCTCGGGCGATAAATATTGCACGAGGACATATAAGGTTAACGTTCCCTACGAAAAGTTCACCCGTTGTGTTTAAGCTTTCCACAAAATTCAGGCAGAATATTTTTGAGAGAGAAATATTGCGGTAGGTATTAAGTGGTGTCTCACAAGGTCTTCAGTTTAGCTTTCTGCGGGAATCACATGGCTTTGAACAAGCTCTGATATTTTTCTCGCGGGGAATGATGGTGCGAAAGTGTGGCTTTCCGTGCCCAATGCCATCATCATGATCAGTTTACGGAGTCATCTTGGAGAGTCTCTGTGGTTTGTATATTTTTCGACAACAAATTTTTGGGGGAAGTTCGGCGAGCACTGTTCGACTTACAATGTTTAGACGTGCACAATTCACGCGACGAGGATTACGCGATATCCACGTTGTAATTCTACACATAGTTAGTTGTTTTTTAATTGAATGCTAAATATCAATGCATTTTAATATACTTTATTGCAATGGTTTTTCGTGTTTTGTAATTTACCCTTTATCGATAAGGAATTTTGGTTTCCTTTTAAATGCTTGTATTTTTGGCAGCGATAGCTAATTTGTATAATTATAGTGAGTGATGATAAATGGCACATTGCACAAAGAAACAATTGTTTCTTTTTACATCTACTCTAATGGGTAAGGAAGGGCTCGAAAGTTGTTTGACTTCGTGTTTGCGTTGACTCCGCCAAAAGAAAAAGCAACCAAGGTGGAAACCAGCATCGCTTTAAATTTTGTTGCAGTTTCGCGTCTTGTCGAGGAGCATCGAAGCGGCTGTTTCATCGAAGGAAGACAATCTTTTACCGCCTATAGCTGTAATCAGGACATCCCAGTCGCAAATCGATAAATGTAGAACGCTTCCCTCCCAACAAGGAAAGAAAAAACCCTGCAAAACCACCACGGTATTCCTGCGATGATGATCTCCTCAGTGATGACAAAAAGGGATCCAGAGGAAGCACCATTCCTTGTTAAAGTGAGTGAAGCTTAGAAAGCAAGAATAGCTCTGCAAATGGGCCTGCAAATGGGTAATTGGGATAGGGAGGGCCGATGGCGGAGAAACAAACGGACTGGTTGGGGCCCGGCAATCAGGAACAAAAACTGGCTTCAGGATCTCACTGAACTGCGCTTCTGGGACTTCCTCTTATCTTTTTTCCCCATTTTTATTCAAGCCCCACTGGAAAACGAGCTTGTTCAGCTGAAACAGTCTTTGGCACTTAGGTGTCTCGGCTTCCGGTTGATTGTGAGGCTGTCCAACTCGAGGCAGATCCCATGTGCGTCCAGGCATGTCCCATGTGCGTCCAGCGTCCCAAAGGCTTCGTTACTCGGAAATGATGAAAAAGAGAGAGCACATAGAGGAATATAACGAGCGCAAATTTCTATTCACTACCTGCCTTTACCAGTGCCCGATGTCTGTTGAAGTTTGTTGGGGCTGCATACGCACATTTACATCGCAAATATTCGGAAGTCAAAAAAGCGTTGTGGCTGCAGAGAATCAAATCGCTGCAAAGCTACGTTTGAAACCAGAAAAAAAAAATGGTTCACGCAAGGACTCCCCAATTGAAGCAATGAGCGTGTTATATAAATATTTTAGGCACTTTATCAGAGCTTAATGGCAAATTACGGATCATCCGGGAAACAAAAGGTAGAAAATAGTGCATACCCTTTGAAACAGGTGACCCCATAACACCTACGACGCTGAATCAGTGTCCCTAATATTAGAGCACTACATACGAATATAAATAAAGCTGAATTTTGCCCTTTAATGCAGGTAGAAACACGAGAACTCTGCCAAACGCTCTTTGTGTGAAAAATTACTTCTCGTGATTTCTAAGTTTGCCGCCTAAGAAATTTAGAAAGAGCTTTAAACGGAAGATTTCTTTGTAATCTGTAAAGTTCCTTTCATATAAAAAGACCTATGACGACCCCCAATCAATCTCAATGATGTACCTTTCGCAAGGGCATCAGTGTTCAATAGCCCTTTTTAGTCCTCTATATTATTCATTATCATTTCCCCTTTGCCTGCTTTGTGGTTTCGGTGATATCATTGCACGGCACAACCCCGCGTTCGTATTTCCGGGAAAAAAGGTGTATTCCGCCGAAACAGGGTTTGCTAATCTCCGTTTTCCTACTTGTGCAATTGGCGTGGACTTATCATTCGTTTCGTAACACCCTTTTCTAAGTCGAAGGGCAAGATGGAGTCACTACGTACACTATCTTTCCCACCGGAGTTTTTTCCCTCCATTACACAAACTGTCCCACACTTCTTCGGATGCCTCTCTGCATCCATTTGTAGAGTTGCGTAGAGACAGATGCGCAAACCACCACCAAGAACGGGGAAAAAATAACAGATATACTGAATTATAGGTCTAAAAGCACTAGAAAAAAAACCTCCCACCTCCCCTCGCGGGAACCCCTGTGTAGATGCGACGCATAGGCGGAGCGGCGAAGGGAACGCGTTTTATAGCGCTCATAACGTTGAGGGGACTGCGTAAGCTGGTCCCAGTCGATGACGACGTTGGCGTACTTGTAAAGCGGCGTGGACTCTAGGTGTTTGAGCCAAGCGTGGATGTTGCTTCGCCGGAGAACGGCACACCGGTTATATGCGCAGCGCGCCCGAAAGAGAGGAAACCGCGGAAGAGAGAGTACTGCACATGCGCCGGCCCCGTGTGAATGTTTGTGTGTTTGTGTGAATGTGCTCCAGTTTGCTTTTGATTCATTAAACCTTTTATGGGAAGATGGACTGCTCGGGCCTATACCTATATACGTTAATGAAGTGGGGAAATGGTCACTCCCATATGGGTCCGTGCCCATACCCCACTCAAGACATGGAAAGAGAACTGCGGGACCAATAGACAAGTCAAGATGCGAGTATGCATTGTGTCCTAAGTTATGGTATGTAGGCTGTTTTTTGTTGAAAAGGCATGCTCCGGAGGATGTAAGAAACTTCTCTATCAGGCGACCTCGGGCATCCGTTCTAGAGGAGCCCCAAATAGAGTTGTGCGCATTAAGGTCGCCTGTTATGATGTATGGTTCGGGCAGCTGGTCGACCAGCGCCTCGAAGTCAGAGCTCAGAAGTGCAAAATCAGGAGAAATGTAAATGGAGCATACCGTTATTAACCTATTAAATATTATCGTATGGATTGCTACAGCCTCAAGGACAGTGTTCAGAGTGACAGGGTGGCAGGCTAAGGATTTCCGGGCGACAATTGCCACACCTCCTGAAGAGTGTGTGCAGCCAACCCTGTCCTTTCTGAATACCATGTACCTATTTAAGAAATTTGTTTGTTTAGAATTGAGGTGGGTTTCCTGGAGACACATGATACTTGGCTGACTGGCATGCAGAATCTCATACACATCGTCAAGATTTTTAAGGAGGCCGCTGCAGTTCCATTGGATGATGTTTTCTGTTCCCATTATTTAAGTTTAAGAATAACTGGAGTGTGTGTGTGTGTGTGTGTTTGTTCATGTGTCGTCTTTCGGGGCTGTTATTCTAGGATTTTTAGGCTTTTCTGTCAGCTTGGACATCGGAGGCCGCTCCTTGCGCTGCGTAGCAGGCAGGAACGGCGTGACATCCATCTCCTCGTCGGATTCCAGAAGGGTGCCCGGCGGACCAGGCCCCCCGGACTTGGCCCCCTTTCGGGAGCCCTTCGTTTGAGCCGCCACCGCCGAGGGCGTCCGGGGTACCAGAGGTGGCACGGGAGGGGCGGTGGCGGCGGGAGCCGATGCGGGGCCCCCGGTGTCCATCCGGTCGGCAACCTACAACGCACTGGAGGACGGGGAGGCAGAGGCGGGAGCGGCACCGGTCCCCACAGAAGAGGTTGTCACCACAACCGCTGCTGCCTCAGCAAGCGGCGTGGCAACGGATTGGGCTGCCTGAGGCACCCCAGGGGGGGGAGGAGGAGGGACCAGGTCAGACTCGCTGAACTCGGTCCCTGTGGACACCAGACGCCGCTCCGCCCCCCGGCGAGCCGCGTCGGCGTACCTCCCCAGGGGGAAAGAGGCGAACCTCTTCCGCGCCTCTGGGAAGGTGATGTTCTCTGTTACTTTGACATTGATGATTTTATTTTCTTGTTGGAATTTCTCACATTTGCGGGAGTACGCCGCGTGCGATCCCCCGCAGTTAACACAAGTGAAGATGGTGGAGTTGCAGTTATCTGTCGGGTGGTCCTGTGCGGCGCATTTGGCACAGGTCGTTTTGCCGCGGCAAGAGTTGGTACCGTGCCCGAACCGCTGGCATTTCAAGCAGCGGCGCGGGTTTGGTATGTACGGTCGGACTGGACATCGTATGAAGCCTGCATTGACCGACTCGGTGAGCGTTGAGCAGTCAAATGTCAAGATCAAGTGTTTCGTACGAATTTCGGTGTCATTTCGACGCATGATTATCCTTCGCACTGCCGTCACGCCCTGATCTCGAAGGCCATCGAGCAGATCTGTCTCTGTTTCGTTCATCAGGTCAGGATCGGAGATGACGCCCTGGGAACTGTTCAGCGTGCGGTGGGGTGTGATCTTTATGTCTGTATCTACCATGCGGGTTTGTTTGAGGAGGTTGATAGATTGCTGCCTGTTGTTAATTTCTACCAGCATTTCCCCTGTTCTGAGTTTCTTGGCTTTGTAGGATTTCCCTACAATGCCCTCAAGCAACTTGGAGATGAGAAAAACAGACTGTGCAGTGACGGGCTTTGACTTGTCAAGAGATTCCATTATTAGAAAGCGGGAAAAATTGTCAGGTTTTGGAAATGTCAACTCTCTCAAGGGAGGAAAGGAGACTTCGGTGCGGCCCCTTTTCGGGGGCCGATCACGTTTTTGGGGGGGTTTTGAATTATCCATATAGCATAGGAAAAAGCAGGGAGGCGGGGGTACTTTCTTCTTTGACCTTACCCTGGTAGCCAAAGAGGTCCCGGAGCTCCCTGCCTGGTAAACAGACAGGGAGCCCATCCGCCGGAGCTTGACCTGGGCTCCGACGGCCACCGTTCGTGGTTTCTAACCCTCCACCTATAAACACATCACCACGGTTGGATCCAGCTTATGTTTGGGGGCTCGGGGTCCGCGGTATCGCCAGTACCGTCACCAAGATTGCTCAAGGTGCCCCGTGCGGGGCTGCTGAACACATTACACAATTACATAATGCTGACATAATTAGGACACAATGCTGAAGACATTCTTCCCCGTTTCCTGCGCTTCTTAATGCATTAAAATTCCCCCACGCGTTCTCTCTTCTCTTCCAGTGCGCTGTAGTACACAATATCTTTTTCAGTTAGATACATGAAGCCCTGTCTTCTCCTATCCTCGTTTAACACTATAGTGTCCAACCTAATACCGAGAGCTCGTCTAGTAGTACAGCTAAGCTTCCCTCGCTAGACATGATTCCTCCATTGAAGGTTGCGAGGGTCAAGTTCTAAAGGCGACCTCTCTAGACCCAGCGATCCTGAGCACCCGCTGCTACATTGATGGTCTAACCAGGCCGACTTTTAGTACCCCACAAAGGGTTCGAAGGACTATAGATACGTAAATATTTTGCGTTCCGATTAAAATAATAACGGCCGTGTAAGCTATTCTACACAGATTTGCAGACGGCAGTGCAAGACAAAACGTCAATGCCAGGGGCAAATTAGTTCGTGCGAACTGTCACAAGCTGCGCTTCTCTAGCCTTGAACCTACAGATTCCCAAAGCGGTGTTCGCACATTGAACTAATAAAAACCTAATGGCAGCTGCAAGATCCCGCCATCACCATATATGTGTGTGGCGAGTGGAGGGGGGGGGGGCGGGGGGGGGGGGGGGGGGAGGGGAGGCGTAGTGCGTCTCGGGCGATAAATATTGCACTAGGACATATAAGGTTAACGTTCCCTACGAAAAGTTCACCCGTTGTGTTTAAGCTTTCCACAAAATTCAGGCAGAATATTTTTGAGAGAGAAATATTGCGGTAGGTATTAAGTGGTGTCTCACAAGGTCTTCAGTTTAGCTTTCTGCGGGAATCACATGGCTTTGAACAAGCTCTGATATTTTTCTCGCGGGGAATGATGGTGCGAAAGTGTGGCTTTCCGTGCCCAATGCCATCATCATGATCAGTTTACGGAGTCATCTTGGAGAGTCTCGGTGGTTTGTATATTTTTCGACAACAAATTTTTGGGGGAAGTTCGGCGAGCACTGTTCGACTTACAATGTTTAGACGTGCACAATTCACGCGACGAGGATTACGCGATATCCACGTTGTAATTCTACACATAGTTAGTTGTTTTTTAATTGAATGCTAAATATCAATGCATTTTAATATACTTTATTGCAATGGTTTTTCGTGTTTTGTAATTTACCCTTTATCGATAAGGAATTTTGGTTTCCTTTTAAATGCTTGTATTTTTGGCAGCGATAGCTAATTTGTATAATTATAGTGAGTGATGATAAATGGCACATTGCACAAAGAAACAATTGTTTCTTTTTACATCTACTCTAATGGGTAAGGAAGGGCTCGAAAGTTGTTTGACTTCGTGTTTGCGTTGACTCCGCCAAAAGAAAAAGCAACCAAGGTGGAAACCAGCATCGCTTTAAATTTTGTTGCAGTTTCGCGTCTTGTCGAGGAGCATCGAAGCGGCTGTTTCATCGAAGGAAGACAATCTTTTACCGCCTATAGCTGTAATCAGGACATCCCAGTCGCAAATCGATAAATGTAGAACGCTTCCCTCCCAACAAGGAAAGAAAAAACCCTGCAAAACCACCACGGTATTCCTGCGATGATGATCTCCTCAGTGATGACAAAAAGGGATCCAGAGGAAGCACCATTCCTTGTTAAAGTGAGTGAAGCTTAGAAAGCAAGAATAGCTCTGCAAATGGGCCTGCAAATGGGTAATTGGGATAGGGAGGGCCGATGGCGGAGAAACGAACGGACTGGTTGGGGCCCGGCAATCAGGAACAAAAACTGGCTTCAGGATCTCACTGAACTGCGCTTCTGGGACTTCCTCTTATCTTTTTTCCCCATTTTTATTCAAGCCCCACTGGAAAACGAGCTTGTTCAGCTGAAACAGTCTTTGGCACTTAGGTGCCTCGGCTTCCGGTTGATTGTGAGGCTGTCCAACTCGAGGCAGATCCCATGTGCGTCCAGGCATGTCCCATGTGCGTCCAGCGTCCCAAAGGCTTCGTTACTCGGAAATGATGAAAAAGAGAGAGCACATAGAGGAATATAACGAGCGCAAATTTCTATTCACTACCTGCCTTTACCAGTGCCCGATGTCTGTTGAAGTTTGTTGGGGCTGCATACGCACATTTACATCGCAAAGATTCGGAAGTCAAAAAAGCGTTGTGGCTGCAGAGAATCAAATCGCTGCAAAGCTACGTTTGAAACCAGAAAAAAAAATGGTTCACGCAAGGACTCCCCAATTGAAGCAATGAGCGTGTTATATAAATATTTTAGGCACTTTATCAGAGCTTAATGGCAAATTACGGATCATCCGGGAAACAAAAGGTAGAAAATAGTGCATACCCTTTGAAACAGGTGACCCCATAACACCTACGACGCTGAATCAGTGTCCCTAATATTAGAGCACTACATACGAATATAAATAAAGCTGAATTTTGCCCTTTAATGCAGGTAGAAACACGAGAACTCTGCCAAACGCTCTTTGTGTGAAAAATTACTTCTCGTGATTTCTAAGTTTGCCGCCTAAGAAATTTAGAAAGAGCTTTAAACGGAAGATTTCTTTGTAATCTGTAAAGTTCCTTTCATATAAAAAGACCTATGACGACCCCCAATCAATCTCAATGATGTACCTTTCGCAAGAGCATCAGTGTTCAATAGCCCTTTTTAGTCCTCTATATTATTCATTATCATTTCCCCTTTGCCTGCTTTGTGGTTTCGGTGATATCATTGCACGGCACAACCCCGCGTTCGTATTTCCGGGAAAAAAGGTGTATTCCGCCGAAACAGGGTTTGCTAATCTCCGCTTTCCTACTTGTGCAATTGGCGTGGACTTTTCATTCGTTTCGTAACACCCTTTTCTAAGTCGAAGGGCAAGATGGAGTCACTACGTACACTATCTTTCCCACCGGAGTTTTTTCCCTCCATTACACAAACTGTCCCACACTTCTTCGGATGCCTCTCTGCATCCATTTGTAGAGTTGCGTAGAGACAGATGCGCAAACCACCACCAAGAACGGGGAAAAAATAACAGATATACTGAATTATAGGTCTAAAAGCACTAGAAAAAAAAACTCCCACCTCCCCTCGCGGGAACCCCTGTGTAGATGCGACGCATAGGCGGAGCGGCGAAGGGAACGCGTTTTATAGCGCTCATAACGTTGAGGGGACTGCGTAAGCTGGTCCCAGTCGATGACGTCGTTGGCGTACTTGTAAAGCGGCGTGGACTCTAGGAGTTTGAGCCAAGCGTGGATGTTGCTTCGCCGGAGAACGGCACACCGGTTATATGCGCAGCGCGCCCGAAAGAGAGGAAACCGCGGAAGAGAGAGTACTGCACATGCGCCGGCCCCAGCGCGTCTGCCGCGGCTATGACGCAACGTGCCGCGGCTATGACGCAACGCAATCCAACACAATCCACTTTGATCCAATCCAATCCAAATTCAATCGAACCGAATCCAAGCCAAGCCAAGCCAAGCCAAGCCAAGCCAAGCCAATCCAAGCCAATCCAATCCAATCAAATCCAATCCAATGCCCCTCGCGAGAGAGTGTTCGTTATCGGAGAGGAGAGGGGTGAGCGGAGGAGAGCGGCGGAGAGCACAGCTCTCGCGGCGAGGAGAATGGCAGAGGGGTGGACAACGCCGACGACAACAACGACGACGACGCCGGAGGGACAAGGCGAGTGAATCAGATGCTCTGCATCTAAAATGGCAATTCCACATAACAGATCACAGCCTATGCGTGCACAGTTCAGAGCTTTCAGCACCGTATACAATTGGCTGAGCTTATACATCATTCCATTGACCACACGAGCGTAGACATTGCTCGGCATAATGCGTGTTTTTTGTTTACCTATTTATAAGAGAATCGATGTAAGGGGTAAATAGAAAATAAAAGAATGTAGGCCGTAATAGAGAGAACACACTACTGCCCTGGTTCCAGTGCCGGTGTGCCTTACCACACGGCGTGTTACAATGCGCAGCTGTCAGGATTATCCGCAGAGGGCGGCATCAGCACACACCTGGACATTCCCAACAAAATAAAACTTGTGCGTTTGCGGGCGATACGTCGACGTAGGTTCTGTGCCGTGTCAACATCGATGCCTGAACTGGTGTTGTGAGCGAGCACGAAAAATCTGACGGCAGCTTCCGTATTCCCCGAATGTGTGAAATGTTGGGGACATATTTTAGCAATTGGAAACGCCGTTGCATTCCACAAACACGCGCACAAGAATTTTTCGCCCAGCGCAGTTTACTGCCTCGGAAAATTTTGAACTCGCTTTTTTTTATAGAAAAGCCGTTACCGAACTCAACTGTCGGTGCGGTGATGTATTTCATTCTATTATTGGCTAGTTTGGCTGTCCTCGAGGCGATCCCGAATTTGCAGTAGCTTTTCATAGGTTGAAAAGATTGGCCTCACATGTCCCCGCCCCGTTGGGTATGCTGTCGAAAGACGATATCGTGCCGCCGCTGCAACATGACTGCCTCTCCTCTATTCCCCTTCCACATCCAGCGCTGCTGCGCTGCATTCTCGGTCCTCGTACGATAAACGCAATAGGGGATTTCTGAATTTAATTTGCGCTCTTTAGCCGTGCCCGTCCGCCATCTCTAAGGACATTTTCTTTACAGTTGGTCTTGGAGCACGAGCCGGGAGCTCGAAGCTCGAGAACTAGACTAGTCCTAGTACAGTTCTTTTGCTACAGCGCGCATAGCTCCGATAAATAGTTCGTTCGGTCGCAACCAGGCTTTGGGCACTTGCTCTCAGACTTACTCAACAGGTCTGCCTCAAGCAAAGGCCGCTGTCGCGAACCTACATTTCGAGCTAAATCAGACATTCTTTAAGGGCACAGGGTAAGGCGAAATTTAAAAAAAAAAATGACTTATTGTTTTTCTAGCAAATAGGAAGTTCAGTTTTTTGTGCACATTTTCGATATTTACGCTTGCCTTAAAAAATGTTATTTCTCGCTAAAAAGCAGTTTTCCCGTAAGCAAGTAGTAAGTGCACACATCCTCTTTAAGAATCTTATCATTGTTTATTGTCATTTTTTTTATAAAAAAACCTCCACTTCCACATCCAAATGCTTTTCTGGAAACAGCTGTAATAAGAAATTTTTTACCAACCATTGCATGGCTGATTTTTCAGCGAGGGCAATCCAAAGACCCTGTTTCACGTTTTTGGCACATTTGCCCTTCGAAGCCGTGCACAAAAAAACATCTTTTTTGGGCTTCACACTCTCAAGATTGCAACATTGGATGCTGTTTTTTCATTAAATGATGATAGCAACACGCGAGCCAGCATTTTGAAACCATTAAAACAAAACTGTGCGCAACACCACCATCAAGTGGCTTAAAGATGTTGACCACGAGCGGAATACTTTGTTAAAAGATCTGTACGATGGTGCAGCAAAATAGTGAAGGAAGGACAGACAACCGGCTGAAACGCGAAAAAAATGACTTCGACGGTGATTACGAAGCTGGTTCTTTTTAAATAAATGGCTCCAGTGGTGTCTTTGGCAAGAAAGTATTGCTTTCCACCTCTTTTTTACTTTGGGATCAATTATCTCAAAACAATGTTTTGATTAAAGAGTAACATTATTTCCTATATCTTCCAGGACAACGAACTGATTTTTTTCGTGGTCATCTACATAACTTGTCACACCCGCTGAACCAGCTGTACTAGAATTGAAAATATGCACGCAACAGTTTTTTTTTTGTTACACAACTTTTAATGCTACAATAATGCCAAAATTTAAATACTAACGGGCAGAAAATCATAAAAACTGATACAACGGGTGGAATTTGAGTTTTCACTGTCCTCGTGGCAGCATTCATTCGTACAAATGGAGTCAGCGCCCTCGTGACGGTAGCACCACCGACCCGTTTAGCGGCCAGTGTACCACTCTATATGATGCTGGGTCCTCTTTTTTTAATGTCTTAGCTCTTCTGCCCTGAGCCAAGCCTGTGGTATTTGCCACACAGTTGTCTCAAAACTATTTAGGGTCCCATTTTACGTGAGATAATATGAACACATGAACAAATTATTGAAACACCCCCACTGCATCTGAGAACCCCATAACGTTTTGCTCAGGAAGAGAACAGGTTTCTTATTGAACAACCGAGGTTATTTTGGGTGCTTTTTAGTCTAGTTCATAGTTTTCATGGCAAAACTATCGGAACTACAGAAATCCCTGCTTTACTGCTGGACTGAATGGCGTTGCAGACACAATACCTAAAGAAAATATTATAAAAAATGATATTTGCCCTACACGTCCAAGCTTTACAAAGAAAATTAGGGCGTAAAAACAATAGAACTTTGAACTCAAGTATTTAGCAAACAAGAAAACAATGCTACGCCTGCTGAAAACGTAGCTAACCTCTGGAGAAATTTGTGTGGTAGCGTCAGGCTCAGCATACTTCACGATGAGTGGACAGCACACGAGTAGCAGCAGGCAAGTTCCCTCCCTGAGGTTGGTGAGCCCCGTGTATAGTGCCTCTTCCCCGAAAAAAATACAGCAGCACCAATGATAGACTGTGCTTGCAAGAAATTAAAAATACTTGTGATAAACCTTGAATTCCAGTGTTCGGGTACCGGCATTTGATTAAAAATAAATCCCGGGCTCAATGCTCGACAAATCGCTATGAGGTGTGCTATAGTGGAACACTCCAGAATAAAGACAAACTGAACTAAGAAATGTGACCTCTTGAAAACCTTGTTTCTATTTATACGCCTAAAAAGACAAGTTACAAAATATTACAGCTGACATACGCGTATGCATGGCACAAACGAGTATCAAAAATGGGCGACTCTGAAACCGAAATTGATAAGACTGCGGTCCTTACAGCCTGGCTGAAGTCACGGTGCAGCAGGCAAGCCGAAGCAAACCTGCGTACAACCGCTCCACATTTGCAGCAGGTCAAGGGGACCCGCACCGAGCAGAGCTTGACAGTTTTTCCCTGGCTGGCTGGAGGACCAATCACCTGGACGGCTGCAATGTCACTGCCGCTTCGTCTCTGTTTGCATGATCCGCTGGCGGATCTCATGTTGTCTGCGACGGATCTTTTATGCAAATTTGCACCCGATTATCAAGGTATTTCGTAGGGCTGCCAGTAATGTCCCTGTTGATTTGGTGATGCGCACTGCACGTCAAACTACATTGTGTCGAAGCAAAATATGAGTGCAGTTGGCCTTCGATTGACCCACTTGCAGTTTTCTAACGTGCGCATAGCAAGTACACAAGCCTTTTAATACATTTCCATCAGAAAAAGGTGTTACAGATACGTATCAAACCTGCGACCTTGTTCACAGCAGCAGCATACCTTTGTGTCGGAGCTACTGGCAGGTCAACGAACTATTCTGAGTGGCCTGAAGGTTAACACGCAAAATAAATGTTAGAAATATGAACGAATTGTGGGGTTTAACGCGTAAAAGCTACAGCTGCGCAATGCGCTGTGCTTTTTTGCAGGGCTTCGAATTAAAGGGACAGTGAGTTGAATTTCTCAAGTTCCCGTTTTTGCTTGCACTTCGTAGACTGGCTGAAATTAGGACACATTTTATTATTTATCCAGCTGATAAGTCGGTAATTATTTTATAAAGCCCGAAAGAAGAAAAACTGTCATGCGCGGTCTGCTGCCGCCGCACCAACTAAAGGCTCTCACGTCGGGAGGAGGTCCACCATGATTGGACGACATCCCAGATTAGAATGCAAACAAGTTTCGGTTTCGGTTCTGTAAAACAACATGCTCTACATCTGACGTGACCATTGGAGGGCCATTCTCCATCTCTCAATATTCGTCATACCGCGCTTCCGCCACAATGTCGGCTGTAAAATGCCTAATACAAGGATCGCAGGACGGCTTGGAATCGTAGAAATCACTAGCCGAGGCCTACGCAGCGGACGAACACCCACTGCGTCACCGCAGACGCTCAAATGCCATGTGGTTGTCCCCCATATTTTCAGCTTGCCTCACTCACGCCTGTATCGTAAAAAGTGTGTTCGTACGAGGCCGAAGATCTACTTGATTTTGGACTGTGCCCACTGCCCGCAACCAGTCGGTGCTTAGGGCAACAGCACGCCAACGAGAACTCGCTAGAGGGTCAGCGTCAGTCTACGCGCGTTCTGCGAACGCGCACATGGTGCAGTGAACGTTACGGTCTAGCAATGGTGAACGCAGCATGGAAAACATAGGCCGAAAACGAAAAAAATGTAGTCACAAAAAAGGTACCTTTGGGGATTCGAACTTTCAACTTGCAAAACAACCCAACTAGACCTCAAGACCACTTGGCCGCGTGCCAGTGCTGCCGGGGAGGGAAATATAAAGTATATAACGTAAGCCAGTTTAGACTTTTACGACGTTTAAGCATGATAAGCAGCCTATGTGACGGTTGTAGAGAGCTCGTGCTGTCAGCGTCCCCCCAATTTCCACAATATCGCATGACTATCAAATCCATTGTTTAGATAGTGTGGTCGTGCTGGTGACCACTGTGCATGTTCACCCAGCGCAAAAAACGGCTTTCTGCTCCTTAGTTTTACGCTGTACGGTAAAAGATTCGGTGGATCTTATTTCCTTAGTACCTATATTGACTTCGCTGACTCTTCTCCCACCTTCAAGTGGCCTCAGAATTTGCTACTAGCGTACCAGTCAGCGAAGCGTCGCATGTGCGCTTTTCTGTGGAGCGACCTGGAATTGTAGCTTCATACAGTGTACAAATTAACAAAGTAAAGAAATGCACATTCTCCCATTCAGAAACGTCGCGAGGCTTAGTTTCAACTTAGCGAACGACTTGCGACGACCCATCGGCGGCCGGTGGAATAAACGTTGAGCTGACTGACACTGTAGTAGGTAGGGTCGGTGAGCCGTGCAGTTGCGCAATCAAGCTAAGTCATTAGCTCCTGACGTCACACTAAAACGCCATAGAAAATGGGCAAGATTGCTGAGAATAGGACAGCAATTTCGAATTGATTTTTCTACAAAATAAAGTCGCGCAAACGCACTCAGAGTGGTCGAAACATGGCCTATGAATTCCGATCTACACTTAGCGCCAGTAATCCCGCATTGTTTACAAGTCAGTTAAGTGTCCTTTTAATTATGACCACCCAGTTACCTTCAACACGTTCCCTTTTTAACATACTCATTGTTCAAAAAGTTGCTTTGAAAATTAGATCTGATAATGACCGTCACGGAGAGCCCTACCTGAAGTGACACTACGGGAGCCAATAGATGGCAAGAGGGCACGAGGAAGAAAAAGGGGGCCGAAACAAAACAAAGTAAACACCACCTCGTGCCACCAAAATATACCTGTGGGTTGCCATTTATTTCCTTCTTCTTCTCAGTACTTTTCTTAGGCAAATGCTAAATAAAGTAACTCTGGCCAGCCGTTACTGCAATTTTGCTGACTCTGTAGCTGGAAGGAAACAGCGCAAAATTCTCTATTAGAAGGTAAACATCTTCGCACTGGCTAAAAATGGTCTCTCCACGTGAATCAACGTAAATAGCCAGGGGTCCTGCGATAGCTCGGCCGCAGTTACTGGTTCCAGTTCATTATTCTTGTTGAGGTCGTCACAGTGCTCTTGTGTTTCCTTTGCTTTTTTGTGGCACATAGACTCGTGGGTCATAATCGAGCCAGCTGACTTCAGCATGCTGACAAAGCCGGGGAACGAAAGCACAACAGACTCCCGTATCCTTGAAGTGGTACTCAATGTGTGGGTAGGGCTTCGTCTTGACTGGTGGCTCCCACATGACGGCAGAGAACAAAAAAAGCAACATTGTATTTTTGCCCATCCTGTTTTTTTTGTGTTCGTAAATATGGCTCTGAAAGTTTAGTATTTCCTAAAAACCACAATGTGTGAACTAACAGGACAAAGCATAAGTTTTAACACACGGCTGTGAGGAGAAAAATGTTTAAAGCAGGCGAGCCATGCAGTAAAGGTTTCTCTAAAACAGCTGCAGCTTTTCATCCTGCATTGCTGCTGGTGAATGACATTATCATTACAATGTAAAAATCACTGCAGCCATCATTCTTCTCCTCAGTACATAAACACGTCTTACACCTGAGAGACATTTATCGCGTAGCTTTTGGCGCATCTGTAGACGTATGATCTCTACAATTGTTAACAGAACATTGTGTTGCGCCGATTCCGATAGTGTTACCTACGCCTTCGACGACTACTTAAGATTCGTAAAATAATAACTGGCATCTTGACTCCCGCAATATATTTGCGAGAATAACTGATTTCAGACGCAACAGCAAATACTCGTCGAGATTTCCTAAGCGTGCTTCTCAAACAACTTTATAGTGGAATTAGAACTGAACATGTATGCGGAACTCGAAAAGATATCAAGAAAACACCGCAAACGCGGCGCGAACAAAGGCTTTGCCGGCAATGGTCTGTTTAGTGTCACATAGTAGTGGCGATGGAAGCAGTCAAAGATGTGCTTACCCAACCGGTCTAACTGCTTCCGCTCACTGACTAGCCAGAGTCATTGTAATTACAAATAATGACCCTGGCCAGTCAGTAAGGGGAAGCAGTTTGGCCGGTTCGGTAAAAGTTATTGCTCAGCCCTGGTTGCATTTGCTGTCTTTCCGTGTTAGAACTACTTCGGGCGTCAAGACCCCCGTTTTGCTAAGAAAGGGCCCATCTCCCCGCGAGGGGGACTCGAGTAAATGCGTCGCATAGGGGGTGGGTGTATTGCGTTAACGTTTGGTGTTCGGGGAGTTGGTGGTAGTGAATGCGTTGTATCAGCAGCTTCTTGACGTAGTTTGAATGAGGCACGATATAAGGCGCGTTCGTAGCCTTTCATTCTGTGTCGGTTTTGTTGCGCAGTGGGAAGAGCAACATGTACCTCGCGTTCCGCCCAAAGGTAGTGAATGCGTTGTATTAGCAGCTTCTTGACGTAGTTTGAATGAGTCAAGAATATAAGGCGCGTTCGTAGCCTTCCATTCTGTGTCGGCTTTGTGGCCCAGTGGGTAGAGAACCATGTACCTTGCGTTCTACCCGCAGGGTCGTGGGATCGAAACCAGGCGCCGGTAAGTATTATTTTTTTATATAGTGTAGGGGGAGGGGTGCGGACCTGTTGTTGAGAGCGAGGAGGGTAGCGTGATGCGGGAGAGGAGGAGTGGAGGAGAGCGCGCACCTGGAACGGCTGTTGCGGACGCCGAGGCACGCCAACGCTGGGTGACATCGTGAGTTAAAGAAATGATCTGCATTTAAAATCAAGACAG